>NC_138308.1:95561160-95753660 GCF_965601325.2 Salmo salar | reverse complement strand
CTGAGTGAGACTGACTAAGAAAAATCAATGGGGGGCCCCACGGCCGGTCATTTTACCATGATAACAAGTTTAGACAGGCCACTAAACTAATTTAGCAATCAACAGAAATGTTAGGTGTCATGGGCTAACTGAGTGACCGACGTAACAAGAGAAAAATTCATGATGCACAACCACATTTTTAACTTGTACAATTATGTATTCTACTATTCTGACTTACAACTGAGTTTGCTATTTATTATAGTTTATTTATTTTTGAGGTGAGGGGGACTGATTCGAGGTCCTGCATCCATCATCTACGCTGATCGAAGTGGATTTAACAAGTGACATCAATAAGGGATCATATCTTTCACCTGGATTCACCTGGTCAGTCTGTCATGGAAAGAGCAGGTGTTCCTAATGTTTTGTACACTCAGTGTAAATATAATTAGTTGTATTTAATATATTATAGTTAAAAAGCAGGCATATTATGGAAAGAAATAGAATGAAAGATAACATATGTGTTCCCCATATAACCTGGCTGTCTGTTGTGAGGTGCTCATAGTGATATTCTGGGTTTATAAAACAAGCAAGAGCAGTGTGCAGGTTTCTCTTTCTTGGCCTTATATCACAGAGGCACAGCCTACGAATGCATTTCCAACAGGTTGCAGGGTTAAATGTAATTATCACAGCTAGTCTGGTGGTATTGTGCTTTTCCCCTCAAGAGTCATTTACCCCATGAACCGCTACTGAACTTAACCGATTGCATCTTAGTGAGACGATTTGTTCACCTAAAAACAAAGCCTAGAGGCGTATGATTTCTTAATCTGCAAATAGATTTGGACTTTTACTGTGGTCAAATAGATGTGTATTTCTCCTCTGTCCTCTTTTTGTCTTTTCTCCCTTCACTCTCACACTCTCTGCTCCTCCTCTTCTCCCTGCTCCTCTGTCATCTCCTCCTCTCCTCCCACTCTTCATATATTAAGGCCAGGTCAATGTCTGTTAAATCACTCTCTAGCTGTGTGTGCCATCTTGAATCATCTGAGAGGATAGGAGTGTGTGTAAGAGAAAGAGAGAGAGAGAGACAGAGAGAGAGAGAGAGAGAGAGAGAGAGACGGTGAGAAAGAGCAGAGAGAGAGAGAGAGAGAGAGAAGAGAGGGGAGAGAGAAAGAGAGAGAGAGAGACAGAGAGAGAGAGAGAGAGAGACGGTGAGAAAGAGTGAGAGAGAGAGAGAGAGAGAAGAAGAGATGGGAGAGAGAAAGAGAGAGTAAAAGTTAGGGAGAGAGAGACAGAGAGAGAGAGCGAGAGAGCGGCAGAGAGAGGGTGAGAAAGAGCGAGAGACGGAGAGAGAGAGGGTGAGAAAGAGCGAGAGAGAGAGAAGAAGAGAGGGGGAGAGAGAGAGAGAGAGAGAGAGAGAGAGAGAGAGAGAGAGAGAGAGAGTGGGAGAGAGAGTAAAAGTTAGGGAGAGAGAGAGAGAGAGAGAGAGAGACAGAGAGAGAGAGCGAGAGAGGGAGAGAGAGAGGGTGAGAAAGAGAGAGCGAGACAGAGAGAAGAAGAGAGAAGATGAGAGGGGAGAGAGAGAGAGAGAAGAAGAGAGGGGGGAAAGAGAGAGAGAGAGAGAGAGAGAGGGAGAAAGAGAGTGTGTGTGTCCTTGCTCATTAATATTCATAACAGATGTGTCCGATAAGTGTTCATTTGCATAATGTGTGCCATCGAGTGTGTGTCTCCATCTGTATTGATAGATTACAATCAATAACATCATCACCTAGAACAAACACCAACTCTGTTGACTTGGCTGGGACACTGCTCCCTCAGCAAGACCACTGGAGCACAACCTGTTTTTATATAATCTATCCTTCCTCCTGAAGTGTTCACTCATTCACTACTCCCCACAAAGCTACAGGGACTTTCAAATCCATGAAGGGTGAAGTGAACAAGTGCACACTTTGGGAGAAAGGAAATATTATTGGGATGCATACATTAGTGTGTGTGTGTGTGTGTGTGTGTGTGTGTGTGTGTGTGTGTGTGTGTGTGTGTGTGTGTGTGTGTGTGTGTGTGTGTGTGTGTGCTTGTGTGTGTGTGTGTGTGTGTGTGTGTGTGTGTGTGTGTGTGTGTGTGTGTGTGTGTGTGTGTGTGTGTGTGTGTGTGTGTGTGTGTGTGTGTGTGTGTGTGTGTGTGTGCTTGTGTGTGTGTGTGTCTTACGTTGAGAAAGCGTTATTCTGTTTCTCACAGCGGATGCCCTTGCAGTTGTTGGGTTCATCTGAGGCGTTGGTCTCATAGTAGAAGTACAGCTGATTCAGCCCGTTGGCAAACGCTAGCAGCACCTAGCAGATATAACGATTAGACGTTAGCTAGCAGGACCTAGCAGATATAACGATTAGAAGTTAGCTAGCAGCACCTAGCAGATATAACGATTAGACGTTAGCTAACAGGACCTAGCAGATATAGCGATTAGACGTTAGCTAACAGGACCTAGCAGATATAACGATTAGACGTTAGCTAGCAGGACCTAGCAGATATACCGATTAGACGTTAGCTAGCAGCACCTAGCAGATATAACGATTAGACGTTAGCTAACAGGACCTAGCAGATATACCGATTAGACGTTAGCTAACAGGACCTAGCAGTTATACCGATTAGACGTTAGCTAACGTTAGCTAGCAGGACCTAGCAGATTTAACGATTAGACGTTAGCTAATACGACCTAGCAGATAAAACGATTAGACGTTAGCTAACAGGACCTAGCAGATATAACGATTAGACGTTAGCTAGCAGCACCTAGCAGATATAACGATTAGACGTTAGCTAGCAGCACCTAGCAGATATAACGATTAGACGTTAGCTAGCAGGACCTAGCAGATATAACGATTAGACGTTAGCTAGCAGCACCTAGCAGATATAACGATTAGACATTAGCTAGCAGCACCTAGCAGATATAACGATTAGACGTTAGCTAACAGCACCTAGCAGATATAACGATTAGACGTTAGCTAGCAGCACCTAGCAGATATAACGATTAGACGTTAGCTAGCAGCACCTAGCAGATATAACGATTAGACGTTAGCTAGCAGGACCTAGCAGATATAACGATTAGACATTAGCTAGCAGCACCTAGCAGTTATAACGATTAGACGTTAGCTAGCAGCACCTAGCAGATATAACGATTAGACGTTAGCTAACAGGACCTAGCAGATATAATGATTAGACGTTAGCTAACAGGACCTAGCAGTTATACCGATTAGACGTTAGCTAACAGGACCTAGCAGATATAACGATTAGACGTTAGCTAACAGGACCTAGCAGATATAACGATTAGACGTTAGCTAACAGGACCTAGCAGTTATACCGATTAGACGTTAGCTAACAGGACCTAGCAGATATACCGATTAGACGTTAGCTAGCAGGACCTAGCAGATATAACGATTAGACGTTAGCTAACAGGACCTAGCAGTTATACCGATTAGACGTTAGCTAACAGGACCTAGCAGATATACCGATTAGACGTTAGCTAGCAGGACCTAGCAGTTATACCGATTAGACGTTAGCTAACAGGACCTAGCAGTTATACCGATTAGACGTTAGCTAACAGGACCTAGCAGATATACCGATTAGACGTTAGCTAGCAGCACCTAGCAGATATAACGATTAGACGTTAGCTAACAGGACCTAGCAGTTATACCGATTAGACGTTAGCTAACAGGACCTAGCAGATATAACGATTAGACGTTAGCTAGCAGGACCTAGCAGATATAACGATTAGACGTTAGCTAGCAGGACCTAGCAGATATAACGATTAGACGTTAGCTAACAGGACCTAGCAGTTATACCGATTAGACGTTAGCTAACAGGACCTAGCAGTTATACCGATTAGACGTTAGCTAACAGGACCTAGCAGATATACCAATTAGACGTTAGCTAGCAGCACCTAGCAGATATAACGATTAGACGTTAGCTAACAGGACCTAGCAGTTATACCGATTAGACGTTAGCTAACAGGACCTAGCAGATATAACGATTAGACGTTAGCTAGCAGGACCTAGCAGATATAACGATTAGACGTTAGCTAGCAGCACCTAGCAGATATAACGATTAGACGTTAGCTAACAGGACCTAGCAGTTATACCGATTAGACGTTAGCTAACAGGACCTAGCAGTTATACCGATTAGACGTTAGCTAGCAGGACCTAGCAGATATACCGATTAGATGTTAGCTAGCAGGACCTAGCAGATATAACGATTAGACGTTAGCTAACAGGACCTAGCAGATATACCGATTAGACGTTAGCTAGCAGGACCTAGCAGATATACCGATTAGACGTTAGCTAGCAGGACCTAGCAGATACAAGGATTATAAATTAGTTGAGTTCTTTCTTATGCTGCAAATGATACACCCTGTTTCAAATTCTACGCCCTACACCCTATTTCAAATTCTACACCCCACACCCTGTTTCAAATTCTACACACTGTTCCAAATTCTACACCCTGTTCCAAATTCTACACCCTGTTCCAAATTCCACACCCTGTTCCAAATTCTACACCCTACACCCTGTTCCAAATTCTACACCCTACACCCTGTTCCAAATTCTACACCCTACACCCTGTTTTTCAAATTCTACACCCTGTTCCAAATTCTACACCCTACGCCCTGTTTCAAATTCTACACCCTACACCTTGTTCCAAATTCTACACCCTGTTCCAAATTCTACACCCTACACCTTGTTCCAAATTCTACACCCTACACCTTGTTCCAAATTCTACACCCTGTTCCAAATTCTATACCCTACACCCTGTTCCAAATTCTACACCCTGTTCCAAATTCTACACCCTACACCCTGTTCCAAATTCAACACCCTGTTCCAAATTCTACACCCTACACCCTGTTCCAAATACTACACCCTACACCCTGTTCCTGTTATGTTTAGGCTGGGCCCTATGGTCCTTATTGACAACAACTGAAAGTATCTCAGTGTTATACACAAAAAACAACTGGCTCTATTCAACCAGGACCATACAATCCAGCTACAGGTGTGATGTCATATCTATTGGCCCTCATAACAATCTAGTTGATAGTTTGAGGTGTGTGTGTGTGTGTGTGTGTGTGTGTGTGTGTGTGTGTGTGTGTGTGTGTGTGTGTGTGTGTGTGTGTGTGTGTGTGTGTGTGTGTGTGTGGTGTGTGTGTGTGTGTGTGTGTGTGTGTGTGTGTGTGTGTGTGTGCGTCTCACCAGACAGTAGATGAAGAGGAACTTGAGTATGTCCAACAGCATCCTTCCCAATGAGATCTGTAGAGGTCCCAGGTGGGAGTTGGCCGTGAACAGGGAGATGAGTCGTAGAGAACTGAAGATATTAGCTATAGCAAACAACGCTTCTGCTATCAGGGTAGGGTGCCACATCTCCCACTCTTCTCTAGGACGGGATGAGTTGTACTACGGAGATAGAGACGGGGGGGGGGGGGGGGGGGAATAGAGAGAGGGGGGTATGTAGAGAGAGAGATAGAGAGCAATAGGAAGATAGAAAGGGAGAGAAAGATGTGGATGGATTTACAGCATGTCAAAGTTCAGAAATGTCATGGATAACCTCCCCTGATTCTAAATTCAGCATCTTGGCCAGTATCACAGGAATCCATCTGCTGCTACTCTCTCTCTCTCTCACAGACACACACATCATGCATGCACTCACAACTACCCACTTTCAGCTCTTGTCAGAATCCCAACTTGATGTTTGCCAACCTTGAATATTCATCAAAAATGTTCCAGAGTGTTGCAGAATGTTCATCACAATGTTCCAGAATGTTCAACTCAATGTTCTAGAATGTTCAAGTCAATGTTCCAGAATGTTTAACTCAATGTTTCAAGTTTCAAGTCAATGTTCCAGAATGTTCAAGTCAATGTTCCAGAATGTTTAACTCAATGTTTCAAGTTTCAAGTCAATGTTCCAGAATGTTTAACTCTATATTTCAAGTTTCAAGTCAATGATCCAGAATGTTTAACTCAATATTTCAAGTTGCAAGTCAATGTTCCAGAATGTTCAAGTCAATGTTCCAGAATGTTTAACTCAATATTTCAAGTTTCAAGTCAATGTTCCAGAATGTTCCAGGATGTTCAGATGTTGATAAATATTATCCAGATTGTCATACCCTCCAGAATGTCATACAGTACCTTGTGCCATCCTGGGATGTTCGGTAACACGGGCACTGAACACAAGGGGAGCTATTTTCCCACTGAGCCTCTGTAATCCAAAGGTTAGCAATGCTAACAAGTCAATGTAAAATCCCAAAGTGAATACTAGCTAATTGCTAACGAGCGAATTGCGAACATTTTATACCGGCTCTGACAGAAACTATTTACAGGACAGACATCTCAGCTCATAAAGTTATACAATAAACTCAAAAATGCTACTCACAGTTTGCTGCACGTACAAAACAAATATTAGACAGCAAGGATCTTGATCCAGGAGGGGATTCTCTGCTGTTACCAAGAGAAGCTTGATTTTCCAAGAAGCTAAACACTTAGCTAGATGACTACCTATTAAATTAGCAAACCAAATGCGCAACTACAGAGCATTTAGCACATTTTACACAGTTAACTTAATAGTTCTAAGATACTGTATCTACCAAACATTTAGTTGTGAATTCCATACTGTAACTAGATCACCTGGAGCATTCTGCACCACAGTGACTCACATGGCTCCGGTCTCTCATCATTGTGTGCACGTGACTGGGGACTACCAGTAAGCATCACAATGAAATATAATGTGACAGGTGAACTGAAGAACACAATCTGCTTTAGCTCCTAACACGCACAAATTGACTGCAGGTATTTACATTAAAAAAAAAGTAGCTACAAATTTTTTTTTAAACCTCAAAGAAATAGTTTCAACGGTATTGAAAACAACATGCTGTGGCTATTTCCGGTATACGGTAAATACGGTCTACCGCCCGAGCCTAATGGATATTTCACAATGAATGTTCCTGAATTTAACATCAACTTCTGGTTTCCCTCCAACTGCAACAAGCTGTTGTGTTTTGCGTAAACTAGCTGCCTGCCTGCAGATGGACATGTAGTGTGTGTGTGTGTGTGTGTGTGTGTGTGTGTGTGTGTGTGTGTGTGTGTGTGTGTGTGTGTGTGTGTGTGTGTGTGTGTGTGTGTGTGTGTGTGTGTGTGTGTGTGTGTGTGTGTGTGTATCTCTTACGTTGAGAATGCGTTATTCTGTTTCTCACAAGTCTGGATTATGTTGTGTGTTGTATTCTGGATTATGTTGTGTGTTGTAGTCTGGATTATGTTGTGTGTTGTGTCAAATCAAATCACATTTTATTTGTCTCACGTGCAAAATACAACAGACCTTACAGTGAAATGCTTACTTACAAGCCCTCAACCCAACAATGATTTTAGAAGTTTTAAGAAAGAAAAATAAGTGTTATGTGAAAAATAGGAAATAAAAGTAACAAATAATTAAAGAGCAGCAGTAAATAACAATAGCGAGACTATATACAGGGTGTACCAGTACAGAGTCAATGTGGAGGCTATATACAGGGGGTACCGGTACAGAGTCAATGTGGAGGCTATATACAGGGGGTACCGGTACAGAGTCAATGTGGAGGCTATATACAGGGGGTACCGGTACAGAGTCAATGTGGAGGCTATATACAGGGGGTACCAGTACGAGTCAATGTGGAGGCTATATACAGGGGGTACCGGTACAGAGTCAATGTAGAGGCTATATACAAGGTGTACCTGTACAGAGTCAATGTGGAGGCTATATACAGGGTGTATCAGTACAGAGTCAATGTGGAGGCTATATACAGGGTGTATCAGTACAGAGTCAATGTGGAGGCTATATACAGGGGGTACCGGTACAGAGTCAATGTGGAGGCTATATACAGGGGGTACCGGTACAGAGTCAATGTGGAGGCTATATACAGGGGGTACCGGTACAGAGTCAATGTGGAGGCTATATACAGGGGGTACCAGTACGAGTCAATGTGGAGGCTATATACAGGGGGTACCGGTACAGAGTCAATGTAGAGGCTATATACAAGGTGTACCTGTACAGAGTCAATGTGGAGGCTATATACAGGGTGTATCAGTACAGAGTCAATGTGGAGGCTATATACAGGGTGTATCAGTACAGAGTCAATGTGGAGGCTATATACAGGGGGTACCGGTACAGAGTCAAGTGGAGGCTATATAGAGGGGGTACCGGTACAGAGTCAATGTGGAGGCTATATACAGGGTGTATCAGTACAGAGTCAATGTGGAGGCTATATACAGGGTGTATCAGTACAGAGTCAATGTGGAGGCTATATACAGGGTGTATCAGTACAGAGTCAATGTGGAGGCTATATACAGGGGGTACCGGTACAGAGTCAAGTGGAGGCTATATAGAGGGGGTACCGGTACAGAGTCAATGTGGAGGCTATATACAGGGTGTATCAGTACAGAGTCAATGTGGAGGCTATATACAGGGTGTATCAGTACAGAGTCAATGTGGAGGCTATATACAGGGGGTACCAGTACAGAGTCAATGTGGAGGCTATATACAGGGGGTACCGGTACAGAGTCAATGTGGAGGCTATATACAGGGGGTACCGGTACAGAGTCAGTGTGGAGGCTATATACAGGGGGTACTGGTACAGAGTCAATGTGGAGGCTATATACAGGGGGTACCGGTACAGAGTCAATGTGGAGGCTATATACAGGGGGGTACCGCGACATAGTCAATGTGGAGGCTATATAGAGGGGGTACCGGTACAGAGTCAATGTGGAGGCTATATACAAGGGGTACCGGTACAGAGTCAATGTGGAGGCTATATACAGGGTGTACCAGTACAGAGTCAATGTGGAGACTATATACAGGGGGTACCAATACAGAGTCAATGTGGAGACTATATACAGGGGGTACCGGTACAGAGTCAATGTGGAGGCTATATAGAGGGGGTACCGGTACAGAGTCAATGTGGAGGCTATATACACTGTGTTACGGTAAAGAGTCAATGTGGAGGATATATACAGGGGAGTACCAGTACAGAGTCAATGTGGAGGCTATATACAGGGGGTACCAGTACAGAGTAAATGTGGAGGCTATATACAGGGGGTACCAGTACAGAGTCAATGTGGAGGCTATATACAGGGGGTACCGGTACAGAGTCAATGTGGAGGCTATATACAGGGTGTACCGGTACAGAGTCAATGTGGAGGCTATATAGAGGGGGTACCGGTACAGAGTCAATGTGGAGGCTATATACAGGGGGTACCAGTACAGAGCCAATGTGGAGGCTATATACAGGGGGCACCGGTTAGTCGAGGTAATTGAGGTAATATGTACATTTAGGTAGAGTTATTAAAGTGACTATGTATAGATAATAACAGAGAGTAGCAGCAGCGTAAAAGAGGGGTCTGAGTAGCTCTTTGATTAGCTGTTCAGGAGTCTTATGGTTTGGGGGTAGAAGCTGTCAAGAAGTCTTTTGGACCTAGACTTGGCGCTCCGGTACCGCTTGCCGTGTGGTAGCAGAGAGAAAAGTCGATGACTGGGGTGGCTGGACTCTTTGACAATTTTTAGGGCCTCCCTCTGACACCGCCTGGTATAGAGGTCCTGGATGGCAGGAAGCTTGACCCCAGTGATGTACTGGGCCGTACGCACTACCCTCTGTAGTGCCTTGTGGTCAGAAGCCGAGCAGTTTCCATACCAGGCGGTGATGCAACCAGTCAGGATGCTCTCGATGGTGCAGCTGTATAAGTTTTTGAGGATCTTAGGACCCACGCCAAATCTTTTTAGTTTCCTGAGGGGGAATAGGTTTTTGTCGAGCCTCTCTTCACGACTGTCTTGGTGTGTTTGAACCATGTTAGTTTGTTGGTGATGTGGACACCAAGGAACTTGAAGATCTCAACCTGCTCCACTACAACCCCGTCGGTGAGAATGTAACGCCTTGCGTGTGTGTGTGTGTGTGTGTGTAGAGAATAATGTCTGAAATGGAGTGAATGGAATGGAATAAAATATGTAGTTTTCATATTTAATGTGTTTGACACCACTCCATTACAGACATTATTTTGAGCTGTCCTCCCTTCAGCAGCCTCCTCTGGTGCGTGTGTTTCTACCTGCATGCCTGTGTGTGTGTGTGTGTGTGTGTATCTTACCTTAACATAAGCTACTATCTTCAGTGATATAGTAGCCAGGTAGAGGGAGTTCATAGCGAAATCCATCAGGTTCCACCAGTCATGAATATACTCTGTAAAACCTCCATCCCACATCTCCTTAATCTCAGCCCAGATAAAACCTAGAGAGAGGGGGGGAGAAGGAGAGAGGGGGGAGGGGGAGAGAGAGAGAGAGAAAGGGAGAGGGAGACAGAGAGAGAAAGAGAGGGCCAGAGAAAGAAATAGAGGGGGACAGAGAGAGAGAGAAAGGAAGAGGGGAACAGAGAGAGAGATAGATAGATAGATAGATAGATAGATAGATAGATAGATAGATAGATAGATAGATAGATAGATAGATAGATAGATAGATAGATAGATAGATAGATAGATAGATAGATAGATAGATAGATAGATAGATAGATAGATAGATAGATAGATAGATAGATAGATAGATAGATAGATAGATAGATAGATAGATAGATAGATAGATAGATAGATAGATAGATAGATAGATAGATAGATAGATAGATAGATAGATAGGGGAGAGCGAGAGAGAGAGGGGGAGAGGGGGACAGAGAGAAAGAGAGAAAGAGAGAGAGAGAGAGGGGCAGAGAAAGAGAGAGAGAGAGACAGAGGGGACAGAGAGAGGGACAGAGAGGGGGACAGAGAGGGGGGACAGCATCACCAGTCATATACAGTGCCTTCAGAAAGTATTCACACCCCTTGACTTATTCCACATTTTATTGTGTTACAGCCAGAATCCAAAATTGATTAAATATATATTTTTCTCACCCATAATGACAAAGCGAAAACCTTTTTTGTATGTTGGTATTTTAGCAAATGTATTGAAAATGAAATATAGAAATATCTCATTTACATAAGTATTCACACCCCTGAGTCAATAGTTTGTAGAAGCATCTTAGGCAGCGATTACAGCTCTGAGTCTTTCTGGGTAAGTCTCTAAGAGCTGTGAGTCTTTCTGGGTCAGTCTCTAAGAGCTGTGAGTCTTTCTGGGTAAGTCTTTAAGAGCTGTAAGTATTTCTGGGTAAGTCTCTAAGAGCTTTCTTCACCTGGATTATTTGCCCGTTACTCTTTTCAAAATTATTTAAGTTCTGTCAAATTGGTTCTTGATAATTGCTAGACAACCATTTTCAGGTCTTGTCAGAGATTTTCAAGTAAATTTAAGTCAAAACTGTAACTCGACCACTCAGGAGCATTCACTGTCCTCTTGGTAAGCGACTCCAGTGTAGATTTGGCCTTGTGTTTTAGGTTATTGTCCTGCTGAAAGGTGAATTCATCTCCCAGTGTCTGTTGGAAAGCAGACTGGACCAGGTTTTCCTCTAGGATTTAGACTGTGCTTAGTTCCATTGCGTTTCTTTTGTAATCTGAAAAATTCCCCAGTCCTTAACTATTACAAGCATACCCATAACATGATGCAGCCACCACTATGCTCAAAGATATGGAGGGTGGTACTCAGTAATGTGTTTTATTGGATTTCTATTGACTGTGTGTGTTGATACACCATCCAAAGTGTAATTAATCACTTCAACATGCTCAAAGGGATATTCAATGGCTCTAAAAACGTTTTTTTTTACCCATCTACCAATAGGTGCCCTTCGTTGCGAGGCATTGGAAAACCTCCCTGGTCTTTGTGGTTGAAAATGTGTGTGAAATTCACTGCTCAACTGAGGGACCTTACAGATAATTGTATATGTGGGATACAGAGATGAGGTAGTCATTCAAAAATCATGTTTAACACTATTATTGCACACAGAGTGAGTCCATGCAACTTATTATGTGACTTGTTAAGAACATTTTTTAACTCCTGAACTTATTTAGGGTTGCCATAACAACAGGGGGTCGAATACTTTATAAACTCAAGACATTTCAGCTTTCATTTTTTATTAATTTGTAAACATTTCGAAAAACATAATCCCGCTGTGACAATTAGACACACACACTCCCCCTCTCACTCACAAACTCACCCATGGTAGTATTCCCACTACTCACCCAGTACCCACGGTATTATCACCCCACAGACACCCTCTCTCTACTCACCCAGTACCCACGGTATTATCACCCCATCCCCACAGACACCCTCTCTCTACTCACCCAGTACCCACGGTATTATCACCCCACAGACATCCTCTCTCTACTCACCCAGTACCCACGGTATTATCACCCCATCCCCACAGACACCCTCTCTCTACTCACCCAGTACCCACGGTATTATCACCCCACAGACACCCTCTCTCTACTCACCCAGTACCCACGGTATTATCACCCCACAGACACCCTCTCTCTACTCACCCAGTACCCACGGTATTATCACCCCACAGACACCCTCTCTCTACTCACCCAGTACCCACGGTATTATCACCCCACCCCCACAGACACCCTCTCTCTACTCACCCAGTACCCACGGTATTATCACCCCCCACAGACATCCTCTCTCTACTCACCCAGTACCCACGGTATTATCACCCCCACAGACATCCTCTCTCTACTCACCCAGTACCCACGATATTATCACCCCACCCCCACAGACACCCTCTCTCTACTCACCGAGTACCCACGGTATTATCACCCCCACAGACACCCTCTCTCTACTCACCCAGTACCCACGGTATTATCACCCCACAGACACCCTCTCTCTACTCACCCAGTACCCACGGTATTATCACCCCATCCCCACAGACACCCTCTCTCTACTCACCCAGTACCCACGGTATTATCACCCCACAGACACCCCCTCTCTACTCACCCAGTACCCACGGTATTATCACCCCACCCCCACAGACACCCTCTCTCTACTCACCCAGTACCCACGGTATTATCACCCCACAGACACCCTCTCTCTACTCACCCAGTACCCACGGTATTATCACCCCACAGACACCCTCTCTCTACTCACCCAGTACCCACGATATTATCACCCCACAGACACCCTCTCTCTACTCACCCAGTACCCACGGTATTATCACCCCACAGACACCCTCTCTCTACTCACCCAGTACCCACGGTATTATCACCCCACCCCCACAGACATCCTCTCTCTACTCACCCAGTACCCACGGTATTATCACCCCACAGACACCCTCTCTCTACTCACCCAGTACCCACGATATTATCACCCCACAGACATCCTCTCTCTACTCACCGAGTACCCACGGTATTATCACCCCACAGACACCCTCTCTCTACTCACCCAGTACCCACGGTATTATCACCCCACAGACACCCTCTCTCTACTCACCCAGTACCCACGGTATTATCACCCCATCCCCACAGACACCCTCTCTCTACTCACCCAGTACCCACGGTATTATCACCCCACCCCCACAGACACCCTCTCTCTACTCACCCAGTACCCACGGTATTATCACCCCACCCCCACAGACACCCTCTCTCTACTCACCCAGTACCCACGGTATTATCACCCCACCCCCACAGACACCCTCTCTCTACTCACCCAGTACCCACGGTAGTATCACCCCACAGACACCCTCTCTCTACTCACCCAGTACCCACGGTAGTATCATCCATTCAACAACAGTAGGCGGAGGACCCTGCATTAAATTACATCAAAATGGATCAATGTATTAGCTATTAGCTAGTCATGAATGGTTAAAAACATGAAAATCATTTTACTGGACAGCAACAACCATACAATCTCTCTCTCTTACGTAGATTTAATATATATTCATATAATTAATTTCATTTAAATAAATGTCTGTCTGTTTGTTTGTCTTGGATTACCTGCATGTGTAGCTTGGTCCTGGCGATGTGTTGGGAGGCGAGGAGGAGTAGGAAGAGAAAGTTCAGATAGGAGGCTGTGTGACAGATAAACTTGATGAAGGGTTTCTTCACAAACACACCCAGGGAAGACTTGGGGGCTAGGAGGTAGATCTGGAGAGAGAGAGAGGGAGGAGAGGAGAGGGAGAGAGGAGGAGGGAGAGGGAGGAGAGAGAGGGAGGGGGAGGAGAGGGAGGGAGGAGAGAGAGGGCGGAGAGGAGAGGGAGGAAAGAGAGGGAGGGAGGAGAGAGAGGGAGGAGAGGGAGGAGAGAGAGGGAGGAAGGAGAGAGAGAGGGAGAGGGAGGAGAGAGAGGGAGGAGAGAAAGGGAGGATAGAGAGGGAGGAGAGAGAGGGAGAGAGGAGAAGGAGGGAGAAGAGAGAGGTAGAAAGAGAGAGAGAGAGAGAGAGAGAGAGAGAGAGAGAGAGGGAGGAGAGAGAGGGCGGGGGGGATGAAAAAAACAGAGAGATAGAGAGAGAGAAGGAGGAGAGAGAAAAGAGAGAGAGAGAGAGAGAGAGAGAGAGAGAGGAGAGAGAGAGAGATAGGGACAGTACCGTTTGGATCAGCACCATAGTGATACATACAGCTCATAACAGCACCGTTTGATCAGCCACATGGAGTGAAAAGGAGTATACTAACCATTGAGAAGACAGGGAAGAGCAGTCCTATGATGAAACAGGTCACTAGTTTGACAGCCCAGTGTCTCCTCCTCCAGCCAGGAAACCCATCGTACCACAGAGTAGCTAGGAGCTGCTGGCAGTTAGGCTGGGCTACAAACTACACACAGAGACAGAGAGAGACAGAGAGAGAGACAGAGAGAAAGCGAGAGACAGAGAGAGAGAGAGAGACAGAGAGAAAGCGAGAGACGAGAGAGAGAGAGAGAGAGACAGAGAGAGAGAGAGAGACAGAGAGAGACAGAGAGAGAGAGAGAGAGAGAGAGAGAGAGAGACAGAGAGAGAGAGAGAGAGAGAGAGAGAGAGAGAGAGAGAGAGAGAGAGAGATGGCTAGCTAGTTAGCGGTGGTGCACACTAAAAGCGTTTCAATCGGTGACGTCACTCACTCTGAGACCTTGAAGTAGTTGTTCCCCTTGCTCTGCAAGGGCCGCGGCTTTTGTGGAGTGATGGGTAACGATGCTTCGAGGGTGACTGTGGTCTTTGTGCAGAGGGTCCCTGGTTCGAGCCCAGGTAGGGGCGAGGAGAGGGACGGAAGGTATACTGTTACATTGCATTGCTCCACAAAAGCCAAGGCCCATGCAGAGCAAGGGGAACAACTACTTCCAGGTCTCAGAGTGAGTGACGTCACCGATTGAAACGCCATTAGCGCGCACCACCGCTAACTAGCTAGCCATTTCACATCGGTTACATGAGCATAGCCTTGCTATTGAGAAAGGCCACCGTAGGCAGACCTGGCTTTCAAGAGAAGACAGGCTATGTGCACACTGCCCACAAAAGGAGGTGGAAACTGAGCTGCACTTCCTCACCTCCTGCCCAATGTATGACCATATTAGAGACAACATTTCCCTCAGATTACACACATCCACAAAGAATTCGAAAACAAACCCAATTTTGATAAACTCCCATGTCTATTGAGTGAAATACCACAGTGTGCCATCACAGCAGCAATATTTGTGTCCTGTTGCCAATAGAAAAGGGCAACCAGTGAAGAACAAACACCATTGCTTTGGCAATGTTAACATATGCTTCCCATGCCAATAAACCCTGAAAATGAATTGAATTGAGAGAGAGAGAGAGAGAGACGAGAGAGAGGGGGGGGGGGGGGGGGGGGGCGAGAGAGAGAGAGAGAGAGAGAGAGAGAGAGGGGGGGCAGAGAGAGAGAGAGAGAGACAGAAACAGAGAGAACAAGAGAAAGATAGAGACAGACAGACAGAGAGACAGACAGAGAGGGTTTTTGCAGTCAAAAAAATCGATGAGGATAACATCCTTTTTAATCTCTATTTAATGTCAGTAAAGCCCAGAGAGACAGAGAGAGGGCTGTAATAGCAGCAGAGGAGGACCAACTCCATATTAATCCCTCCCCTCCCTCCTCTTAAAAACTAAGCTGTCATTGTACGCTGATGATTCATGTTTTCTTTTAAAACCACAATTAGAATCCATCCACAGCCTCATAAAGGATCTAGATACTTTTACTATCCTCTCTGGATTAAAACCTAATTATGATAAGTGTACTACATTACGTATTGGATCACTATAAAATATAACTTTTACCTTACCGTGTAGTTTACCAATAAAATGGTCTGACGGGGATGTGGACATACTCGGTATACATATCCCGAAAGAATGAAATGATCTCACTCCAATACATTTTTATAGAAAGTTTGCAACAATAGATAAGATCTTGGGAAGGAAAATACCTGTCTATGTGTGGAAAAACCACCCTGATTAACTCTTTAGTCATATCCCAGTTTACCCTGATTAACTCTTTAGTCATATCCCAGTTTACCCTGATTAACTCTTTAGTCATATCCCAGTTTACCCTGATTAACTCTTTAGTCATATCCCAGTTTACCCTGATTAACTCTTTAGTCATATCCCAGTTTACCCTGATTAACTGTTTAGTCATATCCCAGTTTACCCTGATTAACTCTTTAGTCATATCCCAGTTTACCCTGATTAACTGTTTAGTCATATCCCAGTTTACCCTGATTAACTCTTTAGTCATATCACAGTTTACCCTGATTAACTCTTTAGTCATATCACAGTTTACCCTGATTAACTCTTTAGTCATATCCCAGTTTACCCTGATTAACTCTTTAGTCATATTCCAGTTCACCCTGATGAACTTTTTTTTTTGCTTATGGTTTTGCCTACACCTAGCGATTAGTTTTAGCAACCTGTTTTTTAAATGATATGAGAAAAAAATATTCCATTTTATTTTAAAGGAAGGACAACAGATAAAAAGAAAACAAAATAAACTATTGTTAAATAGACTGTGTCCATAAAATGTGTTGTTGTTCGCTAGTTTGCTTTAATTACTTGGTATGGTTGGAGGGTAATAAAGGAAATATATGAAAAAGATATCTATATATGTATATATATATGTTTATGTATGTATGTGCATGTATATATATATATATATATATATATATATATATATAGAGGCTATATACAGGGTGTTACGGTACAGAGTCAATGTGGAGGCTATATACAGGGGGTACCGGTACAGAGTCAATGGCACCGGTTAGTCGAGGTAATTGAGGAAATATGTACATGTTTTCACACCCTGATCTGTTTCACCTGTCCTTGTGATTGTCTCCACCCCCCTCCAGGTGTCACCCATCTTCCCTAATACCCTCAGTGTATTTATACCTGTGTTCTCTGTTTGTCTGTTGCCAGTTCGTCTTGTCTTGTCAAGCTTACCAGCGTGTTTTCCGAGTTCCTGGTTTTTCCTAGTCTCTGTTTTTTTCTAGTCCTCCCGGTTTTGACCTCTTGCCTGCCCTGACACTAAACCCAGCTGCCTGACCATTCAGCCTGCCCTGAACTCGAGGCTGCCTGACCATTCAGCCTGCCCTGAACTCGAGGCTGCCTGACCATTCAGCCTGCCCTGAACTCGAGGCTGCCTGACCATTCAGCCTGCCCTGAACTCGAGGCTGCCTGCCACCCTGTTCCGTTTGGACTCTGACCTGGTTTATGAATTTTTGCTTGTCCTCGACCTGCCTCTTGTTGTACAATAAATATCAGAGACTCAAACAACCTGCCTCCTGTGTCTGCATCTGGGTCTCGTCCTGTGTCATTATACATATAGGTAGAGTTAAAGTGGCTAGATAATAAACAGAGTAGCAGCAGCGTAAAAGAGGGGTCTGGGTAGCTCTTTGATTAGCTGTTCAGTTATTTTTCTATTATGTTATTGACCGTACGTTTGTTTTACTCCATGTGTAACTCTGTGTTGTTGTTTGTGTCGCACTGGTTTGCTTTATCTTGGTCAGGTCGCAGTTGTAAATAAGAACTTGTTCTCAACTGGCCTACCTGGTTAAATAAAGGTGAAATAAAAAAATAATTTTAAAAAATGGCTCGGGGGTAGAAGCTGTTATTAAGGAGCTAGACTTGGCGTTCCGGTACAGACTGACTGCATCACTTCTTCTTTTATAGGAAACATTAATGTGTTGAAAATTCCAAATTGTTTGCTCTGAAACACACACACACACACACACACACTTATAAACATGGTTTACGCAAAGAGTTCTCCTACGGGGACAGCTGACAGCTCTTTAAGGTTCGAGATAGCACCTTTCTCTCTAAGAGTAAAGCCTCTAATGTTGTTCACTATATAATAAATACATATGTATATATGTACATATATATATAAAATAAAGATGTCTTTTGTCTTGTCTGTCAAGGCATACAATTCATTCCCAAACAAGAAAGTGTATGACAACGTGATTATGCCACTGTAGATGAGACAAAACGCACAACACTGCCATGAACACCAGAGGTTTTTTTTATCACCCCCCCCATCCTAAAGGCAATTAAACGACACTCCGATAAGCCTTTACCAGGGATGTTATTCAGCACTAATGTATTACAGACTGATATGATGTTTTCTACACTTCCTACAAGATAACTAAACAGCTTGCCAAGCAGCTGGGGCAAAAGTGATGACATTGTCACACATATAGACAACACACACACACACACACACACACACACACACACACACACACACACACACACACACACACACACACACACACACACACACACTTACACCTACACATCACACACACACACACACACAGAGATGGAGGGATATGGGAAAAGGAGAGGTATTAATTAATAAGATGAAATGATAGAGGAAAATAGAGACATAGTGAAAGACTTAGAGGTGAATCTCTCCCTTAAGGGCTCTCTGTCTCTCTCTCTGTATCACTGTCTCTCTCTGTATCACTGTCTCTGTCTCTCTCTCTGTATCACTGTCTCTGCCCTCTCTCTGTCTCCTGCTCTCTCTGCTCCTGTCTCTCTCCCTCTCTCTGTATCACTGTCTCTCCCTCTCTCTGTCTCTCTCTCTCTCTCGCGTCTCTCTCCCTCTCTCTGTATCACTGTCTCTCCCCCCGTCTCTCTCTCGCCTCTCTCTCCCCCCCGTGTCTCTGTCTGTCTCTCTGTATCACTGTCTCTCTCTCTCTGTCTCTCTCCCTCTCTCTGTATCACTGTCTCTCTCTCTCTCTCCCTCTCTCTGTGTCTCTGTCTCTCTCTCTCTCTCTCTCTGTCTCTCTCTGTATCACTGTCTCTCTGTCTCTGTCTCTCTCCCTCTCTCTGTCTCTCTCTCTCTCTCTCTCTCTCTCTCTCTCTCTCTCTCTCTCTCGTATCACTGTAACCGGTGATGGAACTATGGCCGGGGCTGTTGCTAGGTAGCAGTATGCTAATTAGCAGTTGATCTCTGGGTTGTGATAAAGTGTCACAGCCTGCTCCTCCTTAACATAACCTTATCCCCTCTTCTCTCTGTCTTTCTGTCAATTTATCTCTGTCTCTCTGTCTCTCTCTCTCTCTGTCTTTATCTCTCTCTCTCTCTGTCTTTATCTCTCTCTCTCTTTATCTCTCTCTCTCTCTCTCTCTGTCTTTCTGTCAATTTCTCTCTCTCGCTCTGTCTCTCTCTCTCTCTGTCTTCATCTCTCTCTCTCTCTCTGTCTTTATCTCTCTCTCTCTCTGTCTTTATCTCTCTCTCTCTGTCTTTATCTCTCTCTCTTTATCTCTCTCTCTCTTTATCTCTCTCTCTCTCTGTCTTTCTGTCAATTTCTCTCTCTCTCTCTGTCTCTGTCTCTCTCTGTCTTTATCTCTCTCTCTCTCTCTCTCTCTGTCTTTATCTCTCTCTCTCTCTGTCTTTATCTCTCTCTCTCTCTCTCTCTGTCTTTATCTCTCTCTCTCTCTATCTTTATCTCTCTCTCTCTATCCTTTCAAACGGGGAACTGCCTCCTAGAAGCATATCTGGTTATAAACAGCATATGTGATATCGATATGAGTCAGAAACATTCATTCTAGTCTCAAATTGGCTACAAAATGTATATAGGATAATTACGGTCATAAAAGTCAAGTCTCGTCTAAAACGAGATTTAGGAGTGAGTGCGTCACGACGGGTAGGGATTTGGTTGGATTACTTACATGGCCACTTTTGCCCGGAGACAACAAGCTGGTCCGTTCCTAGCTGCCGTGTGTTGCGGACATGTTGTCAACGCACGCCCACTTGCACGGCATGTGAGTGAAAATAGGCTTCCCGATAAAGTTGCTGCAAAGTTTCCAACGGATTACATACAACAAACGTACGACATGGATGGCTGCGACTGAGTAGCTAGCTAGCTTTAATACATAGCCTCTCGACCTGAGATGTATAATGTGATCTAATGTCATAGAAAAGGAAGATTTGCATCGCTAACGTTGCACCTGTTTGATAAGATGTAACGTTAGCCAGCTTGCTATCGATAATGTTTCAACTCCAACTGGCTAACTAAGAAGACCTCTATGCTAGCTAACGTTAGCTAGCTAGCCAATTAATTTAAACTCAAGACAAAGATATTGATAACTAACCCAGGTTTGCAAGTTAGGTAGCCAGCTATTTTTATGAGAACAGGCAGGTTGTTTGGGTTAGTACTTGCTCTCGATAACTCAGACCCTGGCGGCATTCTGTCTTTACTGTAATGGTGCTGAGAGTCATGATCAAGGGCTATGCTAGAACTAACTAACTAACTAACTAACTAACTAAAAACTAACTAGTAGTCGGGGGCCTCGTCTGCTACTAGTGCTGAAAACAACATGCCTGTTCTCATAAAAGTCTATTGTGTATTTTCTAGGGCAAGTAGGCTATTGACCAATTCATAGCTTCTCCCTGGAGGTCAGTAGGCTATTGACCAATTCATAGCTTCCCCCTGGAGGTCAGTAGGCTATTGACCAATTCAAATCTTCCCCCTGGAGGTCAGTAGGCTATTGACCAATTAAAATCTTCCCCCTGGAGGTCAGTAGTCTATTGAGTAATATGAGAAGAGTGCCATCCTCCTGCATCTCACATCTGCCTGGAGTTATTGAACTCTGCCTGCTGGACTCATGAGGCAAACTGTCATATCCAGGATGGAGTGTCATCCACTCTGTCATATCCAGGATGGAGTGTCATCCACTCTGTCATATCCAGGATGGAGTGTCATCCACTCTGTCATATCCAGGATGGAGTGTCATCCACTCTGTCATATCCAGGATGGAGTGTCATCCACTCTGTCATATCCAGGATGGAGTGTCATCCACTCTGTCATATCCAGGATGGAGTGTCATCCACTCTGTCATATCCAGGATGGAGTGTCATGCACTCTGTCATATCCAGGATGGAGTGTCATCCACTCTGTCATATCCAGGATGGAGTGTCATCCACTCTGTCATATCCAGGATGGAGTGTCATCCACTCTGTCATATCCAGGATGGAGTGTCATCCACTCTGTCATATCCAGGATGGAGTGTCATCCACTCTGTCATATCCAGGATGGAGTGTCATGCACTCTGTCATATCCAGGATGGAGTGTCATCCACTCTGTCATATCCAGGATGGAGTGACATGCACTCTGTCATATCCAGGATGGAGTGTCATCCACTCTGTCATATCCAGGATGGAGTGTCATGCACTCTGTCATATCCAGGATGGAGTGTCATCCACTCTGTCATATCCAGGATGGAGTGTCATCCACTCTGTCATATCCAGGATGGAGTGTCATCCACTCTGTCATATCCAGGATGGAGTGTCATCCACTCTGTCATATCCAGGATGGAGTGTCATCCACTCTGTCATATCCAGGATGGAGTGTCATCCACTCTGTCATATCCAGGATGGAGTGTCATCCACTCTGTCATATCCAGGATGGAGTGTCATCCACTCTGTCATATCCAGGATGGAGTGTCATCCACTCTGTCATATCCAGGATGGAGTGTCATCCACTCTGTCATATCCAGGATGGAGTGTCATCCACTCTGTCATATCCAGGATGGAGTGTCATCCACTCTGTCATATCCAGGATGGAGTGTCATGCACTCTGTCATATCCAGGATGGAGTGTCATCCACTCTGTCATATCCAGGATGGAGTGTCATGCACTCTGTCATATCCAGGATGGAGTGTCATCCACTCTGTCATATCCAGGATGGAGTGTCATGCACTCTGTCATATCCAGGATGGAGTGTCATGCACTCTGTCATATCCAGGATGGAGTGTCATCCACTCTGTCATATCCAGGATGGAGTGTCATGCACTCTGTCATATCCAGGATGGAGTGTCATCCACTCTGTCATATCCAGGATGGAGTGTCATCCACTCTGTCATATCCAGGATGGAGTGTCATCCACTCTGTCATATCCAGGATGGAGTGTCATCCACTCTGTCATATCCAGGATGGAGTGTCATCCACTCTGTCATATCCAGGATGGAGTGTCATCCACTCTGTCATATCCAGGATGGAGTGTCATCCACTCTGTCATATCCAGGATGGAGTGTCATCCACTCTGTCATATCCAGGATGGAGTGTCATGCACTCTGTCATATCCAGGATGGAGTGTCATCCACTCTGTCATATCCAGGATGGAGTGTCATCCACTCTGTCATATCCAGGATGGAGTGTCATGCACTCTGTCATATCCAGGATGGAGTGTCATCCACTCTGTCATATCCAGGATGGAGTGTCATGCACTCTGTCATATCCAGGATGGAGTGTCATCCACTCTGTCATATCCAGGATGGAGTGTCATGCACTCTGTCATATCCAGGATGGAGTGTCATGCACTCTGTCATATCCAGGATGGAGTGTCATGCACTCTGTCATATCCAGGATGGAGTGTCATCCACTCTGTCATATCCAGGATGGAGTGTCATCCACTCTGTCATATCCAGGATGGAGTGTCATGCACTCTGTCATATCCAGGATGGAGTGTCATGCACTCTGTCATATCCAGGATGGAGTGTCATCCACTCTGTCATATCCAGGATGGAGTGTCATGCACTACCCCTCCTGCCGCCTGACTGCATCTGTTCAAAACCTGACATAGATGGAAGGGACTTCATCACCCGCTGGAGACTTGGAAGACAGAACCTCACCCAGAGAGCTGTACATGTCAATGTGTGGTTAGACAGACAAATCCTTAAAATAGACCATAGAAATACAACAGAATGCTGGGGCGTAACTTTGGTTTTAGAAGTGTGTTCGGGGGCGGGGGGACGACGACGACGACGACGAAATAACCTGGGCATCTAAAGCTAATTTCCGTAAAACTAAAACACATCTTGTTCAACCAAGAGTAGTCTTTTCTTTTGACCAATTGTTGATTGGTCGACATTTTTAAACTTGTATTTTTCCATATTTAGACACACCCTATGTGTTTTAATAAAATCAACTATATGTACGGAATGTGTCTGATGCTACAGGCTGTTTTATTTAAATAATTAAGACACACAAATGACTCAAGAGGGAGCCTGTCACGACTTCTGCCGAAGTCGATGCCCCTCCTTGTTCGGGTGGTGCTCGGCGATCGACGTCACCGGTCTTCTAGCCATCACTGATCCATTTTTCATTTTCCATTGGCTTTGTCTTGTTTTCCTACACACCTGTTTCCAATCCCATTTATTACATGTTGTGTATTTAACCCTCTGTTTTCCCTCATGTCCTTGTCCGAGAATGTTTTGTTTGTTATTGATTTCGTGTGTTTTTGTATTGGTGAGCTACAGGTATTTTTACCCATGTTATTTTTTATGTACGTTGGTTTTGGAGTTCAAGTTTGTTTATTATTTATTAAACAACTCCAGTTATACCAACTTGGTATCTCCTGCGCCTGACTTCCTTGCCATCTACACACACGTCGATGACAGAATCTCGGACCAAAATATGAAGTCAGCAGGAGAGGCTACCCCGGACATGGAGGTGGAGGAGCGCGTCCAGGAGAATGAGGAGAAGCTTCACCATCTATGCGCCGCCATGGATCGCGTTGTCCAGAATATGGACTGCTGGGAGAGACAGTTTTTCCAGCGCCTCCACCAGCCCAACCGGGGTCTATCCTGAGCGCCCCTTCTCAATCTGAACTCGGTGGCATCCGTCTATCCATGCCTCAGGGGTACGATGGAATTGCTGCCACCTGCCGGGGTTCCCTACTACAATTAGACCTTTTCCTGGCCACGGTCCACCCAGTTCCATCTGACCGTGAGAAGAGTTTCGCCCTCGTCTCGTGCCTCACCGGGAGAGCCCTGGAGTGGGCCAGTGCTGTGTGTGGAGGTGGAGATGCGGCGTTGGACCATTATGAGGAGTTGACCGGCCGTTTTCGGGTAGTTTTCGACCACCCACCCGAAGGCAGAGCGGTGGGTGAGTGCCTCTACCATCTGAGGTAGGAGATGAGGAGTGTCCAGTATTTTGCCCTGGAATTCAGGACCCTGGCAGCCGGTACGGGATGGAATCACAGGGCCCTGATCGACCATTACCGCTGCAGTCTGCGTTAGGACGTCCGTCGGGAGCTGGCCTGCAGAGACACCACCCTCACCTTCGGCCAGCTGTTGGATCTGTCCATCCGGCTGGACAACCTGCTGGCTGCTCGCGGACGTCCAGATCAGGGTCTGGTGGTTCCATCCTCCCGCACCCCCTCTCCTATACCAAGGGAACTGGGAGGGAGGGTGCACAGGGAGACCGGAGGGGGTTCCCGCTCGCGCACCATCTGTGGCCGCAAAGGTCACACTGCTGGTCGGTGCCGGGTAGGTTCCTCTGGGAATCGAGGTAACAGGCAGGGCGCTCTGGCGCCACCCCAGGTGAGTAGGCACCATTCTCATCCAGAGCCCTCTGTTGCACTTATGTTTGTCTGTTACTTTTCCAGATTTTTTCCCCCGCGTTCCCAGCGTAAGGCGCTAGTAGATTCAGGCGTGGCTGGGAATTTCATTGATCAAGCTTTTGCTCATACTTTAGGGATCCCCATTGTACCCGTGGATGTGCCTTTCCCCATTCACTCCTTAGATAGTCGACCATTAGGGTCAGGGTTAATCAGGGAAGCCACAGCTCCTTTGAGTATGGTGACGCAGGGGGGTCACAAGGAAAAAAATGTGTCTTTTCCTTATGGACACTCCTGCGTATCCGGTGGTGCTGGGCCTACCTTGGTTAACTAGTCATAACCCCACTTTTTCTTGGCCACAAGAGAGCTCTCACGGGGTGGTCGCAAGAGTGCTCAGGTAGGTGTGTAGGGGTTTCCGTTGGTGCTACTATGGTGGAAAGTCCAGACCAGGTCTCCACCGTGCGCATTCCACCCGAATATGCCGATTTGGCCCTCGCCTTCTGTAAAAAGAAGGTGATTCAATTACCACCCCATCGACAGGGGGATTGTGCGATAAATCTCATGGTAGACGCTGCACTTCCCAGGAGTCACGTGTATCCCCTATCGCAAGCGGAGACGGTGGCTATGGAGACATATGTCTCCGAATCACTGCGTCAGGGGTACATTCGGCCCTCCATTTCACCCGTCTCCTCGAGTTTCTTTTTTGTGAAGAAGAAGGATGGAGGTCTGTGCCCGTGCATTGATTATCAAGGTCTCAATAAAATTACGGGGGGTACAGTTACCCGCTACCTCTGATCACCACAGCGATTGAGTTAATGCACGGAGCGTGCTTCTTCACTAAACTGGATCTCAGGAGTGCGTACAACCTGGTGCGTATCCGAGATGGCGATGAGTGGAAGACAGCATTTAGTACCACCTCAGGGCATTATGAGTACCTTGTCATGCCGTCATGCCGCATTTTAATGAGGGAAATAAGTATTTGACCCCCTCTCAATCAGAAAGATTTCTGGCTCCCAGGTGTCTTTTATACAGGTAACGAGCTGAGATTGTAACGGCTGTCGTGAGAGAGAGTAGACCAAGGTGCAGCGGAGTTAGTGTTCATTATTTAATAAAGAAAGAACACTATACAAACAAAACAAGAAAACCGACAGCCAAACAGTCCTGTCAGGTGCAAAACGCTAACAGAAACAATTACCCACAAAACCCAAAGGAAAAACATGCTCCTTATGTGTGACTCCCAATCAGCAACAACGAGCTTCAGCTGTGCCTGATTGGGAGCCACACACACGGCCCAAAACAAAGAAATACAAAAACATAGAAAAAGGAACATAGAACGCCCACCCAATGTAACACCCTGGCCTAACCAAAATAAAGAACAAAAAACCCCTCTCTATGGCCAGGGCGTTACAGAGATTAGGAGCACACTCTAAAAGGGAGTGCTCCTAATCTCAGTTTGTTACCTGTATAAAAGACACCTGTCCACAGAAGCAATCAATCAATCTGATTCCAAACTCTCCACCATGGCCAAGACCAAAGAGCTCTCCAAAGATGTCAGGGACAAGATTGTAGACCTACACAAGGCTGGAATGGGCTACAAGACCATCGCCAAGCAACTTGGTGAGAAGGTGACAACATTTGGTGCGATTATTCGCAAATGGAAGAAACACAAAAGAACTGTCAATCTCCCTCGGCCTGGGGCTCCATGCAAGATCTCACCTCATGGAGTTGTAATGATCATGAGAACGGTGAGGAATCAGCCCAGAACTACACGGGAGGATCTTGTCAATGATCTCAACGCAGCTGGGACCATAGTCACCAAGAAAACAATTGGTAACACACTACGCCGTGAATGACTGAAATCCTGCAGCGCCCGCAAGGTCCCCCTGCTAGAGAAAGCACATATACATGCCCGTCTGAAGTTTGCCAATGAAACATCTGAATGATTCAGAGGACAACTGGGTGAAAGTGTTGTGGTCAGATGAGACCAAAATGGAGCTCTTTGGCATCAACTCAACTCGCCGTGTTTGGAGGAGGAGGAATGCTGCCTATGACCTCAAGATCACCATCCCCACCATCAAACATGGAGGTGGACAAATTATGCTTTGGGGGTGTTTTTCTGCTAAGGGGACAGGACAACTTCACCGCATCAAAGGGACGATGGACGGGGCCATGTACCGTCAAATCTTGGGTGAGAACCTCCTTCTCTCAGCCAGGGGATTGAAAATGGGTCGTGGATGGGTTTTCCAGCATGACAATGACCCAAAACACACGGCCAAGGCAACAAAGGAGTGGCTCAAGAAGAAGCACATTAAGGTCCTGGAGTGGCCTAGCCAGTGTCCAGACCTTAATCCCATAGAAAATCTGTGGAGGGAGCTGAAAGTTCAAGTTGCCAAACGTCAGCCTCGAAACCTTAATGACTTGGAGAAGATCTGCAAAGAGGAGTGGGACAAAATCCCTCCTGAGATGTGTGCAAACCTGGGGGCCAACTACAAGATACATCTGATCTCTGTGATTTCCAACAAGGGTTTTGCCACCAAGTACTAAGTCATGTTTTGCAGAGGGGTCAAATACTTATTTCCCTCATTTAAAATGCTAATCATTTTATAACATTTTTGACATGCGTTTTTTCTGGATTTTTTTGTTGTTATTCTGTCTCTCACTGTTGAAATAAAACTACCATTAATATTATAGACTGATAATTTATGTCAGTGGGCAAACGTACAAAATCAGCAGGGGATCAAATGCTTTATATACATAATCAGGTGTGTATCCTTACTCAACATTTACAGGAGAGTTTCAAACAAAAGACGATGAATAAATTGACAAAAGTAGTAAAAGTAATGAAATAAACTAAAATATGTGTCTCATCAAATGTTGCATCGGTTGTGAGTTCTGCAAAACACATGTCCACTCCGACAATGAGAATGGTAAATGACTGTATTAATAATAAAATATTCAATACATTAACAGGAACTCCCATAACCAAACAAACAATGCAGAATAAAAATGATATGAAGGAACGGTAAATATAGGCTACTACTGGTGATAAACGTAAATGGGGAAATAGACAAAGCATACAACGCACACATTTCAATTATGAAACAATGAGCGTCCACAAAATGGCGGGAGAGATGTGCCTTGTACGTCTGAGCCACAATCCCCATATTCTTGGCCTGAGCTCCGTAGACTGGTCTTCCCTTGCTGTCTGACCCTGCAGGGACACCTGTCACCATCTGATCTTGCTAAGACATGACGAGCATAGTGTTGTTTACTGACTGGGCATCGTAACAGTGTAGCCTGTAAGAACTGTTTATACTGTGTCATTGTGTAAAAAGTATTGAATTATCTAGGGAAACTGACAGATCAATAATGTCACATTGATATACTGACTTTAATAAAAACTCACAATGCGCTGTCTGGGACAGCTGAAGTTGTACCTAAGATTGTTTGCTCCTTGTTCTACACTATTTGAAAAAAATATCTATCTAGAACCTAAAGGGGTTTTTCGGCTGTCCCCATAGGAGAACCCTTTGAAGAACCCTTTTGGGTTTCAGGTTGAACCCTTTTTGGTTCCATGTAGAAACCCTTTGTACAGAAGGTTCTATATGCAACCATAAGGGTTATACCTGGAACCAAAAATGGTTGTCCTATGGGGACCGTCAAAGAACTATTTTGGAACCCTTTTTTCTAAGAGTGTACCTGTGGTTGTACTCTACACAGAACCTTTTGTAATTTGCTAGGTAAAGTGAAGGCATACAGTACTGTCTTTATAAGCAAATCAATACGATAAGCTTTTTTACAGCAGAAAATGAAGAGGGTGACAGGACAGAGAAGAGTTTGGGGTGGGAGGGCCGAGAGTCTTGAGGTGGCAGAACGGAGTGCTCGGGTTGGGGTGTAGGGTGTAGGGTTTGAGCATAGCCTGAAGGTAGGGAGGGGCAGTTCCTTTTGCTGCTACATAGGTACAGCGAGTTGCAGTAGTCCAGACGGGAGAGAACAAGTTCCTGGATTAGGACCTGCGGCGCTTCCTGTGTGGGGTAGTGTCGTACTCTACGGATGTTGTAGAGCATGAACCTGCAGGAGTGGGTCACTGCTTTGATGTTTGCAGAGAACGACAGGGTGTTGTTGTCCAGGGTCACGACAAGGTTCTTTGCACTCTGGGAGGGTGACACTGTGGAGTTGTCAACCGTGATAGAGAGGTCTCTCTCTTTTTCCCTCCTCTCACTCTTTCCATCTCTTAACTTTCTGCAGTAATGCATTCTTTCTGAATGATATAGCATCATTTTCTAACCCAACGCTAATGCTACGCTAACTCAATATATTTACATTTGGGGATTAGCATGATGAAGTTGACAGTTAGACACTAATCCACTGATCTAAGGTCAGTTTTACATTTCCATCCATATTAGATAAGACTAGGATTTGAAAGAGAATTGCTGATCCTAGATCTGTGCTTAGCAGGTAAACATTTAAACTCTAACTCAATGTCCTTCTGCTCTGACCACTAATACTAAACTACTGTGTGTATGAGTGTGTGTCCAATATCTATATTAGCATACTACTTAGAGTGAAGTGATGTATATGGCCACGTGCACGCACACAAGCACGCACGCACACACACACTCCCATAACTCGATGGCGCCGACAGAAATGGTCGCCTTGCTTCAGGTCCAAAATAACTGCCCTAATTTCATCCACCTTGTTATCTAAAGATTGGACATTGGTGAGTAATATGCTCGGAAGCGGTGGATGGTGTGCTCGCCTTCTGAGTCTGACCAGTAGGCCGCTCCGTCTACCTCTCCTGCGGTGACCGCGTTGTTTTTGGTCGGGTGGAGGTTTGAACAAAGGATCCACTAGCCCTAACAATGTAAGAAATAATATGTATTAAAAAAAAATAATAATAACTGCATTACAGGGCATATTTTGTTTTTGTTTATATTATTTCTTAGATTGTTATCCCAGAAAATCTCAAGTGTTATTATATACAGCCCGGAAGAACTATTGGATATAAAAGCGACTTACCATCATTACGACCAGGAATACGTCTTTCCCAAAGCGGATCCTTTGTTCTGACCTCAACCCGACCAAAAACAACGCGGTCGCCGCAGGAGAGGTAGACGGAGCGGCCTACTGGTCAGACCCAGAAGGCGAGCACACCATCCACCGCTTCCGAGCATATTACTCACCAATGTCCAATCTCTAGATAACAAGGTGTACGAAATTAGGGCACGAGTTGCCTTCCAGAGAGACATCAGAGATTGTAACATTCTCTGTTTCATGGAAACATGGCTCACTTTTGGATATGTTGTCAGAGTCGGTACAGCCACCTGGTTTCTTCATGCAGCCCGACAGAAACAAACTGGTAAGAAGAAGGGGCGGGGTGTATGCCTTATGATTAATGTCTCATGGTGTAATCACAACAACATACAAGAACTCAAGTCCTTTTGTTCACCTGACCTAGAATTCCTTACAATCAAATGCCGACCGCATTATCTTCCAAGAGAATTCTCTCCAATTATACTCACAGCCGTGTATATCCCCCCAATTCTATCAGCATATCGAATGCGCGACACGAGCTGGTAGCATTCTGGATCATTGCTACTCGAATTTCCGCAATGCATACAAAGCCCTCCCCCGCCCTGCCTTCGGCAAATCTGACCACGACTCCATTTTGTTGCTCCCAGCCTATAGACAGAAACTAAAACAGGAAACACCCGTGCTCAGGTCTGTTCAACGCTGGTCTGACCAATCGGATTCCACGCTTCAAGATTGCTTCGATCACGTGGACTGGGATATGTTCCGGATAGCCTCAGATAATAGCATTGATTTATACGCTGACTCGGTGAGCGAGTTTATTTGCAAGTGCATCGGAGATGTCGTACTCACTGTGACTATTAAATCCTTCCCTAACCAGAAACCGTGGATTGATGGCAGCATTCGTGCAAAACTGAAAGCACGAACCACTGCTTTTAATCATGGCAAGGCGACCGGAAACATGACCGAATACAAACAGTGTAGTTATTCCCTCCGTAAGGCAATCAAACAAGCAAAGTGTCAGTATAGACCCAAAGTAGTCGCAATTCAACAGCTCAAACACCAGACGTATGTGACAGGGTCTGCAGTCAATCACAGATTACAAAAAGAAAACCAGCCCCGTCACGGACATCGACGTCTTGCTCCCAGACAAATTAATAAACAACTTCTTTGCTCGCTTTGAGGACAATACACTGCTACCAAAACCTGTTGGCTTTCCTTCACCGTGGCCAACATGAGCAAAACATTTAAATGTGTTAACCCTCGCAATGCTTCAGGCCCAGACAGCATCCCTAGCCGCGTCCTCAGAGCATGCGCAGACCAGCTGGCTGGTGTGTTTCCAGACATATTCAATCAATCCCAGTCTGTTGTCCCCACATGCTTCAAGATAGCCACCATTGTTCCAAGAAAGCTAAGATAACTGAACTAAATGACACACACACACACACACACACACACACACACACACGTACACACGTACACACACACATAGAACCATGAAAACAGTCGATGCGGAATTAATCTCTCCAGAAGGTATCTGACCCAATTGGAACTAAACGATGTGAATCAAAGCTTTTTGACGCTATGACTTCATGATAGAAGTGTTGTTGTGTTAGCTAGTTTAGGTTCCTGTAGCTCTGGGCCCAAACCTCTGTAGTTCTGCTGTCACTGTGGTTGTGTTTAGGTTCCTGTAGTTCTGAAAAACTTTTACTGACAATTTTCCTAAATTTCTTTCCTCTTCTCTAATACTAATCAGACTTCACCCTCTACAGCATCTCCAGTCCTCTAACAGCTCAACTCCAGTCCTCTAGTCCCCCAACAGCCCAACTCCAGTCCTCTAGTCCCCCCCAACAGCTCAACTCCAGTCTTCTAGTCCCCCAACAGCCCAACTCCAGTCCTCTAGTCCCCCAACAGCTCAACTCCAGTCTTCTAGTCCCCCAACAGCCCAACTCCAGTCCTCTAGTCCCCCAACAGCCCAACTCCAGTCCTCTAGTCCCCCAACAGCTCAACTCCAGTCCTCTAGTCCCCCAACAGCTCAACTCCAGTCCTCTAGTCCCCCATGGGGTGGCGGGTAGGAGAATTGGGCCAGTAACCAAAATGTTGCTGGATCGAATCCCCGAGCTGACAAGGTAAAACTGTCATTCTGCCCCTGAGCAAGTCAGTTAACCCCACTCTTCCTCAGGCACCGAAGATGTGGAAGTTGATCTAAACTGAAATATTTGTCACTATCACTTTCTCTCTCTGCCTCTCTCTTTTATGCCCATTTAATCATGCCCATTTAATCATCTCTTATCTTGTATATTTCTCTAAATATATTATTATATTATTATTTATATTATATATTTTTATATTATATATATCTAACTATCTAACTATGCTCTTTTTTCAGCTCTACCCCATCTCTCTCTCTTTCTCTTTCTCTGTCTTTCAATTCAATTTCAATTCAATTTAAGGGCTTTATTGGCATGGGTGTCACGTCCTGACCAGCAGAGAGAGCAATTGTATTGGTTTTGGTCAGGACGTGGCAGAGATGTTTTTGTGTCATGTGTTTAGTTAATTGAGGTTGGACTCCCAATTGAAGGCAGGTGTGTTGAGTTGCCTTTGATTGGGAGTCCTATATAGTAGTGTGTGTTTTTCTTTGGGGTTGTGGGTAATTGTTTCTGTTCAGTGTGTTATGCTGTCAGTACTGTTTAGCTGTCGGGTGTTTGCTTGTTTTGTAAATTGTATAGTGTTCGTTCTTAATTAAATGATGATGAACACTAACTCCGCTGCACCTTGGTCCATTCCTGAAGACAGCCCTTACAATGGGAAACATATGTTAACATTACCAAAGCAAGTGAACTAGATAATAAACAAAAGTGAAATAAACAATTTTAAAAAATGAACAGTAAACATTACACTCACAAAAGTTCCAAAAGAACAAACACATTTCAAATGTCATATTATGTATATAGTGTTGTAACGATGTGCAAATAGTTAAAGTACAAAAGGGAAACATTTTGTCTTACTGAGATTTACTGTCAGGGCCCAGGTCTGACAGAATCTCTGCAGAAGATCTAGGTGCTGCTGTAGGCCCACCTTGGTTGGGGACAGAAGCACCAGATCATCAGCAAACAGTAGACATTTGACTTCAGATTCAGACTGTTCTAGTGCCCTCGCCAATTCATTGATATATATGTTGAAGAGGGTGGGGCTTAAGCTGCATCCCTGTCTCACGCCACGGCCCTTTGGAAAGAAAATTGTGTTTTTTGCCTATTTTAACCGCACACTTGTTGTTTGTGTACATTGATTTTATAATGTCGTATGTTTTTCCCCCAACACCACTTTCCATCAATTTGTATAGCAGACCCTCATGCCAAATTGAGTCAAAAGCTTTTTTGAAATCAACAAAGCATGAGAAGACTTTGCCTTTGTTTTGGTTTGTTTTTTGTCAATTAGGGTGTGCAGGGTGAATACGTGGTCTGTCGTATGGTAATTTGTTAAAAGCCAATTTGACATTTGCTCAGTACATTGTTTTCACTGAGTAAGTGTACAAGTCTGCTGTTAATGATAATGCAGAGGATTTTCCCGAGGTTGCTGTTGACGCATATCCCACGGTAGTTATTTGGGTCAAATTTGTCTCCACTTTTGTGGATTGGGGTGATCAGTCCTTGGTTCCAAATATTGGGGAAGATGCCAGAGCTAAGGATGATGTTAAAGAGTTTAAGTATAGCCAATTGGAATTTGAGGTCTGTATATTTTATCATTTCATTTAGGATGCCATCAACACCACAGGCCTTTTTGGGTTAGAGGGTTTTGTATTTTGTCCTGTAGTTCATTCAATGTACCTGGAGAATCTACTGGGTTCTGATAGTCTCTCTCCCTCCCTCCCTCTCTAACTTTCTCTTTGCGTCTTCTGTTGTGCTGCAGTGAGAGAGAGTATCACAGCTCAGTGTGTGTGTGTGTGTGTGTGTGTGTGTGTGTGTGTGTGTGTGTGTGTGTGTGTGTGTGTGTGTGTGTGTGTGTGTGTGTGTGTGTGTGTGTGTGTGTGTGTGTGTGTGTGTGTGTGTGTGTGTGTGTGTGTGTGTGTGTGTGTGTGTGCATCCACAGCTCCTGGCTAGTTTCCAGCTTCTTTCCTCGGCAGAGCGAAGCGGAGAAAGAGACTGAGGGAGAGAGCTAGAGAGAAAAATAGAATAAAGTTGAAGTCAGAAGTTTACATGCAATTAGGTTGGAGTCATTAAAACTCGTTTTTCAACCACTCCACAAATTTCTTGTTAATAAACTATAGTTTTGGCAAGTCGATAAGGACATCTACTTTGTGCATGACACAAGTCATTTTTCCAAAAATTGTTTACAGACAGATTATTTCACTTATAATTCACTGTATCACAATTCCAGTGGGTCAGAAGTTTACATATGTAGTAGAGTTAAAATGTTTATTCCATCAAACTTCAAATTATTAGAATCGTACACAACGCAGAACAGAACAATCAGGTTGAGGGTCAAAGCCCGCGAACAGGAATATTCCAAGTTCAGGGGGAGGGAGTCAGATCGCTATGATCGCCAGGAACTTTACTTTTGGTTTCTAATTTTAATTGTTGCGCTACTGGTGATGCCTGTTGATGTTAGGTAGGCAGCTACAGTAGCTGAATGGTGTTAACATCTTCCTGTCTTTTCATAATACTATTGCAGACCAACATAAAAGCCTAAAAGAGTGGTGTCGCTCTTCATTTCTTAGTTCTCCTGTGGTGCATAACAGACCCGCAACACATCCACTAAGTTGACTGTGCCTTTAAACAGCTTGGAGAATTCCAGAAAATTATGTCACGGCTTTAGATGCTTCTGATAGGCTAATTGACATCATTTGAGTCAATTGGAGGTGTACCTGTGGATGTATTTCAAGGCCTACCTTCAAACTCAGTGCCACTTTGCTTGCCATCATGGGAAAATCAAAAGAAATCAGCCAAGACCTCAGAAAAACAATTGTAGACCTCCACAAGTCTAGTTCATCTTTGGGAGCAATTTCCAAATGCCTGAAGGTTCATCTGTACAAACAATAGTACGCAAGTATAAACACCATGGGACCACGCAGCCGTCATACCGCTCAGGAAGGAGATGCGTTCTGTCTCCTAGAGATGAACGTACTTTGGTGCGAAAAGTGCAAATCAATCCCAGAACAACAGCAAAGGACCTTGTGAAGATGCTGGAGGAAACAGGTACAAAAGTATCTATATCCACAGTAAAACGAGTTCTATATCGACATAACCTGAAAGGCCGCTCTGCAAGGAAGAAGACACTGCTCCTAAACCGCCATAAAAAAGACAGACTACGGTTTGCAACTGCAAATGGGGACAAATATCGTACTTTTTGGAGGAATGTCCTCTGGTCTGATGAAACAAAAATAGAAATGTTTGGCCATAATGACCATTGTTATGTTTGGAGGTAAAAGGGGGATGCTTGCAAGCCGAAGAACACCATCCCAACCATGAAGCACGGGGGTGGCAGCATCATGTTGTGGGGGTGCTTTGCTGCAGGAGGGACTGGTGCACTTCACAAAATAGATGGCATCATGAGGCAGGAAAATTATGTGGATATATTGAAGCAACATCTCAAGACATCAGTCAGGAAGTTAAAGCTTTGTTGCAAATGGGTCTTCCAAATGGACAATGACCCCAAGCATACTTCCAAGTTGTGGCAAAATGGCTTAAGGACAACAAAGTCAAGGTATTGGAGTGGCCGTCACAAAGCCCCGACCTCAATCCTATAGAAAATTTGTGGGCAGAACTGGAAAAGCATGTGCAAGGAAGGAGGCCTACAAACCTGACTCAGTTACACCAGCTCTGTCAGGAGGAATGGGCCAAAATTCACCAAACCTATTGTGGGAAGCTTGTGGAAGGCTACCCGAAACGTTTGACCCAAGTTAAACAATTTTAAGGCAATGCACCAAATACTAATTGAGTGTATGTAAACTTCTGACCGACTGGGAATGTGATGAAAGAAATAAAAGCTGAAATAAATCATTCTCTATGTTATTATTCTGACATTTCACATTCTTAAAATAAAGTGGTGATCCTAACTGACCTAAGACAGGGAATTTTTACGAGGATTAAAAGTCAGGAATTGTAAAAAACAGAGTTTAAATGTATTTGGCTATGGTGTATGTAAACTTCCGACTTCAACTGTATGTTTCCCATGCCAGTAAAGCCCCTTGAATTGGAGGGAGTGAGAGAGAGAGAGAGAGAGAAGTGGAGCAGAGGACATTTTTTTATGTTGTATTATTCAGCAACAATTTGATCTCCGTCAGATCTCTCTCTCTCTCTCTCTCTCTCTCTGTCCTCTCTCTTTTCTCTTTTCTCTCTCTGTTTATAGTTGTCTTTTTTCTCTGAGAGTGCCATACATGAGTTCATAAGATGTCAGCGTACTGGTACATTAGCATCCTGAGGCATTATAAGCGTGTATGTGCGTGTGTGTGTGTGCGTGTGTGTCCTGTGTGCGTGTACATGCGTGCATTTTCAGTGCTTTACAGCAGGACACATTTAGTTGAACTAAAACTACAAACCATACTCAACTCCTGCTTTCTCCTCAACTGTTCCCTTACTACTCCTCCATCTCTCACTGTTTCTCTCTCTGTCTCCCTCTCTCTCTCCCCCCCCTCTCTCGCTCTCTCTCTCCCCTCTCTCTCTCTCCCTCTCTCTGTCTCTCTGTCTCCCTCTCTCTGTCTCCCTCTCTCTGTCTCTGTCTCTCTGTCTCCCTCTCTCTGTCTCCCTCTCTCTGTCTCTCTCTCTCTGTCTCTCTCTCTCCCTCTGTCTCTCTCTACCTTTCTCTACCTCGCTCTCTCTCTCTCTCTCTACCTTTCTATACCTCGCTCGCTGTTTCTCTCTCTCTCTCTCTCTCTCTCTCTCTCTCTCTCTCTCTCTCTCTCTCTCTCTCTCTCTCTCTCTACCTCACTCACTGTCTCTCTACCTCTCTGTCTCTCTACCTCTCTCTCTGTCTCTCTACCTCTCTCTCTCTCTCTACCTCACTCACTGTCTCTCTACCTCTCTGTCTCTCTACCTCTCTCTCTGTCTCTCTACCTCTCTCTCTGTCTCTCTACCGTTCTCTCTCTGTCTCTCTACCGTTCTCTCTCTAACTCTCAATCTCTATCACTTTCACTCTTTCTCAATCATCCATCTCTTTTTGTCTCTCTTTCTTGTTCTTACTCTCTCCCTCTCTCTCTCCCTCTTTCTTTATCTCTCTCTCTCATCTCTCTCCATCGTGCGCTCTGCTGATTCTAAAAGAGCTGGAGGACTTAAGAGTTAGATCGATTCTCTTGTCAAGGCCCAGAGGAGAGAGAGGAGAGGGTAAAGGAGGGATGGAGAGATTCAGGGATAGAGAGATGGAGGAATGGGGGGACTGAGTTGATGAGGGGGAGAGTTGAGGGAGACAGCTATAGTGGGTGAGGAGAGGAGAGGATGAGGAGGGGAGAGTTGAGGGAGACAGCTATAGTGGGTGAGGAGAAGAGAGGGTGAGGACGGGAGATGGGGAGGGGGAAAGCTATTGTGGGAAGCTTGTGGAAGGCTACCCGAAACGTTTGACCCAAGTTAAACAATTTAAAGGCAATGCTACCAAATACTAATTGAGTGTATGTAAACTTCTGACCCACTGGGAATGTGATGAAAGAAATAAAAGCTGAAATAAATAATTCTCTCTACTATTATTCTGGCATTTCACATTCTTAAAATAAAGTGGTGATCCTAACTGATCTAAGACAGGGAATTTTTACTAGGATTAAATGTCAGGAATTGTGAAAAACTGAGTTTAAATGTATTTGGCTAAGGTGTATGTAAACTTCCGACATCAACTGTCTGTGAAGCTGGGAAGAGGGTGAGGAAAAGAGGAGGTGTGTTAGGGGGGAGGGTGAGGAGGAGGTGTGTTAGGGGGGAGGGTGAGGAAAAGAGGAGGTGTGTTAGGGGGGAGGGTGAGGAGGGGAGGTGTGTTAGGGGGGAGGGGGAGGAAAAGAGGAGGTGTGTTAGGGGGGAGGGTGAGGAGGAGGTGTGTTAGGGGGGAGGGTGAGGAGGAGGTGTGTTAGGGGGGAGGGTGAGGAGGGGAGGTGTGTTAGGGGGGAGGGTGAGGAGGGGAGGTGTGTTAGGGGGGAGGGTGAGGAGGGGAGGAGGTGTGTTAGGGGGGAGGGTGAGGAGGAGGGGAGGTGTTAGGGGGGAGGGTGAGGAGGAGGGGAGGTGTGTTAGGGGGGAGGGTGAGGAGGAGGTGTGTTAGGGGGGAGGGTGAGGAGGGAAGGAGGTGTGTTAGGGGGGAGGGTGAGGAGGGGAGGAGGTGTGTTAGGGGGGAGGGTGAGGAGGGGAGGAGGTGTGTTAGGGGGGAGGGTGAGGAGGGGAGGAGGTGTGTTAGGGGGGAGGGTGAGGAGGGGAGGAGGTGTGTTAGGGGGGAGGGTGAGGAGGAGGTGTGTTAGGGGGGAGGGTGAGGAGGAGGTGTGTTAGGGGGGAGGGTGAGGAAAAGAGGAGGTGTGTTAGGGGGGAGGGTGAGGAAAAGAGGAGGTGTGTTAGGGGGGAGGGTGAGGAGGGGAGGAGGTGTGTTAGGGGGGAGGGTGAGGAGGGGAGGAGGTGTGTTAGAGGGGAGGGTGAGGAGGGGAGGAGGTGTGTTAGGGGGGAGGGTGAGGAGGGAAGGAGGTGTGTAAGGTTTGGGATAGGGTTATGAATGGTTAAGTTAAAACAAGTGTGTGTGTGTGTGTGTGTGTGTGTGTGTGTGTGTGTGTGGTGTGTGTGTGTGTGTGTGTGTGTGTGGTGTGTGTGTGTGTGTGTGTGTGTGTGTGTGTGTGTGTGTGTGTGAGATGGAGCGATATGGCCTTCCTTAGTTGACAGTTTTTTCTGGAGAAGGCATATGTTAGCTTAACAACACCACACACACACACACACACACACACACACACACACACACACACACACACACACACACACACACACACACACCATTAGGGTCTGCTATGTCAACTGAAAGCCTGAACAGAGGGCTGTGATCGGTCAATGACACAACACACACCTCAGAGACTCATATACAGAGAAGAAGAAAGTTAAAGAGGTTTAGAAGCAGGTAGAACAAATGACAAGACAGGAAAATAGAGACAGAGAGAACTATTTGCACATGGTTACAACACTGTATACAGAAATGTCTTTATTCTTTTGGAACTTCTGTGTTTACTGTTCATTGTTTTATTGTTAATTTCACTTTTGTTTATTACCTACTTCACTTGCTTTGGCAATATTAAAATATGTTTCCCATGTTAATAAAGCCCCTTGAATTGAAATTTAATTGAGAGACAGAGAGACGAGAGAGAAGAGAGAGAGAGAGAGAATTTTCATGCAGAGCAGAATTAGGCCTATACCCGCTAATTATCAAAATCCAGAAAAGAGACGTTAAATTCAACAACCACCTAAAAGGAAGTGATTCTCAAACCTTCCTTAACAAAGCCATCACCTACAGAGAGATGAACCTGGACAGCAACACAATTAGACCCAACCAAATCATGAGAAAACAAAAAGATAATTACTTGACACATTGGAAAGAATTTACAAAAAAACAGAGCAAACTAGAATGCAATTAGGCCCTAAACAGAGAATACACAGTGGTAGATTACCTGACCACTGTGACTGACCCAAAATTAAGGAAAGTTTCCCTCAGATTACACAGATCCACAAAGAATTTGAAAACAAATTCCATTTTGGGTGAAATACCACAGTGTGCCATCACAGCAGCAAGATGTGTGACCTGTTGCCACAAGAAAAGAGCAACCAGTGAAGAACAAACAGCATTGTAAATACAACCCATATTTATGTTTATTTATTTTCCCTTTTGCACTTTAATTATTTGTACATCGTTACAACACGGTATATAGAATATAGAAATCATACGACATTTGTAATGTGTTTGTTCTTTTGGAACTTTTGTTAGTGTGTAATGTTTACTGCTAATTTTTATTGTTGATTTCACTTTTGTTTATTATCTACTTCGCTTGTTTTGGCAATGTAAACATATGTTTCCCATGGTAATAAAGCCCTTCAATTTAATTGAATTGAGAGAGAGAGAGATGAAGAGAGAGAGAGAGAGAGGAGAGAAGAGAGAGAGGAACAAAGACAAAGGTAGCTGCGGGGGAGAGATGTAAGGGTATCATGAGAAATAACAGAGCAGGTACTGGAAGTGACAGATGGATGGATGGAGGGAGGGAGGGAGGGAGGAGAGGATTGTAGATGACTATTACATAAGTGTACTACCGTACAGATGATGTCACTAGCCACCTGACCCAGACAGACAGACAGTGTGTCTGGTTAGGATGGTAATGTGGCGTCTGTGTGTTTGTAAACATCTGCCCAGAGTTCCTTCCTGTTTCTCCTCCAACCAGATGTTAGTTAATCATGACACACTAGTCTCTCTCTCTTTCTCTCTCTGTCTATCTGTCTCTCTCTCTTTCTCTCTGTCTGTCTATCTGTCTCTCTCTCTTTCTCTCTGTCTGTCTATCTGTCTCTCTCTCACTCTCTCTGTATCTGTCTATCTGTCTCTCTCTCACTCTCTCTGTATCTGTCTATCTGTCTCTCTCTCACTCTCTCTGTATCTGTCTATCTGTCTCTCTCTCACTCTCTCTGTATCTGTCTATCTGTCTCTCTCTCACTCTCTCTGTATCTGTCTATCTGTCTCTCTCTCACTCTCTCTGTATCTGTCTATCTGTCTCTCTCTCACTCTCTCTGTATCTGTCTATCTGTCTCTCTCTCACTCTCTCTGTATCTGTCTATCTGTCTCTCTCTCACTCTCTCTGTCTGTCTATCTGTCTCTCTCACTCTCTCTGTCTGTCTATCTGTCTCTCTCTCTTTCTCTCTGTCTGTCTATCTGTCTCTCTCTCTTTCTCTCTGTCTGTCTATCTGTCTCTCTCTCACTCTCTCTGTATCTGTCTATCTGTCTCTCTCTCACTCTCTCTGTATCTGTCTATCTGTCTCTCTCTCACTCTCTCTGTATCTGTCTCTCTCTCACTCTCTCTGTATCTGTCTATCTGTCTCTCTCTCACTCTCTCTGTATCTGTCTATCTGTCTCTCTCTCACTCTCTCTGTATCTGTCTATCTGTCTCTCTCTCACTCTCTCTGTATCTGTCTATCTGTCTCTCTCTCACTCTCTCTGTCTGTCTATCTGTCTCTCTCTCACTCTCTCTATCTGTCTATCTGTCTCTCTCTCTTTCTCTCTATCTGTCTATCTGTCTATCTGTCTCTCTCTCTCTCACTCTCTCTGTCTGTCTATCTGTCTCTCTCTCACTCTCTCTGTATCTGTCTCTGCCTGTCTCTCTCTGTCCCTCTCTGTCTCTCTCTCTCTCTCTCTCTCTCTCTCTCTCTCATCCCTAGCCAACACTTTACTTTTGTCATATGACAGACACAAGGGTGCATCTCTCTCCCTCCACCCCCTTATCTCTTGTCTCTATCCAGCCTGCTTGTGAGTAATGACAGTCTAGCATCCCTCTTTCCCTCCCTCTCTTCCTTCTCAGTCTCCCTCCCTCCCTCTCTCCCTCCCTCTCTTCCTTCTCCGTCTCCCTCCCTCTCTTCTCCGTCTCCCTCCCTCTCTTCTCAGTCTCCCTCCCCTCTCTCACTCTCCGTCTCTTCCTTCTCCCGTCTCCCCTCCCTCCCTCCCTCCCTTCTCAGTCTCCCTCCCTTCTCCCGTCTCCCTCCCTCTCTTCGCCGTCTCCCTCCCTCCCTCTCTTCTCAGTCTCCCTCCCTCTCTCCCTCCGTCTCTTCCTTCTCCGTCTCCCTCCCTCCCCTCCCTCCCTTCTCAGTCTCCCTCCCTTCTCAGTCTCCCTCCCTCTCTTCTCCGTCTCCCTCCCTCTCTTCTCCATCTCCCTCCCTCTCTTCTCCATCTCCCTCCCTCTCTTCTCTGTCTCCCTCCCTCTGTTCTCAGTCTCCCTCCCTCCCTTCTCAGTCTCCCTCCCTTCTCCATCTCCCTCCCTCTCTTCTCCATCTCCCTCCCTCTCTTCTCTGTCTCCCTCCCTCTGTTCTCAGTCTCCCTCCCTCCCTTCTCAGTCTCCCTCCCTTCTCCATCTCCCTCCCTCTTCTCAGTCTCCCTCCCTCTCTCTCCATCCCTCCCTCTCTTCTCCACTCCCGCCCTCTCTTCTCCGTCTCCCTCCCTCTCTCTCTTCTCCATCTCCCTCCCTCTCTCTCTTCTCCGTCTCCCTCCCTCTCTTCTCCGTCTCCCTCCTCTCTCTTCTCCGTCTCCCTCCCTCTCTCCTCCCTCTCTCTCGTCTCCCTCCTCTCTCTCTTCTCCATCTCCCTCCCTCCCTCTCTTCTCCATCTCCCTCCCTCCCTTCTCCATCTCCCTCCCTCCCTCTCTTCTCCATCTCCCTCCCTCTCTCTCTTCTCCGTCTCCCTCCCTCCCTTCTCCGTCTCCCTCCCTCCTCTCTCTTCTCCGTCTCCCTCCCTCCCTTCTCCGTCTCCCTCCCTCCAGACAGCTTCTGTGTGAGTAATGACAGTGGCTGAAGTCTCTACTGGTGACAGAAGATCCAGTCCCCACTATATTAATAAGTCTGTCAGAAAACAAACACAGTGGCAAGGGGAGAGAAGGCACTCTAGTTTATTTGATTTCCTACAAACAGCTGGCTAGAGAGAGAGAGAGAGAGAGAGAGAGAGAGAGAGAGAGAGAGAGAGAGAGAGAGAGAGAGAGAGAGAGAGAGAGAGAGAGAGAGAGAGAGAGAGAGAGAGAGAGAGAGAGAGAGAGAGAGAGAGAGAGAGAGAGAGAGAGAGAGAGAGAGAGAGAGAGAGAGAGAGAGAGAGAGAGAGAGAGAGAGAGAGAGAGAGAGAGAGAGAGAGAGAGAGAGAGAGAGAGAGAGAGAGAGAGAGAGAGAGAGAGAGAGAGAGAGACTGTGCAACCACTGCAGAACCTGAGAACGGAGCTGCATTGCATTTCCTGACAAAATGTCAAAAATATAAAACAATTAGAGAGTGTCATTTCCCCAAATTTGAAACCCCTTATTCAAGGTTTCAAAGACCCCTCTCTGATGAGGATAGGCTACCCGTCCTGTTGGGGGAGGACGCAGAGAGCTGTGGGTTGGCAGCGCACTACATTGCTGCCTGCCATAAGTTGAGGGACAGTGTCTGACAGACCAATAAACCTGCACATGTACTCTACTGTATGGCTATTGTTATTGTTGAATGTATGGTTATTTTGACACTTGGTTATTGTTGTTACTGTTGTCCCGTTGACAATATTTGATTCTCATTTTTTATTTATTTTTATATTGTAAATATCCAAAATAAGCTTTGGCAATATGTATATTGTTACGTCATGCCAATAAAGCGAATTGAATTGAATTGAGAGAAAGAGAGAGGGAGAGAGAGAGAGAAAGAGAGAGAAAGAGAGAAAGAGAGAGACAGAGAGAGAGGGAGAGAGAGAAACACAGAGTGAGGATCTTCTCAGGAGCAAACTGATGTTATCACTAAAGGATAACATCCTCTCCTGGGCCACATAACACTCAACATCCCTCTCTCACACCCCTTTCAACCCCCTCCATCTGACATCCATTATAACTCCTAAAACTTTAATCCCTTTCTTTCTCCTTCCTTTCATCCCTTCACCCAACTCCTGTCACATTCTTTCCATCGCAGTGTTCTCACCTCAGAACATTGCAGACAGTCCCTGCAGAGTACAATCCCCAGCATTCCTTCTCCCCCTCTCTCTGTCTGTCTCTGTCTGCCTCTGTCTGTCTCTGTCTCTCTGTCTGTCTCTCTGTCTGTCTCTGTCTCTCTGTCTGTCTGTCTCTGTCTGTCTCTCTGTCTCTCTGTCTGTCTGTCTGTCTCTGTCTCTCTGTCTCTGTCTCTGTCTGTCTCTCTGTCTGTCTCTCTCTCTCTGTCTTTGTCTGTCTGTCTGTCTGTCTGTCTGTCTGTCTGTCTGTCTGTCTGTCTGTCTGTCTGTCTGTCTGTCTGTCTGTCTGTCTCTCTGTCTTTGTCTCTCTGTCTCTCTCTCTCTCTCTCTCTCTCTCTCTCTCTCTCAATTCAATGCAAAGGGCTTTATGAGTACATTACCAAAGTAAGTGCCTTGCAAGTGGCGCAGCGTCTCGGTGCTAAAGGCGTTACTACAGACCCTGGTTCGATTCCAGGCTGTATCATCACCGGCCGTGATTGGGAGTCCCATAGGGCGGCGCACAATTGGCCCAGCGTCGTCCGGGTTTGGCCAGGGTAGGCCGTCTGTCGCGTCCTGACCAGTATATGGGTTATTGGTTATGGTAGTTTGGTCAGGACGTGGCAGGGGGTATTTGTTTTATGTGGTTTGGGGGTTGTGTGTATGTAGAGGGGTATTGTATTTATGGTTTCCGGGGTTTTTGGTGTATGTTCTTGTTTTGGTATTCTAGGTTTTCTATGTTGTGTATTTCTTTGTTGGCCGGGTGTGGCTCTCAATCAGGAACAGCTGTACATCGTTGTTTCTGATTGAGAGTCATATTTAGGGAGCCTGTTTTCACCTGTCTGTTTGTGGGTAGTTGTATTTGCACTGCTGTTGTTTAGCCTGCAAATCTTTTAGCTGTCGTTCTTTGTTTATTGTTTTTCCTGTGTTCTATTTAATAAATATAATTATGAGCACGCAACCCGCTGTGCCTTGGTCTCTACATTACGACACCCGTGACACCGTCATTGTAAATAATAATTTGTTCTTAACTGACTTGCCTCGTTAAAATAAAGGTTACATATAAATAAATAAATAAATAAATAAATAAAGTGGAATAGATAATAAACAATCAGAAATGAACAGAAAACACTACACTCACAAAAGTTTTAAACGAATAGAGACATTTCAAATGTTATATTATTGACTATGTACAGTGCTGTAACAATGTGCAAGTAGTTGAAGTATAGAAGGGAAGATCAATAAACAGGTAAATATGGGTTTTATTTACAACGTTGTTTGTGTTCCACTGGTTACCTTTCTGTCATGGCAACGGGCCACACATCTCACTGCTGTGATTACCTTTCTGTCATGGCAACGGGCCATACATCTCACTGCTGTGGTTACCTTTCTGTCATGGCAACGGGCCACACATCTCACTGCTGTGATTGTACACTGCAGTATTTTGCCTAACAGATACGGGATATCGGTTTCCAGTTCATTTTGTGAGCAGTGTGCACATAGCCTGTCTTCTCTTGAGAGTCAGGTCTGCCTACAGCGACCTTTCTCAATAGCAAGGCTATGCTCACTGAGTCTGTACATAGTCAAAGCTTTCCTTAAGTGTGGGTCAATCACAGTGGTCAGGTATTCTGTTAACCCAGGTTATGACCCCTCACTCAAAACTTTCTCCAGCATGGAGACAGTACCTCTAAACCAGGACTAAACTTACAGTAGTTAGTCTCCTACCTCTAAACCAGGACTAAACTTACAGTAGTTAGTGTCTCCTACCTCTAAACCAGGACTAAACTTACAGTAGTTAGTGTGTCCTGCCACTAAACCAGGACTAAACTTACAGTAGTTAGTCTCCTACCTCTAAACCAGGACTAAACTAACAGTAGTTAGTCTCCTACATCTAAACCAGGACTAAACTTACAGTAGTTAGTCTCCTACCTCTAAACCAGGACTAAACTTACAGTAGTTAGTTTATCCTACCACTAAACCAGGACTAAACTTACAGTAGTTAGTCTCCTACCTCTAAACCAGGACTAAACTAACAGTAGTTAGTCTCCTACATCTAAACCAGGACTAAACTTACAGTAGTTAGTCTCCTACCTCTAAACCAGGACTAAACTTACAGTAGTTAGTCTCCTACCTCTTTATGTTGGTACTTGATGGCCAGTTTGAGTTTGGCCAGGTCATGGCTTGTCTCTCTGGAGTCCAGTTCTTCACTGTCATCTCTGTGGTTCAGTATAGTCTCCAGCTCTCTGCTGCTCCTAGCCTGGTCCAGCAGGTCTTTAGCAAACAGCTTACACTGCTGAGACAGTTCCTCATACTCCTGACGGAACTCATTCTCCACCTAGGAAGAGGAATAAACAGGTTATTAACCATTATAAAGCCTTTATAACCATTTATAAACATGTTATGAACACCACACTGCTGAGACAGTTCCTCATACTCCTGACGGAACTCATTCTCCACCTAGGAAGAGGAATAAACAGGTTATTAACCATTATAAAGCCTTTATAACCCTTTATAAACATGTTATGAACACCACACTGCTGCGACAGTTCCTCATACTCCTGACGGAACTCATTCTCCACCTAGGAAGACAGTTATAACAGGTTAAACAATCTATTAAGAACTTATAATGCCTTTATGAAGGTTTTAGATTGCTGGGACAGCTCCTCGTTCTCTTGACGTAACTCATTCTCCACCTAGCGCAAGAATAAACAGTAATACACTGGTTGTAACCACCTATAAAGGTTTTCTAACCATATATATTTTAAACTGCTGGGGAAACAGACCTTGCTGAGTTCTTTGAGTTCCCAGCCCAGTCTGAAGGCAGTGAGGATGGGGTCTTCACTGGAGAGAGAGATGAGAGAGGGAGAGGCCAGTGCCTTATAGATGTTCAGACGAGACCTGGAGTGACGTAGGCTGTCTACCTACAGCGAGGAGACAGGGAGGAGAGGACGACAGTTATGCTATGTTAGTTAGTTAGTTAGTTAGTTATAGGTTCATGTATATGTTAATACTCTGAAACTTCAATGGAAACTTGACTTTCTTCATGTGTTTTGCTGGATGCATTTCAGGACAGAAAGGACAACAGATCAATAGAGAAGCTCACCTCAGAGCTAGAAACACACTGAACACAGTCACATCGTATCTGGTGAGGTCTGGGGATGGCCACCCTCCTCTGGACCAGTAGTTTAATGATCTCATAGTTGTTAGTGTGAGCTGCCAGGATAACAGGAGTGATGTCCGGAGTAAACTCTGAGAACTGACTGTCCATCATCAGAGAAGGGACCTGGAGAGGTAATAAACAATAAGAAACTAGTTATTAACAGTCTGTAAACAGCTTATAAACCCTTTATGACAGGAGTGATGTCCGGAGTAAACTCTGAGAACTGACTGTCCATCATCAGAGAAGGGACCTGGAGAGGTAATAAACAATAAGAAACTAGTTATTAACAGTCTGTAAACAGCTTATAAACCCTTTATGACAGGAGTGATGTCCGAGGTAAACTCTGAGAACTGACTGTGGTAGAAAGGGCAATAGTGGTTCAAATGAGTTTCATTCTCTATTTCTTCCAGGTCACAATATTTACATAGTGTTTCCTCTTCCATTTCACCACAATACCGACCTGTTTCAATACGCATATTCAAAATCCCTGATCTGACCTGTTTCAATACGCAGAGGCAAAATCCCTGATCTGACCTGTTTCAATACGCAGAGGCAATATCCCTGATGTGACCTGTTTCAATACGCAGAGGCAATATCCCTGATGTGACCTGTTTCAATACACAGAGGCAATATCCCTGATCTGACCTGTTTCAATACGCAGAGGCAATATCCCTGATCTGACCTGTTTCAATACACAGAGGCAATATCCCTGATGTGACCTGTTTCAATACACAGAGGCAATATCCCTGATCTGACCTGTTTCAATACGCAGAGACAATATCCCTGATCTGACCTGTGCACATAGCGATCTCTTGCTTTTAGGTAGGTTATACATAATATATCTCTCACACACCAATTCACCCTTAATCTTACATCTAGACGTTCCGCTAGCGGAACACCTGCTCCAATATCCAATGATAGGCGTGGCCGCGAATGACAAATTCCTCAAAAATACAAAAACTTCAATTTTTCAAACATATGACTATTTTACACCATTTTAAAGACAAGACTCTCCTTTATGTAACCACACTGTCCGATTTCAAAAAGGCTTTACAGCGAAAGCAAAACATTAGATTATGTCAGCAGAGTACCCAGCCAGAAATAATCAGACACCCATTTTTCAAGCTAGCATATAATGTCACAAAAAACAAAACCACAGCTAAATGCAGCACTAACCTTTGATGATCTTCATCAGATGACACGCCTAGGACATTATGTTATACAATACATGCATGTTTTGTTCAATCAAGTTCATATTTATATCAAAAAACAGCTTTTTACATTAGCATGTGACGTTCAGAACTAGCATACCCCCCCGCAAACCTCCGGTGAATTTACTAAATTACTCACGATAAACATTCACAAAAAACATAACAATTATTTTAAGAATTATAGATACAGAACTCCTTTATGCAATCGAGGTGTCCGATTTTAAAATAGCTTCTCGGTGAACAGCACATTTTGCAATATTCTGAGTACATAGCCCAGCCATCACGGCTAGCCATTTAGACACCGACCAAGTTTAGCTCTGACCAAACTCCGAGTTACTATTACAAAAGTTTGATTACCTTTGATGTTCTTCGTCAGAATGCACTCCCAGGACTGCTACTTCAATAACAAATGTTGGTTTGGTCCAAAATAATCCATCGTTATATCCAAATAGCGGCGTTTTGTTCGTGCGTTCAAGACACTATCCGAAGTGTAAATAAGGGTCACGAGCATGGCGCAATTCGTGACAAAAAAAATCGAAATATTCCATTACCGTACTTCAAAGCATGTCAACCGCTGTTTAATTCTAAATTACTCATGATAAACGTTCACAAAAAACATAACAATTATTTTAAGAATTATAGATACAGAACTCCTTTATGCCCTTGCTATGTCCGATTTTAACCTGTTAGGGCTAGGGGGCAGTATTGACATGGCTGGATAAAAAACGTACCCGATTTAATCTGGTTACTACTCCTGCCCAGTAACTAGAATATGCATATAATTATTGGCTTTGGATAGAAAACACCCTAAAGTTTCTAAAACTGTTTGAATGGTGTCTGTGAGAATAACAGAACTCATATGGCAGGCCAAAAGCTGAGAAGATTCCATGCAGGAAGTGGCCTGTCTGACAAGTTGTGTTTTATCTTGGCTCTTTTTATTGAAGACTGAGGATCTTTGCAATAACGTGACACTTCCTACGGCTCCCATAGGCTCTCAGAGCCCGGGAAAAAGCTGAAGGATATCGAGGCAGGCTCTGGCTGAAACACTTTATCGCGTTTGGCAAGTGGCCATTCAGAGTACTGTGGGCTTAGGCGCGTGCACGAGTCGACCGAATGCTTTATTTTCTTTCCTCTGTTTACCTAAATGCAGATTCCCGGTCGGAATATTATCGCTTTTTTACGAGAAAAATGGCATAAAAATGGATTTTAAACAGCGGTTGACATGCTTTGAAGTACGGTAATGGAATATTTCGATTTTTTTTGTCACGAATTGCGCCATGCTCGTGACCCTTATTTACACTTCGGATAGTGTCTTGAACGCACGAACAAAACGCCGCTATTTGGATATAACGATGGATTATTTTGGACCAAACCAACATTTGTTATTGAAGTAGCAGTCCTGGGAGTGCCTTCTGACGAAGAACATCAAAGGTAATCAAACTTTTGTAATAGTAAATCGGAGTTTGGTCAGAGCTAAACTTGGTCGGTGTCTAAATGGCTAGCCGTGATGGCTGGGCTATGTACTCAGAATATTGCAAAATGTGCTTTCACCGAGAAGCTATTTTAAAATCGGACACCTCGATTGCATAAAGGAGTTCTGTATCTATAATTCTTAAAATAATTGTTATGTTTTTTGTGAATGTTTATCGTGAGTAATTTTGTAAATTCACCGGAGGTTTGCGGGGGGTATGCTAGTTCTGAACGTCACATGCTAATGTAAAAAGCTGGTTTTTGATATAAATATGAACTTGATTGAACAAAACATGCATGTATTGTATAACATAATGTCCTAGGTGTGTAATCTGATGAAGATCATCAAAGGTTAGTGCTGCATTTAGCTGTCTTCTGGGTTTTTGTGACATTATATGCTAGCTTGAAAAATGGCTGGGTACTCTGCTGACATAATCTAATGTTTTGCTTTCGTTGTAAAACCTTTTTGAAATCGGACAGTGTGGTTAGATTAACGAGAGTCTTGTCTTTAAAATGGTGTAAAATAGTCATATGTTTGAGAAATTGAAGTAATAGCATTTCTAAGGTATTTGAAAATCGCGCCACGGGATTACACTGGCTGTTGCGTAGGTGGGATTATTCGGTGCCACCTAGCCCAGAGAGGTTAAAATAGCTTTTCGGTGAAAGCACATTTTGCAATATTCTCAGTAGATAGCCCGGCATCACATGGCTAGCTATTTAGACACCCAACAAGTTTAGCACTCACCAAAGTCAGATTTACTATAAGAAAAATGTTATTATCTTTGCTGTTCTTCGTCAGAATGCACTCCCAGGACTTCTACTTCAATAACAAATGTTGGTTTGGTTCCAAATAATCCATAGTTATATCCAAATAGCGGCGTTTTGTTCGTGCGTTCAAGACACTATCCAAGGGTGACGAAGGGTTATGCGCCCGACGCGTTTCATGACAAAACATTTCTAAATAATCCATTACCGTACTTCGAAGCATGTCAACCGCTGTTTTAAATCAATTTTTATGCCATTTTTCTCGTAAAAAAAGCGATAATATTCCGACCGGGAGTGGTTGTTTTCGTTCAAAGAGAGAGAAAGTAAACATGGAGTCGACTCGTGCACGCGCCTCAGTCTCATAGTACTCTGACCGACCACTATCCAAACGCGCTAATGTTTTTCAGCCAGGGGCTGGAATTACATCATTCAGCTTTTTCCCGGGTTCTGAGATCCTATGGGAGCCGTAGGAAGTGTCACGTTACAGCAAAGATCCTACGTTTTGGATAGAGATGATCAAGAAAGCCAAGAAATGGTCAGACAGGGTACTTCCTGTAGAGAATCTTCTCAGGTTTTGGCCTGCCAAATGAGTTCTGTTATACTCACAGACACCATTCAAACAGTTTTAGAAACTTTGGAGTGTTTTCTATCCAAAGCTAATAATTATATGCATATTCTAGTTTCTGTGCAGGAGTAAAAATCAGATTAAATCGGGTACGTTTTTTATCCGGCCGTGAAAATACTGCCCCCTATCCATAACAGGTTTTAATCAAACAAAATGTTATCAATTTGGGTTTATGATTAATCTCCTCCAGCCATTGTCTCTTCATGTTGCATCAACAGTTGTTTTATAATCATATCTATGTCTCCCTTCATTTGGTTGTTTCGTACAGATGTTCCCAATCAACGTTGTCTCCCTTCATTTGGTTTTTCGTACAGATATTCAACGTTGTCTCGTAGATGTTGATGTGTGAGATGTTAGAGCCAGGTCATCAGGAAGTCAAGGTCTTCTAGACGACCATAAAAGCTCCATGATGAAAATAGCAGCCGTTTTATTGCCAATTGTGCTAATATGTGTCACGACATGGCCCTTTCTGGGTATAGACCGTGGTGCATCACTCACCTTGGATTAGACAAAGACATTTTAACAACAAGCAGGAAACAGGATGTACTTCAGACACCCGACAAGGCCGAAATCCCTGTCATTGGCAGGAGAAAGAGACGCAGGTACAGAGGACACAGAGCGGGGTGTCCTTGTAAGGATCCGCCGACGGCGAGTGGGAAATCTGCCCTTACCATCAGTATTACTTGCCAATGTACAATCATTGGACAATAAATTAGATGAGGTACGATCACAAATATCCTACCAACGGGACATCAAAAACTGTAACATCTTATGTTTCACCGAATCGTGGCTGAATGAAGACATGGATATTCAGCTGATGGGATATACACTGCACCGGCAAGATAGAACAGCACACTCCGGTAAGATGGGGGGGCGGTCTGTGCGTATTTGTAAACAACAGCTGGTGCACGAAATCTAAGGAAATCTCTAGATTTTGCTCGACTGAAGTAGAGTATCTCATGATAAGCTGTAGACCACACTATTTGTCAAGAGAGTTTTCATCTATATTTTTCGTGGCTTTTTATTTACCACCACAGACAGATACTGGCACTAAGACCGCACTCAGTCAGCTGTATAAAGAAATAAGCATCCTAATGGCAGGGAAACTTACATCAGTTTTACCTAATTTTTATCAGCATGTTAAATGTGCAACCAGAGGGAAACAAAGTCTAGACCACCTTTACTCCACACACAGAGATGCATGCAAAGTTCTCCCTCGCCCTCCATTTGGCAAATATGACCATAATTCTATCCTCCTGATTCCTGGCATTGGCATTGAGGAGTACACCACATCAGTCACTGGCTTTATCAATAAGTGCATCGAGGACGTCGTCAACCACAGTGACTGTACGTACATACCCCAATCAGAAGCCATGGACTACAGGCAACATTCGCACTTAGTTAAAGGGAGAGCTGCTGCTTTCAAGGTGCTGGACTCTTACACTGGAAGCTTATAAGAAATCCTGCTATGCCCTCCGACTAACCATTAAACAGGAAAAGCATCAATACAGGACAAAGTTCGGCTCGTACTACACCGGCTCCGACACTCGTCAGATGTGGCAGGGTCTGCAAACTATTACAGACTACAAAGGGAAGCACATCCGCGAGCTGCCCAGTGACACGAGCCTACCAGACGAGCTAAATCACTTCTATGCTCGCTTCGAGGCAAGTAACACTAAGGCATGCATGAGAGGATCAGCTGTTCCGGACGACTGTGTGATCACGCTCTCCGAAAACTAATGTGAGTAAGACCTTTAAACAGGTCAACATTCACAATGCCACGGGGCCAGACGGATTACCAGGACGTGTGCTCCGGGCATGTGCTGACCAACTGGCAGGTGTTTTCACTGACATTTTCAACCTTGCCAGTCTCTCACCATTGCCATTCATCTCTCCACAGACGTGCTTCACCATTGTTCTCTCTCTGTAGTTGGTGTTGTCGTGCCAACCTTTGCATTCAGGTCTCCGATGACATGGAGCAGGTCTTGAGCAGGTGTCTTCTTTACTTCAAATTGGAGGGTGTTATAGAACTGTCACGTCCTGACCAGTATAGAGGATTATTAGTATTATTTGGTCAGGGCGTGGCAGAGGTATGTTTGTTTTGTATGGTGGTTTTTTTTTGTGTATAGCTTAGAGGGGTGTGTTATTTATGTGTTCCGGGGTTTTGTGGTGTATGTATTAGTATGAGTAGGTTCTAGGTTAAGTTTTCTATGTGCAGATTTGGTTGCTGGACTCTCAATTGGAGGCAGGTGTTTCTAGTTGCCTCTGATTGGGAGTCCTATAAGTAGGTGTGTGTTTTGTTTGTCACTTGTGGGTATTTGTATGTTAGCACTGCTTTTGTTTAGCATGCTACACTGTGCCTGAGTTTTGTTTATTGGTTTTTCTCGTGTTCACATTTAAAATAAATGATGATGAGCACGCAATCTGCTGCATATTGGTCCACTTTGTCCGACAGCGATTTCAACACATCTTCTGACAAAGAGGTTTCTGACAAGAACAGGTATTTTTCTTCAACTTTAGCATCGTCTGTGGGAACAGAACATTGGATTATTGTTAGTTTGGTATGTTGTCCATTGAGTCTGTTATCATTCTGCTGCTGATTAATTTCCATCCCATTAAAGTTTTCTCCTCCTCTCTTTCTGTAGGATGATGGCGACACCTTCACAATGTTGTCCGTCCTCTCGTCCAGAGTTTAGTACTGTTTCTCCAGTGCTGGTTCTCATGGAACCAGAGCTAGTCCACCTGGCTTCCCTCATTCCCAGGATATGTAGCTTGTATCTCCTCATTTCGTTGATAAACTTGTGCCAGCTTTCCGGAATCCAAAACATTGTTTGAACATTTCCATAAGCCAACATGCAGTTTGTTGTAGATGTTCACTTCAGCAGTTTCCCATAGGCTTTAACTGATGGTGGTCATACAAGTCTGGGAGATCTTCCCATCCAGTTGTAGGATTGTCATTTGTTGCTGTTTCTGTAGCAGAAAGGTCTTACGGGAAAAGGGTTGCTAGCCCCATGCCTTACCGTCCACCATTTCTGGTATCGGGAGATTTTGGAGTTGATTTGTTAGTCCCCTCACCTAGTCTTTTTCCTTCTTGGTGATGGATTACAGTTTCATACCATGTGAGACCAGACAGGCTTTCAGCAGCGACGCTGCCCCTTCGCTTTAAGACCAACCAACTCTTGCTGCTGTGTAGTGAACGACATAACCGAAAGCCAACAGATTATGTTGGTTAGGTTTTAGCAGTGAGAGACAGCAATGCCTCCTCATAATTGGTTAAAATCACACGATGCACACCGGTGTCATTGGAAACACGTATCTTCCTCTATCTTTTTCACAACAAAACGTGGCAATATAGAAATATAGAAACGTAGAAACATAGAAATATAGAAACATGTCATGTTCACATATGTTGATGTTGGAGTTGTGCTGGAGATGATTACATTTCTCTTTAAGGTAAGGGTTAAGGTTTGGGACCCTCGGACTCAGACCTGGGGGGTTAAGGTTTGGGATAGGGTTGAAATAGAATGAGTGCATTTCACTGGGATTGAACACGTGACCCTCAGAGCCGGAACTTATTGGCTTACGCCTATCTGCCATCCCCACCCTAGCAAGCCGCAAGCCTACTTGATGGTAAAATAACTCAACTTTGACCCTAGTGGCCAGTTTTGAAGGCATCTCCTGACATCCTGGGGACCTGGCTGAACAGTTATTGACAATTGACTGTACTTCGGGAATTTTATAAGGATTCAAATGAGCTGTTTGCGAAAGCAGCAGCTACTCTTCCTGGGGTCCACACAAAACATGAAACATGACATCATACAGAACATGAAACATGACATCATATAGAACATGAAACATGACATCATACAGAACATGAAACATGACATCATATAGAACATGAAACATGACATCATATAGAACATGAAACATGACATCATACAGAACATGAAACATGACATCATACAGAACATGAAACATGACATCATATAGAACATGAAACATGACATCATACAGAACATGAAACATGACATCATACAGAACATGAAACATGACATCATATAGAACATGAAACATGACATCATACAGAACATGAAACATGACATCATACAGAACATGAAACATGACATCATACAGAACATGAAACATGACATCATACAGAACATGAAACATGACATCATACAGAACATGAAACATGACATCATATAGAACATGAAACATGACATCATACAGAACATGAAACATGACATCATACAGAACATGAAACATGACATCATACAGAACATGAAACATGACATCATATAGAACATTAATAGGACAGAACTACATGAATACTGGGAGGACAGGGGGAGAAAGAGGAAGACAGGGAGAAAGATGAAGACAGGGGGAGAAAGAGGAGGACAGGGGGAGAAAGATGAAGACAGGGGGAGAAAGAGGAGGACAGGGAGAAAGATGAAGACAGGGGGAGAAAGAGGAGGACAGGGGGAGAAAGATGAAGACGGGGAGAAAGATGAGGACAGGGGGAGAAAGAGGAGGACATGGGGAGAAAGAGGAAGACAGGGGGAGAAAGATGAAGACAGGGGGAGAAAGATGAAGACAGGGGGAGAAAGAGGAGGACAGGGAGAAAGATGAAGACAGGGGGAGAAAGAGGAGGACAGGGGGAGAAAGATGAAGACGGGGAGAAAGAGGAAGACAGGGGGAGAAAGATGAAGACAGGGGGAGAAAGAGGAGGACAGGGGGAGAAAGAGGAAGACAGGGGGAGAAAGAGGAAGAAGGTGGGAGAAAGATGAAGACAGGGGGAGAAAGAGGAGGACAGGGAGAAAGATGAAGACAGGGGGAGAAAGAGGAGGACAGGGGGAGAAAGATGAAGACGGGGAGAAAGAGGAAGACAGGGGGAGAAAGATGAAGACAGGGGGAGAAAGAGGAGGACAGGGGGAGAAAGAGGAAGACAGGGGGAGAAAGAGGAAGACGGGGGGAGAAAGAGGAAGACGGGGAGAAAGAGGAAGACGGGGAGAAAGATGAAGACAGGGGGAGAAAGAGGAGGACAGGGGGAGAAAGAGGAAGACAGGGGGAGAAAGAGGAAGACAGGGGGAGAAAGATGAAGACAGGGGGAGAAAGATGAGGACAGGGGGAGAAAGAGGAGGACATGGGGAGAAAGAGGAAGACAGGGGGAGAAAGATGAAGACAGGGGGAGAAAGATGAAGACGGGGAGAGAAAGAGGAGGACAGGGGGAGAAAGAGGAAGACAGGGGGAGAAAGAGGAGGACAGGGGGAGAAAGAGGAGGACAGGGGGAGAAAGAGGAAGACAGGGGGAGAAAGAGGAAGACAGGGGGAGAAAGAGGAGGACAGGGGGAGAAAGAGGAAGACAGGGGGACAGGGGGAGAAAGAGGAAGACAGGGGGAGAAAGAGGAGGACAGGGGGAGAAAGAGGAAGACAGGGGGAGAAAGAGGAGGACAGGGGGAGAAAGAGGAAGACAGGGGGAGAAAGAGGAGGACAGGGGGAGAAAGATGAAGACAGGGGGAGAAAGAGGAAGACGGGGAGAAAGATGAAGACAGGGGGAGAAAGAGGAGGACAGGGGGAGAAAGATGAAGACAGGGGGAGAAAGAGGAAGACGGGGAGAAAGATGAGGAAAGGAGGGGAAAAGACGGTCTGCATGAAAGAACTTTGTCTTCATTATCTTAAAACGGACCTTAGAAAGGAGAGAATGAAAGACAATGATTTATAGAGAGAGTAATATTGGTTTAGTTTCTTTCATCTCTCTAAGGAGTGGAGGCTCTTTCTGTAAATCGCTCCCTCCCCCTCAATCTCTCCCCCCTCCATCTCTCTCTCTCTCTCGCTCTCTCTCTCTCTGTGTGTGTGTGTGAAACATTGGAGATGTCTGCAGTGTCTCATCAGTGGTAAGATAAAAGGTCACACACACACTTTCGCTCATCTTGTCACCGACTTCAAACTTCAAAGACGGTGAAAGAAGGTGGAGAAAACCGTAAGATCTCCGTAAGATCTCCCTTTCTTCATCTCTGTCTCCCTCCCTGAATAACTGTGAAATTGCATTTCACAGTTATTCAGAGTGGAGAGAGAGATAGGGAAAGAGAGAGAGAGAGAGAGAGAGAGAGAGAGAGAGGGGAATAGGGGAGAGGGGAATAGACCAGATGAAGAGAATGAGAGAGAGAAAGAGAGAGAAAGAGAGGGGGAAAGAGAGAGAAAGAGGGAGAGAGGGACAGAGAGAGAGAGAGAGAGAGAGAGAACCTCAGAGTGAGTGACAACTCTCTAGATGCAAAGAAAATAAATAAATAAAATAATTCCACCTCAGAGTAAGAACAGGAAGAAAGAGAAATAAAGAAATATATGGAGGGAGGGATGAGGGGGAGAGTATTTATTTTCCCTTTGGTACTTTAACTATTTGCACATCATTACAACGCTGTAAATAGACATAATATGACATTTGTAATGTATTTATTCCTTTGGAACTTTTGTGAGTGTAATGTTTACTGTTCATTTTAATTGTTTATTTTGTTTATTATCTACTTCACTTGCTTTGGAAATGTTAATATATGTTTCCTATGCCAATGAATTGAAAAATGTAATTGAGAGAGAGAGAGACAGAAAGAGGGAGAGAGAGAGAGAGAAAGAGACAGAGGGAGAGCTAGAGAGAGAGAGGGAGAGAGAGGGAGAGAGAGGGAGAGAGAGGGAGAGAGAGGGAGAGAGAGGGAGAGAGAGAGAGGGAGAGAGAGAGAGAGAGAAAGAGACAGAGAGGGAGAGCTAGAGAGAGAGAGGGAGAGAGAGGGAGAGAGAGGGAGAGAGAGGGAGAGAGAGAAAGACGGGGAGAGAGAGAGAAGAGAGAGCGAGAGATAGAGAGTGAGGGAGAGAGAAGAGAGAGTGAGAGAGAGAGAGTGAGGGAGAGAGAGACAGAAAGAGGGAGAGAGAGAGAGGGAGAGAGATATATATATAGAGAGAGATATAGAGATATATATATATATATGTAGAGAGAGAGAGAGAGAGGGAGATAAATGAAGTGTTTCTAAATAGCAGTAATTCATGTTCAGTCATCTTATTCTGTGTGTGTGTGTGTGTGTTTACGTGTGTGTACGTGTGTGTGTGTGTGTGTGTGTGTGTGTCTGTGTGTGTGTGTGTGTGTGTGTGTGTGTGTGTGTGTGTGTGTGTGTGTGTGTGTGTGTGTGTGTGTGTGTGTGTGTGTGTGTGTGTACAAAGACGTCCAACCTCACTACCCACACTCCACTCAGGCTGGGGGTTGCCATAGTGATATAGAATCTGGAAACTGTCCAGGAATTTATGGTGAAACACATCCAAACACACACAAACAAACAAACACACACACACACACACACACACACACACACACACACACACACACACACACACACACACACACACACACACACTATAACACACACACTGTAGCATACACTCTGTAACACACACACACAGTAACGCACACACACACAGACACACACACTGTAACACACACTGTAACACACATACACACACAGTAACACAGACACACACACAGAGTAACACACACACTGTAACACACACACTGTAACATACTGTAACACACACACACACATTAACACACACACACTGTTACACACACTGTAACACACACACTGTAACACACACACACACTGTAACACACACACTGTAACACACACACACTGTAACACACACACACAGTAACACACACACACTGTAACACACACAGTAACACACACACTGTAACACACACACACACACACTGTAACACACACACACACAGTAACACACACACTGTAACACACACTGTAACACACACACTGTAACACACACACTGTAACACACACACACACACACCTACCTGTTTCTCTCCAGTCTGTCTCCTATGAGACAGCAGCAACTCCACGGCCCCCACCACCTCTTTCCGTATGGCGTAGAGTAAGGCGTCTCCCGTAGCAACCCCGTGGTCCAGCAGTAGTTCCATCACCTCCAGGTTCTCGTTCTCGATAGCGATGAGCAGAGCGCTCCGCCCCAGAGGGTCCAGACAGTTCACATCTATATTGTAGTACACCTCCGCCTCGTGCAGAGCATGTTTCACACCTGCATAGTCCCCTGGAGACAGATGGGTAGGGGACAGAGGGGTAGGGGACAGAGGGGTAGGGGACAGAGGGGTAGGGGAGGGAGGGGTAGGGGTAGGGAACAGAGGGGTAGGGGGCAGAGGGGACAGAGGGGTAGGGGACAGAGGGGTAGGGGCCAGAGGGGTAGGGGACAGAGGGGTAGGGGACAGAGGGGACAGAGGGGTAGGGGACAGAGGGGACAGAGGGGTAGGGGACAGAGGGGTAGGGGACAGAGGGGTAGGGTTAGGGGATAAAGGGGTAGGGGAGGTAGGGGACAGAGGGGACAGAGGGGACAGAGGGGTAGGGGACAGAGGGGACAGAGGGGACAGAGGGGTAGGGGAGAGGGGTAGGGGAAATAGGGGTAGGGGACAGAGGGGACAGAGGGGTAGGGGACAGAGGGGTAGGGGACAGAGGGGTAGGGGAGGGAGGGGTAGGGGTAGGGGTGGGGGACAGAGGGGTACGGGTAGGGGACAGAGGGGTAGGGGACAGAGGGGTAGGGGCCAGAGGGGTAGGGGACAGAGGGGTAGGGGACAGAAGAGTAGGGGACAGAGGGGTAGGGGTAGGGGTGGGGGACAGAGGGGTAGGGGTAGGGGACAGAGGGGTAGGGGACAGAGGGGTAGGGTTAGGGGATAAAGGGGAAGGGAGGTAGGGTACAGAGGGGTAGGGGCCAGAGGGGTAGGGTTAGGGGATAAAGGGGTAGTGGGGGTAGGGGACAGAGGGGTAGGGTACAGAGGGGTAGGGTAGGGGACAGAGGGGTAGGGGACAGATGGGTAGGGGACAGAGGGGTAGGGGACAGAGGGGTAGGGTAGGGGACAGAGGGGTAGGGTAGGGGACAGAGGGGTAGGGTAGGGGACAGATGGGTAGGGGACAGAGGGGTAGGGTAGGGGACAGAGGGGTAGGGTAGGGGTCAGATGGGTAGGGGACAGAGGGGTAGGGGACAGAGGGTTAGGGGACAGAGGTGTAGGGGAGGTAGAGGACATAGGGGTAGGGGACAGAGGGGTAGGGGACAGAGGGGTAGGATATAGAGGGTTAGGGTTAGGGGACAGATGATAGTGAGATATTATTGTAGATCATAAATCAGATTGTATAGAAGTACAAATGACTTACATTTCTGGGTACTGACACATTAGTAATATATATTATATACATGTGTATTACCTTTCTCTACAGCGGTGAGGTAGGCCCTCTCCTCAGCAGAGAGCTCCAACTCAGCCCGTACAATCTGCAGTGGGATTCTGTCTCGGTACGGAGAGTAGCTCACTTTCTGATAATACAACTGGGCCATTGGATTCATCTTGCCTGGCTGACAGAGAGTAGGGGGAAGGGGAGGGGGAGAGAGAGAAGGGGGGAGAGAGAAGGGGAGGGGGGAGAGAGAGAAGGGGGAGAGAGAAGGGAGGGGGGAGAGAGAGAGAAGGGGGAGAGAGAGAAGGGGGAGAGAGAAGGGGGAGAGAGAGAGAATGGGAGAGAGAGAAGGGGGGAGAGAGAGGGGGGAGAGAGAAGGGAGAGGGGGAGAGAGAGAGAGAGAGAGCGAGAAGGGGAGAGAGAGAAGGGAGAGGGGGAGAGAGAAGGGGGGAGAGAGAATGGGGAGAGAGAAGGGAGAGGGGGGAGAGAAGGGAGAGGGGAAGAGAGAGAGAGAAGGGGAGAGAGAGAAGGGAGAGGGGGGGAGAGAGAGAGAGAGAGAGAGAGCGAAGGGGAGAGAGAGAAGGGGGAGAGAGAAGGGAGAGGGGGAGAGAGAGAGAGAGAAGGGGAGAGAGAGAAGGGAGAGGGGGAGAGAGAGAGAGAGAGAGAGAGAGAGAGAAGGGGAGAGAGAGAAGGGGGGAGAGAGAAGGGGGGAGAGAGATTTAAATCATATATCTCACCATCAAAACAGCACACAGCCTCTAAAACATCTGGTTTGTCCTTGTTCTACAGTGGTGGACATTGACTCATTATTGTTCTTGTTCTGCAGTAGTGGACATTGACTCATTATTGTGGATGTGACAGAGATCACAGCCATGGTTGACAGATATGGTTCAGCATCGGGCAGAACACTAGGCATTAACATCTGGTCTATGATGAAGGAGTTGGTTAAGGCAGAGAACAGGGGTTGGTTAAGACTGAGAACAGGGGTTGGTTAAGACAGAGAACAGGGGCTAGCTAGGGCAGAGAACAGGGGTTGGCTAAGGCAGAGAACAGGGGTTGGCTAAGGCAGAGAACAGGGGCTGGCTAGGGCAGAGAACATGGGTTGGCTAAGGCAGAGAACAGGGGCTGGCTAGGGCAGAGAACAGGGGTTGGCTAAGGCAGAGAACAGGGGTTGGCTAAGGCAGAGAACAGGGGTTGGCTAAGGCAGAGAACAGGGGTTGGCTAAGGCAGAGAACAGGGGCTGGCTAGGGCAGAGAACAGGGGCTGGCTAGGGCAGAGAACAGGGATTGGCTAAGGCAGAGAACAGGGGTTGGCTAAGGCAGAGAACAGGGGCTGGCTAGGGCAGAGAACAGGGGTTGGCTAAGGCAGAGAACAGGGGTTGGCTAAGGCAGAGAACAGGGGTTGGCTAGGGCAGAGAACAGGGGTTGGCTAAGACAGAGAACAGGGGCTGGCTAGGGCAGAGAACAGGGGTTGGCTAAGGCAGAGAACAGGGGTTGGTTAAGGCAGAGAACAGGGGTTGGTTAAGGCAGAGAACAGGGGTTGGTTAAGACAGAGAACAGGGGTTGGTTAAGGCAGAGAACAGGGGTTGGCTAAGGCAGAGAACAGGGGTTGGCTAAGACAGAGAACGGGGGTTGGCTAAGACAGAGAACAGGGATTGGTTAAGACAGAGAACAAGGGTTGGCTAAGACAGAGAAAAGGGGTTGGCTAAGACAGAGAACAGGGGTTGGCTAAGACAGAGAACAGGAGTTGGTTAAGACAGAGAACAGGGGTTGGCTAAGGCAGAGAACAGGGGCTGGCTAAGGCAGAGAACAGGGGCTGGCTAGGGCAGAGAACAGGGGCTGGCTAAGGCAGAGAACAGGGGCTGGCTAGGGCAGAGAACAGGGGTTGGCTAGGGCAGAGAACAGGGGCTGGCTAGGGCAGAGAACAGGGGTTGGTTAAGACAGAGAACAGGGGCTGGCTAGGGCAGAGAACAGGGGTTGGCTAGGGCAGAGAACAGGGGTTGGCTTGGGCAGAGAACAGGGGCTGGCTAGGGCAGAGAACAGGGGTTGGTTAAGACAGAGAACAGGGGCTGGCTAGGGCAGAGAACAGGGGCTGGCTAGGGCAGAGAACAGGGGCTGGCTAGGGCAGAGAACAGGGGTTGGCTAAGACAGAGAACAGGGGTTGGTTAAGACAGAGAACAGGGGTTGGTTAAGACAGATAACAGGGTTTGGTTAAGGCAGAGAACAGGGGTTGGTTAAGACAGAGAACAGGGGTTGGCTAAGGCAGAGAACAGGGGTTGGCTAGGACAGAGAACAGGGGTTGGTTAAGGCAGAGAACAGGGGCTGGCTAAGGCAGAGAACAGGGGCTGGCTAGGGCAGAGAACAAGGGCTGGCTAGGGCAGAGAACAGGGGCTGGCTAAGGCAGAGAACAGGGGTTGGCTAAGGCAGAGAACAGGGGCTGGCTAGGGCAGAGAACAGGGGCTGGCTAGGGCAGAGAACAGGGGTTGGTTAAGACAGAGAACAGGGGCTGGCTAAGACAGAGAACAAGGGTTGGCTAAGACAGAGAACAGGAGTTGGTTAAGAGAGAACAGGGGTTGGTTAAGGCAGAGAACAGGGGTTGCTAAGGCAGAGAACAGGGGTTGGCTAAAACAGAGAACAGGGGTTGGCTAAGATAGAGAACAGGGGTTGGTTAAGGCAGAGAAGAGGAGCTGGTTAAGACAGAGAACAGGGGTTGGTTAAGGCAGAGAACAGGGGTTGGCTAAGGCAGAGAACAGGGGTTGGCTAAGGCAGAGAACAGGGGTTGGCTAAGACAGAGAACAGGGGTTGGTTAAGACAGAGAACAGGGGTTGGCTAAGACAGAGAACAGGGTTTGGTTAAGGCAGAGAACAGGGGTTGGTTAAGACAGAGAACAGGGGTTGGCTAAGGCAGAGAACAGGGGTTGGCTAAGGCAGAGAACAGGGGTTGGTTAAGGCAGAGAACAGGGGTTGGCTAAGGCAGAGAACAGGGGTTGGTTAAGGCAGAGAACAGGGGTTGGCTAAGGCAGAGAATAGGGGTTGGCTAGTCCACGTTCTTCAACAGAATAAATACCAATTTAGTAAAGCACATATTACAGATATCTGGATTGAACAGACCGCAGTAATGCGATAGAGATAAGCATTTGTCTGCCAGTGTATAGGGAATGCTGTGTGTGGTACTGTACTAAATGTCCTTTCCAATATGCTGATTAAACAGGAAATCACACAAGCAAAGTCTGGTCTGTTGAGCTGACTATTACAGCAATGCAGATGTTCTCTCTCTCTCTCTCTCTCTCTCTCTCTCTCTCTCTCTCTACCTCTCTACCCTGGTCATGACTCTCTCTCTCTACCTCTCTACCCTGGTCATGACTCTCTCTCTCTACCTCTCTACCCTGGTCATGACTCTCTCTCTCTACCTCTCTACCCTGGTCATGACTCTCTCTCTCTCTCTCTCTCTCTCTCTCTCTCTCTCTCTCACCTCGGTCATGACTCTCTCTCTCTACCTCTCTACCCTGGTCATGACTCTCTCTCTCTCTGTCTCTCTCTCTGTGTCTCTCTCTGTCTCTCTGTCTCTCTCTCTCTCTCTCTCTCTCTCTCTCTCTCGACCTCGCTCTGTCTTTCATTCTGTCAATTACCCTTCTCTGTTCTTTCTCCCTTCCCCTTTCTATCATCCTTTCCTTCTTCCACCTCTCTCATCATAACAGCTGTTCCATTCTCTTAGCTCATTATTAGTGTCAGTCATCCTGACTAGTTGCCTGGCTACCAATCCACATTGCCCTGGTTAAATGTCACTCACTCCAACTTACGTTTCTTCTCCACCACAGAGTCTGGATTTGGACTTGCTTTGTACAACGCCCCTCACTTTGACGTCAGCAGTAAGAACTTCTAGGATGGCAGTGTGACTGAATGTATCAGCAGACAGGACTTCTAGGATGTCAGTCTGACTGAATGGATCAGCAGACAGGACTTCTAGGATGTCAGTCTGACTGAATGTATCAACAGACAGGACTTCTAGGATGTCAGTCTGACTGAATGGATCAGCAGACAGGACTTCTAGGATGTCAGTCTGACTGAATGTATGTATCCATAGACAGAGCAGGGGAATTCAAATCAGTATGAGATAGATAGATAGACAGACAGACTGACGGACGGACGGACACACAGTAGTGCCCTATATAGGGAATAGGGTGCCAGCCCTGGTCAAAAGTAGTGCACTATTCTCTATATAGTGGACTACTTTAGACCAGAGCCCTATTCCCTATATAGTGCACTACTTTAGACCAGAGCCCTATTCCCTATATAGTGCACTAGTTTAGACCAGAGTCCTAGTCCCTAATGGGTCCGGGTGAAAAGTAGTGCAGTAAACAGGGAATGGTATGGCATTATGATGTGTTATGTCATATTTTTATAGGATGTTGTTTCACTGGCAGTTTTAACAAGCTACTTAAGCTAATGACGAATTACAGAGGCCTAGGCTAGTGGCAACATGTTCATTAGAGAGAGATGGAGGGAGTGAGGGAGGGGGAGGGGGAGGGAGGGAGGGAGGGAGGGAGGGAGGGGGGAGGGAGGGGGGGGAGGGAGGGAGGGAGGGGGGAGGGAGGGAGGGAGGGAGGGAGGGATCGTCAGGCTCTGTTGTGGGACCCTAACAACCATATTGTCGTGGAAACGAGCGCCATGCATGGCTGACTAAAGAGGGTCTGTCTCTGATAAGATTTCACTGACACACACACACACACACACACACACACACACACACACACACACACACACACACACACACACACACACACACACACACACACACACACACTTGTGTAATGTAACTAGGGTTAATGTTAATGTAGCGCTATATAACTATCTATCTGTCTCTCCAGGGAATTTATCCTCATTAGGTTAATGACAAGAGTTAGAAAATACATGAGATGGGAAGGTTGAGGAAAGAAGGAGAGGAGGGAAGGAGGAGAGAGGAGAGAAGGGAAGGAGAGGAGGGAAGGAGGAGAGAGGAGAGAAGGGAAGGAGAGAAGGGAAGGAGAGGAGGGAAGGAGGAGAGAGGAGAGAAGGGAAGGAGAGAAGGGAAGGAGAGGAGGGAAGGAGGAGAGAGGGGAGAAGGGAAGGAGAGGAGGGAAGGAGGAGAGAGGAGAGAAGGGAAGGAGAGGAGGGAAGGAGGAGAGAAGGGCAGGGTGAGGACGGAGAGAGAGAGTTGGGAATGATGATGGAGAGGGGTGGAAAAAGATACTGGGTAGTATAGTGATACTGGGTAGTGTGGTGATACTGGGTAGTATGGTGATACTGGGTAGTATAGTGATACTGGGTAGTGTGGTGATACTGGGTAGTGTGGTGATACTGGGTAGTATGGTGATACTGGGTAGTGTGGTTATACTGGGTAGTGTGGTGATACTGGGTAGTGTGGTGATACTGGGTAGTGGTGATACTGGGTAGTGTGGTGATACTGGGTAGTGTGGTGATACTGGGTAGTGTGGTGATACTGGGTAGTGTGGTGATACTGGGTAGTATAGTGATACTGGGTAGTGTGGTGATACTGGGTAGTATGGTGATACTGGGTAGTATGGTGATACTGGGTAGTATAGTGATACTGGGTAGTGTGGTGATACTGGGTAGTGTGGTGATACTGGGTAGTATGGTGATACTGGGTAGTGTGGTGATACTGGGTAGTATGGTGATACTGGGTAGTGTGGTGATACTGGGTAGTATGGTGATACTGGGTAGTATGGTGATACTGGGTAGTAGTAGTATGGTGATACTGGGTAGTATGGTGATACTGGGTCGAAGTAGTATGGTGATACTGGGTAGTGTGGTGATACTGGGTAGTGTGGTGATACTGGGTAGTAGTAGTATGGTGATACTGGGTAGTGTGGTGATACTGGGTAGTGTGGTGATACTGGGTAGTATAGTGATACTGGGTAGTGTGGTGATACTGGGTAGTGTGGTGATACTGGGTAGTGTGGTGATACTGGGTAGTGTGGTGATACTGGGTAGTGTGGTGATACTGGGTAGTGTGGTGATACTGGGTAGTATGGTGATACTGGGTAGTATGGTGATACTGGGTAGTAGTAGTATGGTGATACTGGGTAGTAGTAGTATGGTGATACTGGGTAGTGTGGTGATACTGGGTAGTAGTAGTATGGTGATACTGGGTAGTGTGGTGATACTGGGTAGTGTGGTGATACTGGGTAGTATAGTGATACTGGGTAGTGTGGTTATACTGGGTAGTATGGTGATACTGGGTAGTATGGTGATACTGGGTAGTGTGGTGATACTGGGTAGTATGGTGATACTGGGTAGTAGTAGTGTGGTGATACTGGGTAGTGTGGTGATACTGGGTAGTATGGTGATACTGGGTAGTAGTAGTATGGTGATACTGGGTAGTATGGTGATACTGGGTAGTGTGGTGATACTGGGTAGTATGGTGATACTGGGTAGTATGGTGATACTGGGTAGTATGGTGATACTGGGTAGTGTGGTGATACTGGGTAGTATGGTGATACTGGGTAGTGTGGTGATACTGGGTAGTATGGTGATACTGGGTAGTAGTAGTGTGGTGATACTGGGTAGTATGGTGATACTGGGTAGTAGTAGTATGGTTATACTGGGTAGTATGGTGATACTGGGTAGTATGGTGATACTGGGTAGTGTGGTGATACTGGGTAGTGTGGTGATACTGGGTAGTATAGTGATACTGGGTAGTGTGGTTATACTGGGTAGTATGGTGATACTGGGTAGTGTGGTGATACTGGGTAGTGTGGTGATACTGGGTAGTGTGGTGATACTGGGTAGTATGGTGATACTGGGTAGTGTGGTGATACTGGGTAGTATAGTGATACTGGGTAGTGTGGTTATACTGGGTAGTATGGTGATACTGGGTAGTGTGGTGATACTGGGTAGTGTGGTGATACTGGGTAGTGTGGTGATACTGGGTAGTATGGTGATACTGGGTAGTGTGGTTATACTGGGTAGTAGTAGTATGGTGATACTGGGTAGTAGGAGTATGGTGATACTGGGTAGTATGGTGATACTGGGTAGTATGGTGATACTGGGTAGTATGGTGATACTGGGTAGTATGGTGATACTGGGTAGTGTGGTGATACTGGGTAGTATGGTGATACTGGGTAGTATGGTGATACTGGGTAGTAGTAGTGTGGTGATACTGGGTAGTGTGGTGATACTGGGTAGTATGGTGATACTGGGTAGTAGTAGTATGGTGATACTGGGTAGTATGGTGATACTGGGTAGTGTGGTGATACTGGGTAGTATGGTGATACTGGGTAGTATGGTGATACTGGGTAGTATGGTGATACTGGGTAGTGTGGTGATACTGGGTAGTATGGTGATACTGGGTAGTGTGGTGATACTGGGTAGTATGGTGATACTGGGTAGTAGTAGTGTGGTGATACTGGGTAGTATGGTGATACTGGGTAGTAGTAGTATGGTTATACTGGGTAGTATGGTGATACTGGGTAGTATGGTGATACTGGGTAGTGTGGTGATACTGGGTAGTGTGGTGATACTGGGTAGTATAGTGATACTGGGTAGTGTGGTTATACTGGGTAGTATGGTGATACTGGGTAGTGTGGTGATACTGGGTAGTGTGGTGATACTGGGTAGTGTGGTGATACTGGGTAGTATGGTGATACTGGGTAGTGTGGTGATACTGGGTAGTATAGTGATACTGGGTAGTGTGGTTATACTGGGTAGTATGGTGATACTGGGTAGTGTGGTGATACTGGGTAGTGTGGTGATACTGGGTAGTGTGGTGATACTGGGTAGTGTGGTGATACTGGGTAGTATGGTGATACTGGGTAGTGTGGTTATACTGGGTAGTAGTAGTATGGTGATACTGGGTAGTAGGAGTATGGTGATACTGGGTAGTATGGTGATACTGGGTAGTATGGTGATACTGGGTAGTATAGTGATACTGGGTAGTGTGGTTATACTGGGTAGTATGGTGATACTGGGTAGTGTGGTGATACTGGGTAGTGTGGTGATACTGGGTAGTGTGGTGATACTGGGTAGTGTGGTGATACTGGGTAGTGTGGTGATACTGGGTAGTATGGTGATACTGGGTAGTGTGGTTATACTGGGTAGTAGTAGTATGGTGATACTGGGTAGTAGGAGTATGGTGATACTGGGTAGTATGGTGATACTGGGTAGTATGGTGATACTGGGTAGTGTGGTGATACTGGGTAGTATGGTGATACCATGAGGAAATTCATTTATTAGCGTCCTGTTTGCCCACGAACCTCAGGACGCCTGTTTTCCTTTTCTAAATGTTATGGGTCTGTCCCTGAGTCACATCTCTACTCAGGTCGTCACATTGAATTTAACTTCACTCTGCCTACTATATAATAGATTTCTATTTATTTATTAAAGGCTACTGCATAAAAAGGCTGATTTGATCACATCCAAAGGCCTTCCTGTGTATGTAGGAATACACTGTGTATCTCTGGTATATCCCCCGTCTCCCCTCGTCGGATGAGCTCAAAATGCTACTCAGAGCAATCAGTACGACGACCAATAACACCGTGTGACTCTGGTTCTTTTTCCTGTGTTCGGTACTGACCTAGTGGCTAACCACACTGCAACTGGACTAATTGAAATCGAACCGAGATCCCCCCCCCCCCCCCCCCCCCCTTTTGGAGCGAACCACGGTGCGTTGTTTACTGTGCTCTCCAAAGTGTACTAGTCAACAAAACGAGCACCAAAAGCACACCGCCTGGTACGGCAACTGCTCGGGACTCCGACCGCAAGGCGCTACAGAGGGTAGTGCGAACGGCCCAGTACATCACTGGGGTCAAGTTTCCTGCCATCCAGGACCTCTATACCAGGCGGTGTTAAAGGAAGGACCTAAAATTTGTCAATGATTCCAGCCATCCTAGTCATAGACTGTTCTCTCTGCTACCGCACGGCAAGAGGTACCGGAGCACCAAGTCTAGGTCCAAGAGGCTTCTAAACAGCTTCTACCCCCCCAAGCCATAAGACTCCTGAACAGCTAATCAAATGGCTACCCAGACTATTTGCATTGCCCCCCCCCCCGTCTACGCTGCTGCTACTCTCTGTTATTATCTATACATAGTCACTTTAATAACTCTACCTACATGTACATATTACCTCAACTAACCAGTGCCCCCCACATTGACTCTGTACCGGTAACCCCCTGTATATAGCCTCCACATTGACTCTGTACCGGTACCCCCTGTATATAGCTTCCACATTGACTCTGTACCATAACACCCTGTATATAGCCTCCACATTGACTCTGTACCGTAACACCCTGTATATAGCCTCCACACTGACTCTGTACCGGTACCCCCTGTATATAGCCTCCACATTGACTCTGTACTGGTACCCCCTGTATATATCCTCCACATTGACTCTGTACCGTAACACCCTGTATATAGCCTCCACATTGACTCTGTACCGTAACACCCTGTATATAGCCTCCACATTGACTCTGTACCGTAACACCCTGTATATAGCCTCCACATTGACTCTGTACCGTAACACCCTGTATTTAGCCTCCACATTGACTCTGTACCGTAACACCCTGTATTTAGCCTCCTCATTGAGGCTAACGCCTTAAGCGTTGTGTTGCATTATGGGTCTATGGGTCGGCCCGGCTCGCGAGGGCCTTAAGCGTTATGTTGCATTGTGGGTCTATGGGTCGGCCCGGCTCGCGAGGGCCTTAAGCGTTATGTTGCACTGTGGGTCTATGGGTCGGCCCGGCTCGCGAGGGCCTTAACCGTTATGTTGCACTGTGGGTCGGCCCGGCTCGCGAGGGCCTTAACCGTTATGTTGCACTGTGGGTCGGCCCGGCTCGCGAGGGCCTTAACCGTTATGTTGCATTATGGGTCGGCACCGGTTTGCGGGTGCTTTTTCAAAAAGCCTATGTCAGAGATCATTTGCATTAGGAGTTAAAGGTAGACTCAGCGATACGACGTACACTACCGGTCAAATGTTAAGACACACCTACTCATTCAAGGGTTTTTCTTTATTTTTACTATTTTCTACATTGTAGAATAACAGTGAAGACATCAAAACTATGAAATAACACATATGGAATCATGTAGTAAACAAAAAAGTGTTTAACAAATCAAAATATATGTTATATTTGAGATTCTTCAAAGTAGCCACCCTTTGCCCTGATGACAGCTTTGCAGACTCTTCGCTGCATCAGATGACCTGGCTTCCACATAAATCACAAAACAGTCGGAAGGACCCGAAATGTGGGCAGAGCACACGGCAAATACCAAATAGATGATTGTTGAGTTGCAACAGATCAGAACGTTTAGCATAAAATGTTTATAAACTATAAATTCTTCACATAATAAGCGCAGCGATGCACGTGAATGTTCATTTCATAATACAATTAGTGGAAAACACAATCATGAGAGGTTTCATGTGACAGAGATTAAAATATCTGGTAGAAATATTTAAAGTGCAGCTATTAGCATGAGTTGCTAATATGACTAGGATTGTGCCTTTGGCTGCTGGACAATGAAAGACAGTTGAAAACCAATAGAAAATGAGAGAAAATAGGCTACTAGTTTCAATGACATATGGAAGTTTTTATAAAATAATTTCCTGCACGTTTGGTGTGATTTTCCCTAGACTACTTTGAAGCACGGTAAAGTCATGCCTCACAATATTTAGTAAAAGTTTCAGACTTCAAACAACAAAGTATATATTTTTCAAAAGGCATACTGCTTCCTGCTCATTGCAAAGCGGAGTGTGAGGCGCTGATGTAGACTGCCTTCCATTGACTACGCATTAGAATGGGGAATAGAAAGCGCACTTCAATTACCAGTTAAGAAATACAAATAGTAGCTCTTTTTAATTGAGCCATAGCTTTTTACATTCCATTGCCCTTAGAATTCTTGTATAATTGGTCTTAAAAAAAAAAACATGTTTCACACCAGCAGCAACAGACAAACTGTTGGAGCTGTATTCACAACTCTCTCTCTCTCAAACAGACAGCTGTTGGAGTTGTATTCACAGCTCTCTCTCTCTCAAACAGACAGCTGTTGGAGCAGTATTCACAGCTCTCTCTCTCTCAAACAGACAGCTGTTGGAGCTGTATTCACAGCTCTCTCTCTCTCAAACAGACAGCTGTTGGAGCTGTATTCACAGCTCTCTCTCTCTCAAACAGACAGCTGTTGGAGTTGTATTTACAGCTCTCTCTCTCTCAAACAGACAGCTGTTCGAGCTGTATTCACAGCTCTCTCTCTCTCAAACAGACAGCTGTTGGAGCTGTATTCACAGCTCTCTCTCTCTCAAACAGACAGCTGTTGGAGCTGTATTCACAACTCTCTCTCTCTCAAACAGACAGCTGTTGGAGCTGTATTCACAGCTCTCTCTCTCAAACAGACAAGCTGTTGGAGCTGTATTCACAGCTCTCTCTCTCTCAAACAGACAGCTGTTGGAGCTGTATTCACAGCTCTCTCTCAAACAGACAGCTGTTGGAGCAGTATTCACAGCTCTCTCTCTCTCAAACAGACAGCTGTTGGAGCTGTATTCACAGCTCTCTCTCTCAAACAGACAGCTGTTGGAGCTGTATTCACAGCTCTCTCTCTCAAACAGACAGCTGTTGGAGCTGTATTCACAGCTCTCTCTCTCAAACAGACAGCTGTTGGAGCTGTATTCACAGCTCTCTCTCTCAAACAGACAGCTGTTGGAGCTGTATTCACAGCTCTCTCTCAAACAGACAAGCTGATGGAGCTGTATTCACAGCTGTCTCTCTCATACAGACAAGCTGTTGGAGCTGTATTCACAGCTCTCTCTATCTCAAACAGACAGCTGTTGGAGTTGTATTCACAGCTCTCTCTCTCAAACAGACAGCTGTTGGAGCTGTATTCACAGCTCTCTCTCTCAAACAGACAGCTGTTGGAGCTGTATTCACAGCTCTCTCTCTCTCAAACAGACAGCTGTTGGAGCTGTATTCACAGCTCTCTCTCTCAAATAGACAGCTGTTGGAGCTGTATTCACAGCTCTCTCTCTCAAACAGACAGCTGTTGGAGCTGTATTCACAGCTCTCTCTCTCTCAAACAGACAGCTGTTGGAGCTGTATTCACAGATCTCTCTCTCAAACAGACAGCTGTTGGAGCTGTATTCACAGCTCTCTCTCTCAAACAGACAGCTGTTGGAGCTGTATTCACAGCTCTCTCTCAAACAGACAAGCTGATGGAGCAGTATTCACAGCTCTCTCTCTCAAACAGACAGCTGTTGGAGCTGTATTCACAGCTCTCTCTCTCAAACAGACAGCTGTTGCAGCTGTATTCACAGCTCTCTCTCTCAAACAGACAAGCTGTTGGAGCTGTATTCACAGCTCTCTCTCTCAAACAGACAAGCTGTTGGAGCTGTATTCACAGCTCTCTCTCTCAAACAGACAGCTGTTGGAGCTGTATTCACAGCTCTCTCTCTCAAACAGACAGCTGTTGGAGCTGTATTCACAGCTCTCTCTCTCTCTCAAACAGACAACTGTTGGAGCAGTATTCACAGCTCTCTCTCAAACAGACAGCTGTTGGAGCTGTATTCACAGCTCTCTCTCTCTCTCAAACAGACAGCTGTTGGAGTTGTATTCACAGCTCTCTCTCGCTCAAACAGACAGCTGTTGGAGCTGTATTCACAGCTCTCTCTCTCTCAAACAGACAGCTGTTGGAGCTGTATTCACAGCTCTCTCTCTCTCAAACAGACAGCTGTTGGAGCTGTATTCACAACTCTCTCTCTCTCAAACAGACAGCTGTTGGAGCTGTATTCACAGCTCTCTCTCTCAAACAGACAAGTTGTTGGAGCTGTATTCACAGCTCTCTCTCAAACAGACAGCTATTGGAGCAGTATTCACAGCTCTCGCTCTCTCAAACAGACAGCTGTTGGAGCTGTATTCACAGCTCTCTCTCAAACAGACAGCTGTTGGAGCAGTATTCACAGCTCTCTCTCTCTGAAACAGACAGCTGTTGGAGCTGTATTCACAGCTCTCTCTCTCTCTCAAACAGACAGCTGTTGGAGCTGTATTCACAGCTCTCTCTCTCAAACAGACAGCTGTTGGAGCTGTATTCACAGCTCTCTCTCTCAAACAGACAGCTGTTGGAGCTGTATTCACAGCTCTCTCTCTCAAACAGACAGCTGTTGGAGCTGTATTCACAGCTCTCTCTCTCAAACAGACAGCTGTTGGAGCTGTATTCACAGCTCTCTCTCTCAAACAGACAGCTGTTGGAGCTGTATTCACAGCTCTCTCTCTCAAACAGACAAGCTGATGGAGCTGTATTCACAGCTGTCTCTCTCATACAGACAAGCTGTTGGAGCTGTATTCACAGCTCTCTCTCTCTCTCTCAAACAGACAGCTTTTGGAGCTGTATTCACAGCTCTCTCTCTCAAACAGACAGCTGTTGGAGCTGTATTCACAGCTCTCTCTCTCTCAAACAGACAGCTGTTGGAGCTGTATTCACAGCTCTCTCTCTCTCAAACAGACAGCTGTTGGAGCTGTATTCACAGCTCTCTCTCTCAAACAGACAGCTGTTGGAGCTGTATTAACAGCTCTCTCTCAAACAGACAGCTGTTGGAGCTGTATTCACAGCTCTCTCTCTCTCAAACAGACAGCTGTTGGAGCTGTATTCACAGCTCTCTCTCTCAAACAGACAGCTGTTGGAGCTGTATTCACAGCTCTCTCTCTCAAACAGACAAGCTGTTGGAGCTGTATTCACAGCTCTCTCTCTCAAACAGACAGCTGTTGGAGCTGTATTCACAGCTCTCTCTCTCTCAAACAGACAGCTGTTGGAGCTGTATTCACAGCTCTCTCTCTCTCAAACAGACAGCTGTTGGAGCTGTATTAACAGCTCTCTCTCTCAAACAGACAGCTGTTGGAGCTGTATTCACAGCTCTCTCTCTCTCAAACAGACAGCTGTTGGAGCTGTATTCACAGCTCTCTCTCTCAATCAGACAGCTGTTGGAGCTGCAGTAGTACCCAGGTCTCTACAGTAGTGGTGGAGGAGGTAGGAGCAGTAGTACCCAGGTCTCTACAGTAGTGGTGGAGGAGGTAGGAGCAGTAGTACCCAGGTCTCTACAGTAGTGGTGGAGGAGCAGTAGTACCCAGGTCTCTACAGTAGTGGTGGAGCAGCAGTAGTACCCAGGTCTCTACAGTAGTGGTGGAGGAGCAGTAGTACCCAGGTCTCTACAGTAGTGGTGGAGGAGCAGTAGTACCCAGGTCTCTACAGTAGTGGTGGAGGAGCAGTAGTACCCAGGTCTCTACAGTAGTGGTGGAGGAGCAGTAGTACCCAGGTCTCTACAGTAGTGGTGGAGGAGCAGTAGTACCCAGGTCTCTACAGTAGTGGTGGAGGAGCAGTAGTACCCAGGTCTCTACAGTAGTGGTGGAGGAGCAGTAGTACCCAGGTCTCTACAGTAGTGGTGGAGGAGCAGTAGTACCCAGGTCTCTACAGTAGTGGTGGAGGAGCCGTAGTACCCAGGTCTCTGCATTAGTGGTGGAGGAGCAGTAGTACCCCAGGTGTCTACAGTAGTGGTGGAGGAGCAGTAGTACCCAGGTCTTTTCAGTAGTGGTGGAGGAGCAGTAGTACCCAGGTCTCTACAGTAGTGGTGGAGGAGCAGTAGTACCCAGGTCTCTACAGTAGTGGTGGAGGAGCAGTAGTACCCAGGTCTCTACAGTAGTGGTGGAGGAGCAGTAGTACCCAGGTCTCTACAGTAGTGGTGGAGGAGCCGTAGTACCCAGGTCTCTACAGTAGTGGTGGAGGAGCAGTAGTACCCAGGTCTCTACAGTAGTGGTGGAGGAGCAGTAGTACCCAGGTCTCTACAGTAGTGGTGGAGGAGCAGTAGTACCCAGGTCTCTGCATTAGTGGTGGAGGAGCAGTAGTACCCCAGGTGTCTACAGTAGTGGTGGAGGAGCAGTAGTACCCAGGTCTTTTCAGTAGTGGTGGAGGAGCAGTAGTACCCAGGTCTCTACAGTAGTGGTGGAGGAGCAGTAGTACCCAGGTCTCTACAGTAGTGGTGGAGGAGCAGTAGTACCCAGGTCTCTACAGTAGTGGTGGAGGAGCAGTAGTACCCAGGTCTCTACAGTAGTGGTGGAGGAGCAGTAGTACCCATGTCTCTACAGTAGTGGTGGAGGAGCAGTAGTACCCAGGTCTCTACAGTAGTGGTTTGTGGGTAAAACCACTTGGGAAGCCAAGCCAGGGAAAGAATCCCATATTCCGACCTGTGTGTTGTGACAGTAGCGTTGTTTGCTCTATAACCTGTTAGTTTATGTGTCTTGACACCGTGTTATACTGTACAGGCCTAAAGGCTGAGACAATAAGAAGACGCAGTGGCAGAATAAAGTCAATAAATTGTTTCATCACTAAACCGCAGAGCAACGTCTGTGCTGTGAAGTTCACAAAACAGTTAGCATGTAACCAACAGTTACATGACCTACAGCATGGTCGATCAAGTTCATGTTTAGTAGTCTGAAACTGTCGGAAAACAACTATTGATTTAGTTACCTCAAGTCGCCAAGAAAACAGGAGCTTCCTCCACTAGTCCAGCAACATTTACACACTTCAACACTTCAACAAATCACCTCTGTGTTGTTGTTTGTGTCGTACTGCTATGCTTTATCTTGGCCAGGTCGCAGTTGTAAATGAGAACTTGTTCTCAACTAGCCTACCCGGTTAAATAAAGGTGAAATACAGTTACAAAAAAGAAAACAATTTTGTCTAATCAAGGTAAGAGTAATATGATGTGGGTGTCCATAGTACTGTGTCCATAGTACTGTGTCCATAGTACTGGGTCAGTAGTACTGTGTCCATAGTACTGGGTCAATAGTACTGGGTCAATAGTACTGTGTCCATAGTACTGGGTCAATAGTACTGGGTCAATAGTACTGGGTCAGTAGTACTGTGTCCATAGTACTGTGTCCATAGTACTGGGTCAATAGTACTGGGTCAGTAGTACTGTGTCAATAGTACTGGGTCAATAGTACTGGGTCAGTAGTACTGGGTCAATAGTACTGGGTCAATAGTACTGTGTCCATAGTACTGGGTCAATAGTACTGGGTCAATAGTACTGGGTCAGTAGTACTGGGTCAATAGTACTGGGTCAATAGTACTGGGTCAATAGTACTGGGTCAATAGTACTGTGTCCATAGTACTGGGTCAATAGTACTGGGTCAATAGTACTGGGTCAGTAGTACTGTGTCCATAGTACTGTGTCCATAGTACTGGGTCAATAGTACTGGGTCAATAGTACTGGGTCAATAGTACTGTGTCAATAGTACTGGGTCAATAGTACTGGGTCAGTAGTACTGGGTCAATAGTACTGGGTCAATAGTACTGGGTCAATAGTACTGTGTCCATAGTACTGTGTCAATAGTACTGGGTCAATAGTACTGGGTCAATAGTACTGGGTCAATAGTACTGGGTCAATAGTACTGGGTCAATAGTACTGTGTCCATAGTACTGTGTCAATAGTACTGGGTCAATAGTACTGGGTCAATAGTACTGTGTCCATAGTACTGGGTCAATAGTACTGGGTCAATAGTACTGGGTCAGTAGTACTGTGTCCATAGTACTGTGTCAATAGTACTGGGTCAATAGTACTGGGTCAGTAGTACTGTGTCAATAGTACTGGGTCAATAGTACTGGGTCAGTAGTACTGTGTCAATAGTACTGGGTCAATAGTACTGTGTCCATAGTACTGTGTCCATAGTACTGTGTCAATAGTACTGTGTCAATAGTACTGGGTCAATAGTACTGGGTCAATAGTACTGTGTCCATAGTACTGTGTCCATAGTACTGTGTCCATAGTACTGTGTCAATAGTACTGGGTCAATAGTACTGGGTCAATAGTACTGTGTCCATAGTACTGTGTCCATAGTACTGGGTCAATAGTACTGGGTCAATAGTACTGGGTCAGTAGTACTGTGTCCATAGTACTGTGTCCATAGTACTGGGTCAATAGTACTGGGTCAATAGTACTGGGTCAGTAGTACTGTGTCAATAGTACTGTGTCAATAGTACTGGGTCAGTAGTACTGGGTCAGTAGTACTGGGTCAATAGTACTGGGTCAATAGTACTGTGTCCATAGTACTGTGTCAATAGTACTGGGTCAATAGTACTGGGTCAATAGTACTGGGTCAATAGTACTGGGTCCAATAGTACTGTGTCCATAGTACTGTGTCAATAGTACTGGGTCAATAGTACTGGGTCAATAGTACTGTGTCCATAGTACTGGGTCAATAGTACTGGGTCAGTAGTACTGGGTCAGTAGTACTGTGTCCATAGTACTGTGTCAATAGTACTGGGTCAATAGTACTGGGTCAGTAGTACTGGGTCAGTAGTACTGGGTCAGTAGTACTGGGTCAGTAGTACTGTGTCAATAGTACTGGGTCAATAGTACTGTGTCCATAGTACTGTGTCCATAGTACTGGGTCAATAGTACTGTGTCAGTAGTACTGGGTCAATAGTACTGGGTCAGTAGTACTGTGTCCATAGTACTGTGTCCATAGTACTGGGGTCCATAGTACTGTGTCAATAGTACTGGGTCAGTAGTACTGGGTCAGTAGTACTGTGTCCATAGTACTGTGTCCATAGTACTGGGTCAATAGTACTGGGTCAATAGTACTGGGTCAGTAGTACTGGGTCAGTAGTACTGGGTCAATAGTACTGGGTCAGTAGTACTGTGTCAATAGTACTGTGTCAATAGTACTGGGTCAATAGTACTGGGTCAGTAGTACTGTGTCAATAGTACTGTGTCAATAGTACTGGGTCCATAGTACTGTGTCAATAGTACTGGGTCAATAGTACTGGGTCAGTAGTACTGTGTCAATAGTACTGGGTCAATAGTACTGGGTCAGTACTGTGTCAATAGTACTGGGTCAGTAGTACTGGGTCAGTAGTACTGGGTCCAGTAGTACTGTGTCCATAGTACTGTGTCCATAGTACTGGGTCAGTAGTACTGGGTCAATAGTACTGGGTCAGTAGTACTGTGTCCATAGTACTGGGTCAATAGTACTGGGTCAGTACTGTGTCAATAGTACTGTGTCAATAGTACTGTGTCCATAGTACTGTGTCAAAAGTACTGGGTCAGTACTGTGTCAATAGAACTGTGTGAGTGTGTGTGTGTGTGAGAGAGAGAGTGTGTAAGTAGAAAAAAACATGTTCACCCTACTTGTAGAGAAACGCCAAATCCATCCTCCTCTCTTTCATGTTGCTGAAACGGTCGATGACTCGCTTTTAGTTTTTTGTTGTCCAAGGCTACCAGGCTAAAATACTTGCTCGCTAGCCTAACTTCCTTTCATGGGTAACGATGCACCAGGCTAGCTAGTTAACATTAGCCTTCTACATCTAGCTACATATTGAACTTCCATCCTCTCAGTCCAGGGGCACAATGTCAGAATTAATGGTTGGATCACAATCGCCATTGTTAATCCTTGGTATGAAGCCTACGGAAAATTTAGTAAAACCATAAGTCCAAATCTCTATCTCCATCCATGGCTAATTTAGGAAAGGGACAATTTTTGCTAGCTAGCTAGCTAGCCACTGGAGGACAACGACACAACGAGATGCAACAAATCAAGTTTTTTTTCTTTCTGTCAGTTACATTTTTTCCTGTGATGTGATTGGTGTGAAGCCAAATCCAAACTGACTTCCCTTGACACTGAGTTCACCAAAATATTTGACAGTGTAATCCTACCAATAGCTCTTTACGGAAGTGAGGTTTGGGGGGCCACTCAATAAACTGGACTTTAATATGTGGGACAAACATCCAAATGAAGCCCTACATGCAGAATTCTTGTCGGAAACATCCTACAAGTCCAGAGAAATACACCCAACTAATGCATGTAAGGGCAGAATTGGGACGCTTTCCAGTAGTAATGAAAATACCACAAATATATAATATAAACGTTGGCTACATCTAAATTCAAGTCTCCAATTTAAAGCACTTAAAACCCAACAGCTGAGCCCAGAAACAAGCCCAGAAATACTCAACACACCAAGAGATTCATTATTCGCAGAAATCTTATTGAGCCCGGAGGGGGAAAAAAAACAAACAAATTCTCATGTTGTGAAGGAGCAACGCCTCCTCTTGCAGCCTAATATGTACATACATTTGTCTGCCGTGGCCTGAAGGACACTGAATAATAACATCTGCATAGTAAACACTAACTTACTTATTATTACTATTACTATTATTATATATTATTAGTTTTAGTAATTATATTTTTTTTCTATTTCTACTATTTAATGTTATTTTATTGTTATTATTTCTATTATTTCTGTATTTATTTTTAGTATTATTTACTACCATTAAAAATGATTATTCTTTAATATACTGAACAAAAAATATAAACGAAACATAACAAATTCAAATATTTTGACTGTTACAGTTTTTATAAGGAAATCAGTCAATTGATATGAATTAATTAGGCCTTAATCTATGGATTTCACATGACTGGAAACACAGATAAGCATCTGTTGATCACAGATACCTTAAACAAAAGGTAGGAGTGTGGATCAGAAAACCAGTCAGTATCTGGTGTGACCATTTGCCTCATGCAGCGCTGCACATCTCCTTCACATAGAGTTGATCAGGCTGTTGATTGTGGCCTGTGGAATGTTGTCCCACACCTCTTCAACGGCTGTGAGAAGTTGCTGGATATTGGCGAGAACTGGAACACGCCTATCCAGAGCATCCCAAACATGCTCAACGGGTGACATGTCTGGTGAGAATGCAGGCCAGAACTGGGACATTTTCAGCTTTCAGGAATTGTGTTCAGATCCTTGCGACATGAGGCAGTGCATTATCATGTTGAAACATGAGGTGATGGCAGCGGGTGAATGGCACAACAATGGGCCTCAGGGTCTCATCACAGTATCTCTGTGCATTCAAATTGCCATCGATAAAATGCAATTGTGTTCGTTGTCCGTAACATATGTCTGCCCATACCATAACCCCACCGCCACGACGTTGACATCAGCAAACCGCTCGCCCACACGACGCCATACACGCTGTCTGGAACAGGAACAGAATCCCTGCACCCACACAAGATGAGCAGAGAAACTGTTGCTAACGATCAGACATGAACTTGGGGCACCTCAACACACACACACACACACACACACACACACACACACACACACACACACACACACACACACACACACACACACACACACACACACACACACACACACACACACACACACACACACACACCACACACACACACACACACACACACACACACACACACACCTCTTTGGCACTTACACATTCCAAAGTCTTTCAACTCTGAATGATGTTGTTGCTTTAGTGCAAAATCTGTTTATAGAACAGTAAGTATGACTTTATGAAGTGTTATGTCTGGATAAAGTATGTTATTAGTATACTCTCTTTGATATAGAGTAGCACTAGACTAGTAGGCTATTAGTAAATGGAAGACCAACAGAACACATACTCCCTCATCTCTCTCTCTCTCTCTCTCTCTCTCTCTCTCTTTCTCTCATTCCATGTCTCCTCTCTTCTCCTACTCTATCCATTCTTCTCTTCTCCTCCTGCCGTTGCGCCCTTGAACAAGGCACTTAACCCAACCCACAACAACAGCTCCCCCCGGGCGCCCAGCGTGGCAGCCCCCCACCTGTCCAACAACCTGTCCAACAACCTCTCCAACAACCTGTCCAACAACCTCTCCAACAACCTGTCCAACAACCTCTCCAACAACCTGTCCACTAACCTGTCCAACAACCTCTCCAACAACCTGTCCAACAACCTGTCCAACAACCTCTCCAACAACCTGTCCAACAACCTCTCCAACAACCTGTCCAACAACCTGTCCAACAACCTGTCCACTAACCTGTCCAACAACCTGTCCAACAACCTCTCCAACAATCTGTCCAACAACCTCTCCAACAACCTGTCCAACAACCTGTCCAACAACCTGTCCACTAACCTGTCCAACAACCTGTCCAACAACCTCTCCAACAACCTGTCCAACAACCTCTCCAACAACCTGTCCAACAACCTGTCCAACAACCTGTCCACTAACCTGTCCAACAACCTGTCCAACAACCTCTCCAACAACCTGTCCAACAACCTGTCCAACAACCTGTCCAACAACCTGTCCAACAACCTGTCCAACAACCTCTCTCCAACAACCTGTCCAACAAACCCTCTCCAACAACCTGTCCAACAACCTGTCCAACAAACCTGTCCACTAACCTGTCCAACAACCTGTCACAACAACCTGTCCAACAACCTCTCCAACAACCTCTCCAACAACCTGTCCAACAACCTGTCCAACAACCTGTCCACTAACCTGTCCAACAACCTGTCCAACAACCTCTCCAACAACCTGTCCAACAACCTCTCCTCTCCAACAACCTGTCCAACAACCTCTCCTCTCCAACAACCTGTCCAACAACCTCTCCTCTCCAACAACCTGTCCAACAACCTCTCCTCTCCAACAACCTGTCCAACAACCTGTCCTCTCCCCTAACCTGTCCCAACAACCTGTCCAACAACCTGTCCAACAACCTGTCCTCTCCATTAACCTGTCCAACACCCTCTATATGCATATGTACAGTAAGTGTCTTTCGGAGTGGGTTGGGTTAAAAGCCCAAAGTCACATTTCAGTTGGACCAATGAAATGGTAGTAACCATAACGTTATCCTGTCTATCTCTCTTCTACTGAATTAAAATGTGTCAACAGTGCTGAAAACCTCTTAACATAACCCGATACACCAATGCTAGCCCACTCTACCTAATGATATACTGGATAGGGCCAGAGAATAATATCCTGACAGGAAACAGTGATAAGCAGCAGGAAATGATCTTATATACCTTTAGACTTTAACCTTTCTGGTTATAAATTGAGTTAAAAGCGAAGTCATTAGAACACATGAACAAATTCATGAATAAAATAGACGTATCTACAAAATATATATTTTTAAAATATAAAATCTGATATATATTTTTTAAGAAGGTGGCGTTACCTGATTTGGTTTCCTTCTTCTTTCTGCTTTAACGTATTTTCCGAACAGATCGTCAACGGGTCTAGAGTCTTCCTCTGGCGGGAAAGATGCGTTATTTTCGCGTGGTTCAGGTCATCCTATCGCCACCAGGTCCGAGCAGGAATCTGAGCAATCGGTGTCCTCCAGTCTCCGCTTCGGCATGCTTTCATGCTGCGTCGACCAGAGTGGAGTGGTGAGCCCTCTCTCTCTCTGTCTCTCTCTCTCTCTCTCTCTCTCACACACACACTCCCCTAGCATTAAAACGCACAACACACACACACACATACACACACACACACACACACACACACACACACAGAGACACGGGGAACTCCTGGCGCATCGAGGAGCATCCCCCTCAGCTACCCTGCACACATCTGGATTATATTCTGTTGCTATCGCACTCCTCAAAACCTTCTCTTCCTGGTGTTTTTCATATTTATATATAATATTTATATATAATATCTTTACCTTTACAGCATGTTATGAACACATTTATAACTGTCAATTCCTTTTCCAAAAAAAAACAAAACAAAAAAAAACAATGCAAATGTATTAGCCAAAGCTACAGGTGAATCTTTTCAAAATGTGTTTCTGTTGACTGTTGAAAACATAGGAAACAGACCAGATAATAATTCTCCACACTGATGTGGCGAAGAGGAGGAGGACGATGGTGGGAGCACTAGCTATGCGTGGCTGGTAAGCAGTGCGGTCTCCTCGGTTTGGATCAGAGCCAGCTCCGTGGGCTCCGGTGGCAGTGTGTGTGTGTGTGTGTGTGTGTGTGTGTGTGGTGTGTGCTGCTGCCTGCGGTTGTCATGGTGCCGGTTGGAGAGTGTTAACGTGGTTGCCGTGGAGAGATAGATGTGCGTGGATGTTCTCTCTATCTCTGTGTTGATCTTGACACCAGTTCTGTTTTCTAACAGCACATCGAACCAACTGTCAGTTTCCTTCGCTGCAGCCTCTCTCTCTCCTTCTCGCTCCTTCTCCCGCTCTCTCTCTCATTCTCCCGCTCTCTCTCTCCTTCTCCCCCTCTCTCGCCTTCTTCCCCGCTCTCTCCTTCTCTCTCCTTCTCCCGCTCTCTCTCTCCTTCTCCCCCTCTCTCTCGCCTTCTTCCCCGCTCTCTCCTTCTCTCTCCTCCTCCCGCTCTCTCTTCTTCTCCCCCTCTCTCTCTCCTTCTCTCTCCTTCTCCCGCTCTCTCTCTCATTCTCCCGCTCTCTCTCTCCTTCTCCCCCTCTCTCGCCTTCTTCCCCGCTCTCTCCTTCTCTCTCCTTCTCCCGCTCTCTCTCCTTCTCCCCTCTCTCTCTCCTTCTCCCCCACTCTGTCCTTCTCCCCCTCTCTCTCCTTCTCCCCCGCTCTCTCTCTCCTTCTCTCTCCTTCTCCCGCTCTCTCTCTCCTTCTCCCCCTCTCTCTCTCTCTCTCCTTCTCTCTCCTTCTCCCGCTCTCTCTCTCCCCTTCTCCCCCACTCTCTCCTTCTCTCTCCTTCTCCCGCTCTCTCTCTCCTTCTCCCCCGCTCTCTCTCTCCTTCTCTCTCCTTCTCCCGCTCTCTCTCTCCCCCCTCTCTCTCTCTCCCCCCCTCTCTCTCTCTCCCCCTGCCTCCTTTCTCATTTTCCTGTGGTGCATATCTTGTTATCAGTAAAATTTTTATGTTTGTATTTTTTTACTTACTTATTGTTCTCGCATGCCCTCCAATCCAGGTGTCTCTACTCACCCGCGTGTCCCGGTCAAACCGCTCCTGTCCCTCCACCCATCTTATCGAACAGCCCCTTCACATTACAATGTCCGTTACCTGCCAGCAGTTTCACGCCCTGACCAGCAGTTTCTATTCACCTGCAGGGCTCGAAGGTTAATCTCCACCCAATCAATCACACCTGTCAATCAACTGAGAAGGCGGGGCTATCACCCCATAGACTCAAAATATAAGAGAGAAAAAACTGCTCTGAGAGAGAGAGAGATTATTTATTTTTCCTTTTGTACTTTAACTATTTGCACTTCGTTACAACACTGTATATATACAGTACAAAAAAATTAAAAAATTAAATGTATGCATTCACTACTGTAAGTCGCTCTGGATAAGAGCGTCTGCTAAATGACTCAAATGTAAACGTAAATGTAAATATATACATAATATGACATCTTAAATGTTTTTACTGTTTTGGAACTTTTGTTTATCTATTTTACTTGCTTTGGCAATGTTAACATTTGTTTCCCATGCCAATAAAGCCCCTTGAATTGAATTGAGAGAGAGAGAGAGAGAGAGAGAGAGAGAGAGGAGAGAGAGAGAGAGAGAGAATTTATGTTGTAGTCCATTTTTGTAATAGTTGAGCAGACTCTCCTTTCTCTTTAACACGTACACTAAGACAGACAGACACAGGTCATGCCGGCTTACACACACACACACACACACACACACACACACACACACACACACACACACACACACACACACACACACACACACACACACACACACACACACACACACACACACACACACACACACACACACACGTCAGGAGTGGATGGAGATGTTCTGGAAGACTGGAGGGACTTTGGGAGGATGTTCTAGAATGTTGTAGAATCACTGGAGAAGAAGAACGGAGAAGTGGAGGGAGACGATGGTCTGTTCTTTGTCTGCTTCATCTGTTATTGCAAAAGCGGTGTGTGTGTGTGTGTAAGCCGGCATGACCTGTGTGAGTGTGTGTGTGTGATCCATTATAGCACAGACACCTGGTGCCTCTGCCATCAAGCCTGGCTCTGGACAGTGTATGTGACGTGTGTGTGTGTGTATGTGCATGTCCAACCTTGGTCTGGACAGTGGGTCTAGGAACAACTGATTCAATTACACCATCAGAGAAGGGGGGATGAGTGTAAGAAAGAAAGTAGAGGAATAAGGAGGTAGGAAGAGAGAGAAGAAGGGAAGGAGCATTTAGATTTTCTCCTCTCTAGCATCAAACTAGACACTCTAATGTACTTGTCCTCTTGCTCAGTTGTGCACCGGGGCCTCCCACTCCTCTTTCTATTCTGGTTAGAGCCAGTTTGTGCTGTTCTGTGAAGGGAGTAGTACACAGCGTTGTACGTAATCTTCAGTTTCTTGGCAATTTCTCGCATGGAATAGCCATCCTTTATCAGAACAAGAATAGACTGACGAGTTTCAGAAGAATGTTATTTGTTTCTGGCCATTTTGAGCCTGTAATCGAACCCATAAATGCTGATGCTCCAGATACTCAACTAGTCTAAAGAAGGCCAGTTTAATTACTTCTTTAATCAGAACAACAGTTTTCAGCTGTGCAAACATAATTGCAAAAGGGTTTTCTAATGATCAATTAGCCTTTTAAAATGATAAACTTGGATTAGCTAACACAACGTGCCATTGGAACACAGGAGTGATGGTTGCTGATAATGGGCCTCTGTACGCCTATGTAGATATTCCCCCCCAAAAATCAGCTGTTTACAGCTACAATAGTAATTTACAACATTAACAATATCTACACTGTATTTCTGATGAATGTGATGTTATTTTAATGGACAAAGAATGTGCTTTTCTTTCAAAAACAAGGACATTTCTAAGTGACCCCAAACTTTTGAATGGTAGTGTGTGTTTATATATATACACCACCGTTCAAACGTTTTAGTACACCTACTCATAAAAGGGTTTTTCTTTATTTTTACTGTTTTCTACATTGTAGAATAAAGGCATCAAGACTATGAAATAACACATATGGAATCATGTAGTAACCAAAAAAGTGTTAAACAAATCAAAATATATTTTAGATTTTAGATTCTTCAAATAGCCACCCTTTGCCTTGATGACAGCTTTGACCACTCTTGGTAATTTACTCAAGCCTAACGGTAAGATTGAGTAAATATGTCGTCACGGTAGTAAAACCTGGTTTGTCCTGTTCCGTTAGCGCCTACAGCAGTTCTACCGTTTTAACGGTGTGATTGACCTCAGTAAACCATTGTCTGTCTGTCTGTCTGTCTGTCTGTCTGTCTGTCTGTCTGTCTGTCTGTCTGTCTGTCTGTCTGTCTGTCTGTCTGTCTGTCTGTCTGTCTGTCTGTCTGTCTGTCTGTCTGTCTGTCTGTCTGTCTGTCTGTGTGTCTGTGTGTGTGTGTGTGTGTGTTTTCCCGAAAGCATGACCAGCAAAACATTGCTGAAATGGGATGAGTTTGTCACAATGACATCCAATTAAGAGGTTTAGACAGAAATAGAGAGATACAGAGAGGAGATAAATAGACAATAAAGAGAGGGAGAGAAAGAGAGAGAGAGAGAGAGATGGGGGAGAGAGAGATAGAGAGAGGAGATACATGGACAATAGAGAGAGAATGAGAAAGAGAGAGAGATGGGGGAGAGAGATGGGGGAGAGAGAGATGGGGGAGAGAGAGATGGGAAGATAGAGATGGGGGAGAGAGAGATGGGGGAGAAAGAGATGGGGAGAGAGAGAAATGGGGGAGAGAGAGATGGGGGAGAGAGAGAGAGAAAGAGAGAGATGGGGGAGAGAGAGATGGGGGAGAGAGAGAGAGAGACAGAGAGAGATGGGGGAGACAGAGATGGGGGAGAGAGAAATGACGTCTGATGATCAGTCTATTGTCAACCAGGTAGAGAACCAACCACGTCAGGTAGAGAACCCACCACGTCAGGCAGAGAACACACCACGTCAGACAGAGAACCCACCACGTCAGGTAGAGAACCCACCACGTCAGGAAGAGAACCCACCACGTCAGGTAGAGAACCCACCACGTCAGGTAGAGAACCCACCACGTCAGACAGAGAACCCACCACGTCAGGCAGAGAACACACCACGTCAGACAGAGAACCCACCACGTCAGGTAGAGAACCCACCACGTCAGGAAGAGAACCCACCACGTCAGACAGAGAACCCACCACGTCAGGCAGAGAACACACCACGTCAGACAGAGAACCCACCACGTCAGGCAGAGAACACACCACGTCAGACAGAGAACCCACCACGTCAGACAGAGAACACACCACGTCAGACAGAGAACCCACCACGTCAGGCAGAGAACACACCACGTCAGACAGAGAACCCACCACGTCAGACAGAGAACCCACCACGTCAGGTAGAGAACACACCACGTCAGGCAGAGAACACACCACGTCAGGCAGAGAACACACCACGTCAGACAGAGAACACACCACGTCAGGTAGAGAACACACCACGTCAGGTAGAGAACCCACCACGTCAGGTAGAGAACCCACCACGTCAGGTAGAGAACCCACCACGTCAGGTAGAGAACCCACCACGTCAGGTAGAGAACCCACCACGTCAGGTAGAGAACACACCACGTCAGGTAGAGAACCCACCACGTCAGGTAGAGAACCCACCACGTCAGGTAGAGAACACACCACGTCAGGTAGAGAACCCACCACGTCAGGTAGAGAACCCACCACGTCAGGTAGAGAACCCACCACGTCAGATAGAGAACACACCACGTCAGGTAGAATACAGGCATCAAGACTATGAAATAACACATATGGAATCATGTAGTAACCAAAAAAGTGTTAAACAAATCAAAATATATTTTGATATATCACAAAATGGGACAAACACCAAATTGAGACTCTGCATGCATAATTCTGCATAAATATCCTCTGTGTACAACGTAAAACACCAAATAATTAATGCAGAGCAGAATTAGGCAGATACCCGGTAATTATCAAAATCCGTAAAAGAGCCGTTCAATTTTACATCCACCTAAAAGTAAGTGATTCCCAAACCTTCCATAACAAAGCCGTCATCTACAGAGAGATGAACCTGGAGAAGAGTCCCCTAAGCAAGCTGGTCCTGGGGCTCTGTTCACAAACACAAACACACCCCACAGAGCCCCAGGACAGCAACACAATTAGACCCAACCAAATGTCTTTCTTCTTTTGGAACTTTTGTGAGTGTAATGTTTACTGTTAATTTGTTTTGTTTATTTCACTTTTGTTTATTATCTACTTCACTTGCTTTGGCAATGTTAACATATGTTTCCCATGTTAATAAAGCCTGTCACACCCTGATGTGTTTCACCTGTCTTGTGCTCGTCTCCCATTTGTTCCATTATTCCCTGTGTACTTATACCGGTGGTTTCTATTTGCCAGTTGCCAGTTCGTCTTGTCTCGTCAAGCCTACCAGCGTGTTTTTCCATCCTCCTTTTATTCCTAGTCCCTGTTTTCCTCCCGGTTCCGACCTTTTCTGCCTGCCCTACCATTCTGCCTGTCCTGACCTCGAGTCTGCCTGCCATACCATTCTGCCTACCCTGACCCTGCCTGCCATACCATTCTGCCTGCCATACCAGCCCGCCTGCCAAACCATTCTGCCTGCCAAACCATTCTGCCTTCCATAACAGCCCGCCTGCCAAACCATTCTGCCTGCCAAACCATTCTGCCTGACATACCATTCTGCCTGACATACCATTCTGCCTGCCATACCATTCTGCCTGCCATACCATTCTGCCTGCCATACCGTTCTGCCTGCCAAACCATTCTGCCTGCCAAACCATTCTGTCTGCCACACCATTCTGCCTGCCATACCATTCTGCCTTCCATACCAGCCCGCCTGCCATACCAGCCCGCCTGCCAACAATTCTGCCTGCCATACCATTCTGCCTGCCATACCATTCTGCCTGCCATAGCATTCTGCCTGCCATACCATTCTGCCTGCCATACCATTCTGCATGCCATACCATTCTGCATTTCATAGTATTCTGCCTGCCATACCATTCTGCCTGCCATACCATTCTGCCTGTCATAGCATTCTGCCTGCCATACCATTCTGCCAGCCATACCATTCTACCTGCCATACCATTCTGCCTGTCATAGCATTCTGCCTGCCATACCATTCTGCCTGTCATAGCATTCTGCCTGCCAAACCATTCTGCCTGACATACCATTCTGCCTGACATACCATTCTGCCTGCCATACCATTCTGCCTGCCATACCATTCTGCCTGCCAAACCATTCTGTCTGCCATACCATTCTGCCTGCCATACCATTCTGCCTGCCAAATCATTCTGCCTGACATACCATTCTGCCTGCCATACCGTTCTGCCTGCCAAACCATTCTGCCTGCCAAACCATTCTGTCTGCCACACCATTCTGCCTGCCATACCATTCTGCCTTCCATACCAGCCCGCCTGCCATACCAGCCCGCCTGCCAACAATTCTGCCTGCCATACCATTCTGCCTGCCATACCATTCTGCCTGCCATAGCATTCTGCCTGCCATACCATTCTGCCTGCCATACCATTCTGCATGCCATACCATTCTGCATTTCATAGTATTCTGCCTGCCATACCATTCTGCCTGCCATACCATTCTGCCTGTCATAGCATTCTGCCTGCCATACCATTCTGCCAGCCATACCATTCTACCTGCCATACCATTCTGCCTGTCATAGCATTCTGCCTGCCATACCATTCTGCCTGTCATAGCATTCTGCCTGCCATACCATTCTGCCAGCCATACCATTCTGCCTGTCATAGCATTCCGCCTGCTATACCAGCCCGCCTGCCATACCATTCTGCCTGCCACACCATTCTGCCTGTCATAGCATTCTGCCTGCCAAACCATTCTGCCTGTCATAGCATTCTGCCTGTCATAGCATTCTGCCTGTCATACCATTCGGCCTGCCATAGCATTCTGCCTGTCATACCATTCTGCCTGCCATAGCATTCTGCCTGCCATACCATTCTGGCTGCCCTACCATTCTGCCTGCCATACCATTCTGCCAGCCCTGACTCTGCCGGTCCTCAACCTGCCTCTTGCCTGCCCCTTGTCTATTAATAAATATCAGAGACTCTAACCATCTGCCTCCTGTGTCGTTATAAAATATCTTAGGGGGGAGAGAGAGAGAGGAGAGATAGATAGAGAGACAGAGAGAGACAGATCTAACGAGCACACGAGGGGACAGCTTTATTACAGGCCATACTGTTTCTGTCTTAATCTCCCCCATAGAAACAACAGTGACAGCACCATCAACAAAAACGGAAGGGATCTGTTGCAGCTCTGTAGAAGCCTGGGTCTGTACTTTGTCAATGGTAAGTTACGGGGGGACTCTTTGGGGAGACTTACCTACTGCTCACCTCTTGGCCACAGTACAGTAGACTATATGATCACAGACTTGGACCCTTTCTCTCTCAGCTCATTCACTGTCAAGCCACTAACACCTCTGTCTGATCACAGCCAAATTACGTTGTTCCTCAAAAGAACAGATATGGAAACAACCACACATTCACAGCCCAGTAAGCTGTACAACATCAGAAATTCATACAGATGGGCCCAAAACAGCACAGAAGAATACCAGCAAGCGACCTGGAACCAAAATATCCAAACACTCTTAGATAACTTTCTGGATACCACATTCACTCACAGTAAAGAAGGCATCAATCTAGCAGTACAAAACATCAACTATATATTCAGGCAAACGGCAAAAGAAGCACAATTGAAATTGACAAAAAACAAAACAAAGAAGATCACAGATGACAACTGGTTTGATGCAGATTGTAAAATTATAAGGAAAAAACTTATAGTGAGGGAAAAAGTATTTGATCCCCTGCTGATTCTGTGCGTTTGCCCACTGACAAAGAAACAATCAGTCTATAATTTTAATGGTAGGTTTATTTGAACAGTGAGAGACAGAATAACAACAAAAAAATCCAGAAAAACGCATGTCAAAAATGTTATAAAATGATTTGCATTTTAATGAGGGAAATAAGTACAACAGCAAGCAGCTGACACTAATTTAGGAGTCCATAAAAAGAGTTCTGTAAGATTCTCCTACATGTCCAGAGGAAAACTACAAACAATGCATGCAGGGCAGAATTAGGCCAATATCCACTAATATAAAAACTCAAAAAAGAGTAATTAAGTTTTGGAAACATCTAAAATACAGTGACCCCCTCTCATATCATTACCAAGCCCTGCAATGCCAAGAGCTGAGCAAAGAAAAGAGTCCCCTCATCCAGCTGGTCCTGGGGCTGAGTTCACAAACCTGTTCTACTAACACACTGAAGCCTCAGGACCAGAACATCCAATCAATCAGAATAAACTAAATTACAACACAGTCAAAACAAAACTAAATTGCTTATTGGGAAACACAAGCACAAACACAAAGCAAAATGCAGTGCTATCTGGCCCTAAATCGACAGTACACCGTGGCTAAATATTTGACCATGGTTACTGATCAAAACCTTAGAAAAACCTTGACAAAGTACAGGCTCAGTGAGCACAGCCTTGCCATTGAGAAGGGTAGACACAGGAAAACCTGGCTCCCTGTAGAGGAAAGGCTGTGCAACCACTGCACCACAGCAGAACCTGAGACGGTGCTGCATTTCTTGACAAAATGTCAAAAATATAAAACAATTAGAGAGTGTCATTTTCCCAAATTTGAAACCCTTATTCAAGGTTTCAAAGACCTCTCTGATGAGGATAGGCTACCTGTCCTGTTGGGGGAGGATGCAGAGAGCTGTGGGTTGGCAGCGCACTACATTGCTGCCTGCCATAAGATGAGGGACAGTGTCTGACAGACCAATCAACCTGCACATGTCCTCTACTGTATGCTTATTGTTATTGTTGTTATTATTTTTTACCCTTGGTTATTGTTGTTACTGTTGTCCCGTTGACAATTTTGATTCTCATTTTTATTTATTTTTATATTGTAAATATCCCAAATAAGCTTTGGCAATATGTACATTGTTACGTCATGCCAATAAAGCGAATTTAATTGAAATTGACAGAGAGAGACAGAGAGAGAGAGAGAGCGAGAGAGAGATGGAAAAAGGGAGAGAAACCTTTTTGAGTGCCATTACTTTTAGCTTCTAATAGTTATTTTATTGATGTTGTTAAATTTGTTTCTTCTCACTTTTGTACATTTTTTATTTAGCTTGCTTTGGCAATGTAAACATTTGTTTCAAATGCCAATAAAGCCCTTTTAATTGAATTGAATTGAGAGAGAGAGAGAGAGAGAGAGAGAGAGAGAGAGAGAGAGAGAGAGAGAGAGAGAGAGATGAGACAAGAACAAGTCTAATTAAAATTCCATTATGACATCACTCAATAACCAATCACAGACCCAGCCAACACACTATCTTTTATTAATGTGGCTTCACACACACACACACACACACACACACACACACACACACACACACACACACACACACACACACACACACACACACACACACACACACACACACACACACACACACACACACACACACACACACACACACACACACACACCAATCCAAGCCACCACACACCATCTTCTCTAATGTGGTCTCAGTCCAGTAGTGGCTCTCTTGTGGTCAAGCCATTCTATCAAACATATTGTATTGTTTTTTCAATGTTGACCCCATAGGATAAAAAACAGGTTACCAGGGTCACCAAAACGTAGCCCCAACCCATCATGGACAATTAAAGATATTTCATTCATTCAGTCTAGATACAGTTGAAGTCGGAAGTTTACATACACTTAGGTTGGAGTCATTAAAACTCGTTTTTCAACCACTCCACAAATTTTTTGTTAACAAACTATAGTTTTGGCAAGTCGGTTAGGATATCTACTTTGTGCATGACACAAGTCATTTTTCCAACAATTCTTTACAGACAGATTATTTCACTTATAATTAATTCACTGTATCACAATTCCAGTGGGTCAGAAGTTTACATTCACGTCATTTAGCAGACGCTCTTATCCAGAGCGACTTACAAATTGGTGCATTTGCCTTATGATATCCAGTGGAACAACCACTTTACAATAGTACATCTATATCTTTATTTTTTTTTGGGGGGGGGGGGGGGTTAGAACGATTACTTTATCCTATCTCAGGTATTCCTTAAAGAGGTGGGGTTTCAGGTGTCTACGGAAGGTGGTGATTGACTCCGCTGTCCTGGCGTCGTGAGGGCGCTTGTTCCACCATTGGGGTGGCAGGGCAGCGAACAGTTTTGACTGGGCTGAGCGGGAACTGTGCTTCCGCAGAGGTAGGGGGGCCAGCAGGCCAGAGGTGGATGAACGCAGTGCCCTTGTTTGGGTGTAGGGCCTGATCAGAGCCTGAAGGTACTGAGGTGCCGTTCCCCTCACAGCTCCGTAGGCAAGCACCATGTTCTTGTAGCAGATGCGAGCTTCAACTGTAAGCCAGTGGAGTGTGTGGTGGAGCGGGGTGACATGAGAGAACTTGGGAAGGTTGAACACCAGACGGGCTGCGGCGTTCTGGATGAGTTGTAGGGGTTTAATGGTACAGGCAGGGAGCCCCAAAAGTGCCTGGATTAGGACCTGCGCCGCTTCCTGTGTGAGGCAGGGTCGTACTCTGCGAATGTTGTAGAGCATGAACCTACAGGATCGGGTCACCACCTTGATGTTAGCGGAGAACGACAGGGTGTTGTCCAGGATCACGCCAAGGCTCTTAGCACTCTGGGAGGAGGACACAATGGAGTTGTCAACCGTGATGGCGAGATCATGGAACGGGCAGTCCTTCCCCGGGAGGAAGAGCAGCTCTGTCTTGCCGAGGTTCAGCTTGAGGTGGTGATCCGTCATCCACACTGATATGTCTGCCAGACATGCAGAGATGCGATTCGCTACCTGGTTATCAGAAGGGAGAAAGGAGAAGATTAATTGTGTGTCGTCTGCGTAGCAATGATAGGAGAGACCATGTGAGGATATGACAGAGCCAAGTGACTTGGTGTATAGCGAGAATAGGAGAGGGCCTAGAACTGAGCCCTGGGGGACACCAGTGGTGAGAGCACGTGGTGCAGAGACGGATTCACGCCACGCCACCTGGTAGGAACGACCTGTCAGGTAGGACGCAATCCAAGAGTGAGCCGCGCCGGAGATACCCAACTCGGAGAGGGTGGAGAGGAGGATCTGATGGTTCACAGTATCAAAGGCAGCAGATAGGTCTAGAAGGATGAGAGCAGAGGAGAGAGAGTTAGCTTTAGCAGTGCGGAGAGCCTCCGTGACACAGAGAAGAGCAGTCTCAGTTGAATGACCAGCCTTGAAACCTGACTGATTTGGATCGAGAAGGTCATTCTGAGAGAGATAGCAGGAGAGCTGGCCAAGGACGGCACGTTCAAGAGTTTTGGAGAGAAAAGAAAGAAGGGATACTGGTCTGTAGTTGTTGACATCGGAGGGATCGAGTGTAAGTTTTTTGAGAAGGGGTGCAACTCTCGCTCTCTTGAAGACGGAAGGGACGTAGCCAGCGGTCAAGGATGAGTTGATGAGCGAGGTGAGGTAAGGGAGAAGGTCTCCAGAAGTGGTCTGGAGAAGAGAGGAGGGGATAGGGTCAAGCGGGCAGGTTGTTGGGCGGCCGGCCGTCACAAGACGCAAGATTTCATCTGGAGAGAGAGGGGAGAAAGAGGTCAAAGCATAGGGTAGGGCAATGTGAGCAGGACCAGCGGTGTCGTTTGACTTAACAAACGAGGATCGGATGTCGTCGACCTTCTTTTCAAAATGGTTGACGAAGTCATCCGCAGAGAGGGAGGAGGGGGGGGGGGGGAGGATTCAGGAGGGAGGAGAAGGTGGCAAAGAGCTTCCTAGAGTTAGAGGCAGATGCTTGGAAGTTAGAGTGGTAGAAATTGGCATTAGCAGCAGAAACAGAGGAGGAAAATGTAGAGAGGAGGGAGTGAAAAGATGCCAGGTCCGCAGGGAGGCTAGTTTTCCTCCATTTCCGCTCGGCTGCCCGGAGCCCTGTTCTGTGAGCTCGCAATGAGTCGTCGAGCCACGGAGCAGGAGGGGAGGACCGAGCCGGTCGGGAGGATAGGGGACATAGAGAGTCATACACTAAGTTGACTGTGCCTTTAAACAACTTGGAAAATTCCAGAAAATTATGTCATGGTTTTAGAAGCTTCTGATAGGCTAATTGACATCATTTGAGTCAATTGGAGGTGTACCTGTGGATGTATTTCAAGGTCTACCTTCAAACTCAGTGCCTCTTTGCTTGACATCATGGGAAAATCTAAAGAAAGGTACCACGTTCATCTGTACAAACAATAGTATGCAAGTATAAACACCATGGGACCACGCAGCCGTCATACTGCTCAGGAAGGAGATGCGTTCTGTCTCCTAGAGATGAATGTACTTTGGTGCGAAAAGTTCAAATCAATCCCAGAACAGCAGCAAAGGACCTTGTGAAGATGCTGGAGGAAACAGGTACAAAGTATCTATACCCACAGTAAAACGAGTCCTATATCGACATAACCTGAAAGGCCGCTCAGCAAGGAAGAAGCCACTGCTCCAAAACCGCCCTAAAAAAGCCAGACTACGGTTGGCAACTGCACATGGGGAAAAAGATTTTACTTTTTGGAGAAATGTCCTCTGGTCTGATGAAACAAAAATAGAAATGTTTGGCCATAATGACCATCGTTATGTTTGGAGGAAAATGGGGGAGGCTTGCAAGCCGAAGAACACCATCCCAACCGTGAAGCACAGGGGTGGCAGCATCATGTTGTGGGGGTGCTTTGCTGCAGGAGGGACTGGTTCACTTCACAAAATAGATGGCATCATGAGGAAAGAAAATGATGTGGATACATTGAAGCAACATCTCAGGACATCAGTCAGGAAATTAAAGCTTTGTTGCAAATGGGTCTTCCAAATGGACAATGACCCCAAGCATACTTCCAAGTTGTGGCAAAATGGCTTAAGGACAACAAAGTCAAGGTATTGGAGTGGCCATCACAAAGCCCTGACCTCATACCTATAGAACATTTGTGGGCAGAACTGAAAAAGCAGGTGCGAGCAAGGAGGCCTACAAACCTGACTCAGTTACACCAGCTCTGTCAGGAGGAATGGGCCAAAAATCAACCAACTTATTGTGGGAAGCTTGTGGAAGGCTACCCGAAACGTTTGACCCAAGATAAACAATTTAAAGGCAATGCTACCAAATACTAATTGAGTGTATGTAAACTTCTGACCCACTGGGAATGTGATGAAAGAAATATAAACTGAAATAAATAATTATCTTGTCACACTTGTGTGTAGAAACAGACCAAGGCGCAGCTTTTATGTGAATGTGAAACTTTGCAAGACAAACAAACCATGAAGACAGAGGTGCTACTAACTCAAAATAATCGCCCACAAACACAGGTGGGAAAAACAACTACTTAAATATAATCCCCAATTAGAGACAACGATGACCAGCTGCCTCTAATTGGGAATCATACAAAAACCCCAACATAGAAAAAAGAAACTAGAACACAACATACAAAAAAATAAACTAGATTAAAAAAAAACAGTCACCTACTCTACCATAGAAAATAAGAGCTCTCTATGGTCAGGACGTGACATCTCTCTACTATTATTCTGACATTTCACATTCTTAAAATAAAGTGGTGATCCTAACTGACCTAAAACAGGGAATTTTTACTTTTACTAGGATTAAATGTCAGGAATTGTGAAAAACTGAGTTTAAATGTATTTGGCTAAGGTGTATGTAAACTTCTGACTTCAACTGTACATGTCCAGATGTCATTCCAAAATGAAATGTCTTTACGACCTCTGAACTATCAGAGATATAAACTACATAAACATACCACTTCATTATGACCTATCAGAGATATAAACATACACATTCATAATCTTACACTTCCTGTCTCTCTTTCTTTTCTTCATATCTCTGTCTCCTCTCTCTCTCTCTTCGGAGTGCATAATGGGAGTGAGTCGGGAGGCAGGAGCGATTATGAGAGCGACTGAATTTTTTGTTCACTCTATTGTGTTTCGGTGTTTGCATATATATAATAAAACAATTCTAACGTGTCACCATTTGTTAGAGATTAAGTGTTGGAGCGAGAGTCTCGTCATGGACAAACATGTCGTGTCTGATAGGAGACAAGTGCACATGATTTTAAAGAAGGATACTGACGAACTGAATTTAGTGTTTAGTTTTAAGATTGACGGATTTGATTATCTGTTCTACGCTTCTACTGAAACAATTAAAATGCTTTGGGTGTGGAAGAGAGGGGCATTTGGTGTGTTATTGTCCAGAGAATGAGCTCAGAGCCCAGTAGCAGCTCTAGTGCTGGTGCAACTAAAGCACCACCGAGAAGGGATGAACAAACTAAGCCGGGTTCAGGGGAAGGCAGATGTGGCGGGAAAAGTAGGAAAGGAAAGCAGTGTGGTACGGGGGCAATTGTGGTAGACCAGGAAAAAGAGGGGGGGGGGGGGAACAGTTGGTGAGACTGCGATTGAGGTCGCTGAGGGGGTGCTGGAGAATGAAATGGGAGTTCAAGAGGAGAGTGAAACAATGGAAAATGAAACAGCTGTTTTCAAAGTACCGAGGAGGAAGAGGAATAATTTAAGGGGTGATGAAGGTTATAATTCCAAGAGGAAGGTAGAGATTGATAAATCAGTTGAGGATAAACAGGTTGTAGAGATGGTGGAGTTTTCCTCCGAGGACGATAGTGAGGCAGGCATCTGAAGCGTCACAACAAAATAGTGAGAGAAATGGGGTGGGATTGAGAAGGTACATACATTTCTGAATTTTACTAAATAAATATGTACAGGATTATAATGTAACTGCTATTTTTCTTCCTGAAAGTGAATTGTTTATTAAATCAGAAAAGTTTCTGATGTCAAAAATAACTCGGGGGGGGGGATGTTTGACAAGCCCTGAAATTGTGTCGTAGGCGTCGTAAAGAAAACACTTAAACAAAATAAACAAATGATGAAAACAGTTCCGTAAGGCATCCAGGCTATACAGAAAACAACCACCCACAAAGACACAAGTGAAACAACATCAACTAAATATGGCCTCCAATTAGAGGCAACGACAACCAGCTGCCTCTAATTGGAGGTCCTACCAAAAACCCAACATAGAAATAGAAAAACTAGATTTAACCATAGATTTAGAAAACATAGAACAAAAAACACCAAAACACACAAAACAAACACCCCCTGCCACGCCCTGACCATACTATAATGACAAATAACCACTTTTACTGGTCAGGACGTGACAAATCGCTAGACTCAAGAAAGTGGTCAGGAGAGTGACAATTGAGGTAAATTCTAAAGGAAATGAAAGAGTTCAGTTGCAGCCTTAACTCTGTAAAGAGATGTGTTTTCTGTCTCTTACTCTGTAATTTATTCTCAGCCATGAGCAGTTGTAAGATTTCTCTTCTTTAAACGTAAATGGGGCGAGAGATGTTAAACAAAGGGCCGTAGTGTATGAGTTAAAGGAAAAGGGAAGTGACATACATTTTCTACAAGAAACGCACAGTAATATGGAAAATTAAGTTTTGTGGCAGTGGTGTGTCGTCACAAAAACAAACAAAAAAGTGGGGGTGTGGCCATCCTGTTCTCAAACGGGTTTTTGTATTTTTCATATGAGGTTGAAGAGGTAGTTTAGGGGAGGTTATTAAAAGTTAGAGCGAGATGAAAACATTCCCATGTGTTTAATAAAGGTACAGTGAGGGAAAAAAGTATTTGATCCCCTGCTGATTTCGTATGTTTGCCCACTGACAAAGAAATGATCAGTCTATAATTTTAATGGTAGGTTTATTTGAACAGTGAGAGACAGAATAACAACAAAAAAAATCCAGAAAAACGCATGTCAAAAATGTTAGAAATTGATTTGCATTTTAATGAGGGAAATAAGTATTTGACCCCTCTGCAAAACATGACTTAGTACTTGGTGGCAAAACCCTTGTTGGCAATCACAGAGGTCAGACGTTTCTTGTAGTTGGCCACCAGGTTTGCACACATCTCAGGAGGAATTTTGTCCCACTCCTCTTTGCAGATCTTCTCCAAGTCATTAAGGTTTCGAGGCTGATGTTTGGCAACTCGAACTTTCAGCTCCCTCCACAGATTTTCTATGGGATTCAGGTCTGGAGACTGGCTAGGCCACTCCAGGACCTTAATGTGCTTCTTCTTGAGCCACTCCTTTGTTGCCTTGGCCATGTGTTTTGGGTCATTGTCATGCTGGAATACCCATCCATGACCCATTTTCAATGCCCTGGCTGAGGGAAGGAGGTTCTCACCCAAGATTTGATGGTACATGGCCCCGTCCATCTTCCCTTTGATGTGGTGAAGTTGTCCTGTCCCCTTAGCAGAAAAACACACCCAAAGCATAATGTTTCCACCTCCATGCTTGACGGTGGGGATGGTGTTCTTGGGGTCATAGGCAGCATTCCTCCTCCTCCAAACACGGCGAGTTGAGTTGATGCCAAAGGGCTCCATTTTGGTCTCCATTTTAGTGTGTTACCAATTGTTTTCTTGGTGACTATGGTCCCAGCTGCCTTGAGATCATTGACAAGATCCTCCCGTGTAGTTCTGGGCTGATTCCTCACCGTTCTCATGATCATTGCAACTCCACGAGGTGAGATCTTGCATGGAGCCCCAGGCCGAGGGAGATTGACAGTTCTTTTGTTTTTTTTCCATTTGCGAATAATCGCACCAACTCACCTTCTCACCAAGCTGTTTGGCGATGGTCTTGTAGCCCATTCCAGCCTTGTGTAGGTCTACAATCTTGTCCCTGACATCCTTGGAGAGCTCTTTGGTCTTGGCCATGGTGGAGAGTTTGGAATCTGATTGATTGATTGCTTCTCTGGAAAGGTGTCATTTATACAGGTAACAAACTGAGATTAGGAGCACTCCCTTTAAGAGTGTGCTCGTAATCTCAGCTCATTACCTGTATAAAAGACACCTGGGAGCCAGAAATCTTTCTGATTGAGAGGGGGTCAAATACTTATTTCCCTCATTAAAATGCAAATCAATTTATAACATTTTTGACATACGTGTTTCTGGATTTTTTGTTGTTATTCTATCTCTCACTGTTCAAATTTTAACCTACCATTAAAATTATAGACTGATAATTTCTTTGTCAGTATATCCCCCAGTAGTGGCAGTTGAGAGGGTATGTTTTTTAGAGATACCATTGAGAAATGTACCACTGAGGATTATTTCATTCTTGCTGGGGATTTTAACTGCACAGTCGGTGATGTAGATATAAATCACAAAGAATCCCATATAACCTCAAGGCCTTTTTTAAAATGCCTTATTGTAACACATGAACTGTGTGATATTTGGCAGAGCCAACATGGAGGCACGAGACAAAACACATGGACAGTACACATGGCCAGGTTAGACAGGTTTTATTGTTTTGAGCATCAACCTCAGGTATGTAAATCAAGTGTGATAACCCCAGTGGGATTTTCTGATCATTGTTTAGCAACAGAGGTGGTGTATATTAACGCTGTAAAACCCCAAAGTGCATACTGGCATTTTAATATAACTTTATTGAGTGATGCTCACTTCAGGAAATGTTTTCATTTTTTTCTGCGAGAGGTGGAGGTCTGAAGAGGACAGCTTGTATCTCTTCAACAGTGGTGGGATATAGGAAACATCCAGATTCAACAATTCTGTATTCAATACACGATGAATGTCACCAGAGATATCACCAGATCAACGAACACCCTAGAGTCTGAGATAGTGGAACTCCTGATGTTGGTTGAGACCACAGGAGATCGAGGCCATATTCAGGCCCTCAAGAGGAAAAACAGCCTCATTGGCAGACCTGCTGGGTATCAGAGCACAGGGGGCATTGGTGAAAAGTACGTTTCAGGGAATCTCTGAAATCATCCACATTTTTCAGGTTGATTAATCATTGTCTTTGCAGGAGCAAAGACAATGAAAAGGCATGGAAAATAGAAAGGCACCAAACATTGATGGGCTTCCTGTTGACTTTTATGTATTTTTTGAGCTATGTTGGGAGAGGATTGGCTAGCAGCAGTTAACGATAGTTTGACCGGAGGGTTACTACCAATGAGATGCAGGAGGGCTCTCCTCACTCTACTGCCAAAAAAGGGTGCCCTTATTTTGGGACAAGCTAAGATGTCAATTTTTCTGAGTCGGAAACATAAGATAGACACAGGATATGGGCAGGATGTAATACATGTTTTTAAAGGATTAGTCAAAGCCAGAATAAAAGTGGATTTTGAGTTCATCTCGGCTGTAAAACATCTCCCATTGTTTGAGGAGAAGTGGGCTTATGAAAGAGCGGTTTGTTTTGATGGGAAACTTCTATTTTCTTTTAATGAAATAAGTTTAATATTTTGTTTAATGTTTATTTAAGAATGACACATTTGTTGTTTAATTTCTGAAAAGGCACAGTGTGCCATAATTTGTGTTAATACTTGAGTATAAAATATAGGTTTTATAAAAACTCAACAAAAAACCTCTCTCTCTCAATTCAATTCAATTCAGGGGGCTTTATTGGCACGGGAAACATATGTTAACATTGCCAAAGCAAGTGAAGTAGATAATAAACAATACAAATATACAGTAAACATGACACTCACAGAAGTTCCAAAAGAATAAAGACATTTTAAATGTCGTATTATGTCTATATACAGTGTTGTAATGACGTGCAAATGGTTAAAGTACAAAAGGGAAAATAAATAAACATAAATATGGGTTGTATTTACAATGGTGTTTGTTCTTCACTGGTTGCCCTTTTCTTGTGGCAACAGGTCAGAAATATTGCTGCTGTGATGTCACACTGTGGTATTTCACCCAGTAGATATGGGAGTTTATCAAAATTGGATTTGTTTTAGAATTCTTTGTGGATCTGTGTAATCAGAGAGAAATATGTGTTTCTAATATGGTCATACATTTGGCAGGAGGTTAGGAAGTGCAGCTCAGTTTCCACCTCATTTTGTGGGCAGTGTTGCACATAGCCTCAATCTCTCTCTCTCTCTCTACTCTACTTCCCATCTCTCTCTCCTCCTTTCACACCTCCCCTCCTACTTGCCCTCATTCTCAAGGTGTGAGCCTGTACTGACAGAAGTTAGGGATCACAGAGTGTTCATGTACTCATGTCTATGTCTATGTCTATGTCTATGTCTGTGTCTGTGTGTGTGTCTGTGTGTGTCTGTGTGTGTCTATGTCTATGTCTGTGTCTGTGTGTGTGTCTGTGTCTGTGTGTGTCTGTGTGTGTGTGTGTGTGTGTGTGTGTGTGTGTGTGTGTGTGATGTGACAGGAAGGAAGGAAGGAAGGAAGGAAGGAAGGAAGGAAGGAAGGAAGGAAGGTGAGATGTCCTAGCAGATTGCAGGGCGTGACATGACACCAAGCATGACCTAGGACCTTGGCCATCGGTCTCACGCAGGTCACTATGTGTGCTTGACAAAAATAAAGAATTAAAGTTTTAACTTCATCATCTAATACTTCATCATAAATCTCAGGCTGTCCTCCTGTAACTTTACAATGTCCCATTGGATACAGCAGAGGTGTGCATGATTGCATTGTGATTTAATTTCGATTCCACTCTTATCAAACAAGACTTCTTAGACAAGACTATATTTTCTTTTGCTGAATGTTCTAATAGAGAGATAAGAGATGGTGTGTGTGTGACTGCAGCATCTCTGAGAGAGAGAGAGAGAGAGAGAGAGAGAGAGAGAGAGAGATAGAGAGAAAGAGAGACAGAGAGAGAGAGAGAGAGAGAGAGAGGGAGGGAGACAGAGAGAGAGAGACAGAGAGAGAGACAGAGAGAGAGACACAGAGAGAGAGAGACACAGAGAAAGAGATAGAGATTGAGAGAGACACACACAGAGAGAGACATACCGAGATCAAGACAAAGGAGATGAGAGCATCCTGACTGGTTGCATCACCGCCTGGTACGGCAACTGCTCGGCCTCCGACCACAAGACACTACAGAGGGTAGTGTGAACGGCCCAGTGCATCACTGGGGCCAAGCTTCCTGCCATCCAGGACCTCTATACCAGGCGGTGTTAAAGGAAGGACCTAAAAATTGTCAAAGATTCCAGCCACCCTAGTCATAGACTGTTCTCTCTGCTACCACACGGCAAGTGTGACCACCGGACAATCAAACGTTTTGTTGCGAATAGTCAACTGGGGCGCAAATGAACTGCAAAAGACTTGAGAAGAATTAAACGTCAAACTACTAGGAACCCATTTTCCTCCAGTGCCACCGTATTCCAGAACTGCAACCTACCTGGAGTGTTCAGAAGTACAAGGTGTCAAGTGCTCAGAGACATGGCCAAGGTCAAGAAGACTGAAACAAGACCACCCCTGAATAAGATCCACAAGTTGAAGCGTCAAGATTGGGCAAAGAAATACCTGAAGACAGATTTTTCAAAGGTTTTATGGACAGATGAAATGAAAGTGACTCTTGATGGACCAAATGGATGGGCCCGTGGCTGGATCAGTAATGGACACAGGGCACCACTTTGAGTCAGGTGCCAGCAAGGTGAATGAGGGGTACTGGTATGGGCTGCTATCATTGAGGATGAGGTAGTTGGACCTTTTCGGGTTGAAGATGGACTGAAACTCAACTCCCAAACCTACTGCCAGTTTCTGGAAGATTCTTTCGTCAAACAGTGGTACAGGAAGAAGTCCTCAGCGTTCTAGAAGGCCATGATCTTTATGCTCCATCACATGCATCCAAGTACTCCACTGCTTGGCTAGCCAGCAAGGGCCTCGAAGATGCCTGAATAATGACCTGGCCCCCTTCCTCACCTGACTTAAATCCTATTGAGAACTTGTGGGCCCTTCTCAAACGTGAGATTTACAGTGCTGGAAGACAATACACCTTTTTGAACAGCATTTGTGAGGCTGTGGTTGCTGCTTCAGCGAAAATTGATCGTGAACAGATGAAGAAACTGACAGACTCCATGGATGGAAGCCTCATGGCAGTTATTGAAAATAAGGGTGGCTGTATTGGTCACTGAATATTTTTGAAAGGCCAAAAATATTATATAATTGTCATTTTGTGTTACTTATCTGTTACACTTACTCTAAAAATTGAGAATCAACAAGTGAGTTGAGAGAAATTATTTTAGAAATTTAGTTGCCTAATAATTCTGCACACTAATAGTTGCCTAATAATTCTGCACACGTATATATTTCCCTGAGAAAGACAAAACTCACTTTTCCTTTGTTAAACATTCAGGTTTGAGGTTTAATAACATTTTGGATTGACTGAGAGCATTGTGTTTGTTCAACAGTAAAATTAATCCAGAGGAATAAAATTTGCCTAATAATTGTGTACGCAGTGAAGTTATTTTTTACAGCTCCTCTTAAATTCCTTGTTACTTTCATCTCTTATTGTTATGGTTACGGGCTTGTCAGTCAGCATTTCACTGTAAGGTCTACTACACCTGTTGTATTCAGCATTTCACTGGTAAGGTCTACTACACCTGTTGTATTCAGCATTTCACTGTGAGGTCTACTACACCTGTTGTATTCAGCATTTCACTGGTGAGGTCTACTACACCTGTTGTATTCAGCATTTCACTGTGAGGTCTACTACACCTGTTGTATTCAGCATTTCACTGTTAGGTCTACTACACCTGTTGTATTCAGCATTTCACTGTAAGGTCTACTTACACCTGTTGTATTCAGCATTTCACTGTGAGGTCTACTTACACCTGTTGTATTCAGCATTTCACTGTAAGGTCTACTACACCTGTTGTATTCAGCATTTCACTGGTAGGTCTACTACACCTGTTGTATTCAGCATTTCACTGGTAGGTCTACTACACCTGTTGTATTCAGCATTTCACTGTAAGGTCTACTACACCTGTTGTATTCAGCATTTCACTGTAAGGTCTCTACACCTGTAGTATTCAGCATTTCACTGTTAGGTCTACACCTGTTGTATTCAGTATTTCACTGTTAGGTCTACTACACCTGTTGTATTCAGCATTTCACTGGTAGGTCTACACCTGTTGTATTCAGCATTTCACTGTTAGGTCTACACCTGTTGTATTCAGTATTTCACTGTTAGGTCTACTACACCTGTTGTATTCAGCATTTCACTGTGAGGTCTACACCGGTTGTATTCAGCATTTCACTGTAAGGTCTACTACACCTGTTGTATTCAGCATTTCACTGTGAGGTCTACTACACCTGTTGTATTCAGCATTTCACTGTGAGGTCTACTACACCTGTTGTATTCAGCATTTCACTGTGAGGTCTACTACACCTGTTGTATTCAGCATTTCACTGTGAGGTCTACTACACCTGTTGTATTCAGCATTTCACTGGTAGGTCTACTACACCTGTTGTATTCAGCATTTCACTGGTAGGTCTACTACACCTGTTGTATTCAGCATTTCACTGTAAGGTCTACTACACCTGTTGTATTCAGCATTTCACTGTAAGGTCTACACCTGTAGTATTCAGCATTTCACTGTTAGGTCTACACCTGTTGTATTCAGTATTTCACTGTTAGGTCTACTACACCTGTTGTATTCAGCATTTCACTGGTAGGTCTACACCTGTTGTATTCAGCATTTCACTGTTAGGTCTACACCTGTTGTATTCAGTATTTCACTGTTAGGTCTACTACACCTGTTGTATTCAGCATTTCACTGTGAGGTCTACACCGGTTGTATTCAGCATTTCACTGTAAGGTCTACTACACCTGTTGTATTCAGCATTTCACTGTGAGGTCTACTACACCTGTTGTATTCAGCATTTCACTGTGAGGTCTACTACACCTGTTGTATTCAGCATTTCACTGTGAGGTCTACTACACCTGTTGTATTCAGCATTTCACTGTGAGGTCTACTACACCTGTTGTATTCAGCATTTCACTGGTAGGTCTACTACACCTGTTGTATTCAGCATTTCACTGGTAGGTCTACTACACCTGTTGTATTCAGCATTTCACTGTAAGGTCTACTACACCTGTTGTATTCAGCATTTCACTGTAAGGTCTACACCTGTAGTATTCAGCATTTCACTGTTAGGTCTACACCTGTTGTATTCAGTATTTCACTGTTAGGTCTACTACACCTGTTGTATTCAGCATTTCACTGTGAGGTCTACACCTGTTGTATTCAGCATTTCACTGTTAGGTCTACACCTGTTGTATTCAGTATTTCACTGTTAGGTCTACTACACCTGTTGTATTCAGCATTTCACTGTGAGGTCTACACCGGTTGTATTCAGCATTTCACTGTAAAGTCTACTACACCTATTGTATTCAGCATTTCACTGTGAGGTCTACTACACCTGTTGTATTCAGCATTTCACTGTGAGGTCTACTACACCTGTTGTATTCAGCATTTCACTGTGAGGTCTACTACACCTGTTGTATTCAGCATTTCACTGTGAGGTCTACTACACCTGTTGTATTCAGCATTTCACTGTAAGGTCTTCACCTGTAGTATTCAGCATTTCACTGTTAGGTCTACACCTGTTGTATTCAGTATTTCACTGTTAGGTCTACTACACCTGTTGTATTCAGCATTTCACTGGTAGGTCTACACCTGTTGTATTCAGCATTTCACTGTTAGGTCTACACCTGTTGTATTCAGTATTTCACTGTTAGGTCTACTACACCTGTTGTATTCAGCATTTCACTGTGAGGTCTACACCGGTTGTATTCAGCATTTCACTGTAAGGTCTACTACACCTGTTGTATTCAGCATTTCACTGTGAGGTCTACTACACCTGTTGTATTCAGCATTTCACTGTGAGGTCTACTACACCTGTTGTATTCAGCATTTCACTGTGAGGTCTACTACATCTGTTGTATTCAGCATTTCACTGTGAGGTCTACTACACCTGTTGTATTCAGCATTTCACTGGTAGGTCTACTACACCTGTTGTATTCAGCATTTCACTGGTAGGTCTACTACACCTGTTGTATTCAGCATTTCACTGTTAGGTCTACTACACCTGTTGTATTCAGCATTTCACTGTTAGGTCTACTACAGCTGTTGTATTCAGCATTTCACTGTAAGGTCTACTTACACCTGTTGTATTCAGCATTTCACTGTGAGGTCTACTACACCTGTTGTATTCAGCATTTCACTGTGAGGTCTACTACACCTGTTGTATTCAGCATTTCACTGTGAGGTCTACTACACCTGTTGTATTCAGCATTTCGCTGTGAGGTCTACACCTGTTGTATTCAGCATTTCACTGTGAGGTCTACACCTGTTGTATTCAGCATTTCACTGTGAGGTCTACACCTGTTGTATTCAGCATTTCACTGTAAGGTCTACTACACCTGTTGTATTCAGCATTTCACTGTAAGGTCTACTACACCTGTTGTATTCAGCATTTCACTGGTAGGTCTACACCTGTTGTATTCAGCATTTCACTGTTAGGTCTACTCCAACTGTTGTATTCAGCATTTCACTGTAAGGTCTACTACACCTGTTGTATTCAGCATTTCACTGTGAGGTCTACATCTGTTGTATTCAGCATTTCACTGTTAGGTCTACACCTGTAGTATTCAGCATTTCACTGTTAGGTCTACTACACCTGTTGTATTCAGCATTTCACTGTGAGGTCTACACCTGTTGTATTCAGCATTTCACTGTAAGGTCTACACCTGTAGTATTCAGCATTTCACTGTTAGGTCTACACCTGTAGTATTCAGCATTTCACTGTTAGGTCTACACCTGTAGTATTCAGCATTTCACTGTTAGGTCTACTACACCTGTTGTATTCAGCATTTCACTGTGAGGTCTACACCGGTTGTATTCAGCATTTCACTGTAAGGTCTACTACACCTGTTGTATTCAGCATTTCACTGTTAGGTCTACACCTGTTGTATTCAGCATTTCACTGTAAGGTCTACTACACCTGTTGTATTCAGCATTTCACTGTGAGGTCTACTACACCTGTTGTATTCAGCATTTCACTGTGAGGTCTACTACACCTGTTGTATTCAGCATTTCACTGTGAGGTCTACTACACCTGTTGTATTCAGCATTTCACTGTGAGGTCTACTACACCTGTTGTATTCAGCATTTCACTGGTAGGTCTACTACACCTGTTGTATTCAGCATTTCACTGGTAGGTCTACTACACCTGTTGTATTCAGCATTTCACTGTTAGGTCTACTACACCTGTTGTATTCAGCATTTCACTGTTAGGTCTACTACACCTGTTGTATTCAGCATTTCACTGTAAGGTCTACTTACACCTGTTGTATTCAGCATTTCACTGTGAGGTCTACTACACCTGTTGTATTCAGCATTTCACTGTGAGGTCTACTACACCTGTTGTATTCAGCATTTCACTGTGAGGTCTACTACACCTGTTGTATTCAGCATTTCGCTGTGAGGTCTACACCTGTTGTATTCAGCATTTCACTGTAAGGTCTACTACACCTGTTGTATTCAGCATTTCACTGTGAGGTCTACACCTGTTGTATTCAGCATTTCACTGTTAGGTCTACACCTGTAGTATTCAGCATTTCACTGTTAGGTCTACACCTGTAGTATTCAGCATTTCACTGTTAGGTCTACACCTGTAGTATTCAGCATTTCACTGTTAGGTCTACACCTGTTGTATTCAGCATTTCACTGTTAGGTCTATTACACCTGTTGTATTCAGCATTTCACTGTAAGGTCTACTACACCTGTTGTATTCAGCATTTCACTGTTAGGTCTACTACACCTGTTGTATTCAGCATTTCACTGTGAGGTCTACACCTGTTGTATTCAGCATTTCACTGTTAGGTCTACTACACCTGTTGTATTCAGCATTTCACTGTAAGGTCTACTACACCTGTTGTATTCAGCATTTCACTGTAAGGTCTACACCTGTAGTATTCAGCATTTCACTGTTAGGTCTACACCTGTTGTATTCAGTATTTCACTGTTAGGTCTACTACACCTGTTGTATTCAGCATTTCACTGGTAGGTCTACACCTGTTGTATTCAGCATTTCACTGTTAGGTCTACACCTGTTGTATTCAGTATTTCACTGTTAGGTCTACTACACCTGTTGTATTCAGCATTTCACTGTGAGGTCTACACCGGTTGTATTCAGCATTTCACTGTAAGGTCTACTACACCTGTTGTATTCAGCATTTCACTGTGAGGTCTACTACACCTGTTGTATTCAGCATTTCACTGTGAGGTCTACTACACCTGTTGTATTCAGCATTTCACTGTGAGGTCTACTACACCTGTTGTATTCAGCATTTCACTGTGAGGTCTACTACACCTGTTGTATTCAGCATTTCACTGGTAGGTCTACTACACCTGTTGTATTCAGCATTTCACTGGTAGGTCTACTACACCTGTTGTATTCAGCATTTCACTGTAAGGTCTACTACACCTGTTGTATTCAGCATTTCACTGTAAGGTCTACACCTGTAGTATTCAGCATTTCACTGTTAGGTCTACACCTGTTGTATTCAGTATTTCACTGTTAGGTCTACTACACCTGTTGTATTCAGCATTTCACTGTGAGGTCTACACCTGTTGTATTCAGCATTTCACTGTAAGGTCTACTACACCTGTTGTATTCAGCATTTCACTGTGAGGTCTACACCTGTTGTATTCAGCATTTCACTGTTAGGTCTACACCTGTAGTATTCAGCATTTCACTGTTAGGTCTACACCTGTAGTATTCAGCATTTCACTGTTAGGTCTACTCCACCTGTTGTATTCAGCATTTCACTGTAAGGTCTACTACACCTGTTGTATTCAGCATTTCACTGTGAGGTCTACATCTGTTGTATTCAGCATTTCACTGTTAGGTCTACACCTGTAGTATTCAGCATTTCACTGTTAGGTCTACTACACCTGTTGTATTCAGCATTTCACTGTGAGGTCTACACCTGTTGTATTCAGCATTTCACTGTAAGGTCTACACCTGTAGTATTCAGCATTTCACTGTTAGGTCTACACCTGTAATATTCAGCATTTCACTGTTAGGTCTACACCTGTAGTATTCAGCATTTCACTGTTAGGTCTACTACACCTGTTGTATTCAGCATTTCACTGTGAGGTCTACACCGGTTGTATTCAGCATTTCACTGTAAGGTCTACTACACCTGTTGTATTCAGCATTTCACTGTTAGGTCTACACCTGTTGTATTCAGCATTTCACTGTAAGGTCTACTACACCTGTTGTATTCAGCATTTCACTGTGAGGTCTACTACACCTGTTGTATTCAGCATTTCACTGTGAGGTCTACTACACCTGTTGTATTCAGCATTTCACTGTGAGGTCTACTACACCTGTTGTATTCAGCATTTCACTGGTAGGTCTACTACACCTGTTGTATTCAGCATTTCACTGGTAGGTCTACTACACCTGTTGTATTCAGCATTTCACTGTTAGGTCTACTACACCTGTTGTATTCAGCATTTCACTGTTAGGTCTACTACACCTGTTGTATTCAGCATTTCACTGTAAGGTCTACTTACACCTGTTGTATTCAGCATTTCACTGTGAGGTCTACTACACCTGTTGTATTCAGCATTTCACTGTGAGGTCTACTACACCTGTTGTATTCAGCATTTCACTGTGAGGTCTACTACACCTGTTGTATTCAGCATTTCGCTGTGAGGTCTACACCTGTTGTATTCAGCATTTCACTGTAAGGTCTACTACACCTGTTGTATTCAGCATTTCACTGGTAGGTCTACACCTGTTGTATTCAGCATTTCACTGTTAGGTCTACTACACCTGTTGTATTCAGCATTTCACTGTAAGGTCTACTACACCTGTTGTATTCAGCATTTCACTGTGAGGTCTACATCTGTTGTATTCAGCATTTCACTGTTAGGTCTACACCTGTAGTATTCAGCATTTCACTGTTAGGTCTACTACACCTGTTGTATTCAGCATTTCACTGTGAGGTCTACACCTGTTGTATTCAGTATTTCACTGTAAGGTCTACACCTGTAGTATTCAGCATTTCACTGTTAGGTCTACACCTGTTGTATTCAGTATTTCACTGTTAGGTCTACTACACCTGTTGTATTCAGCATTTCACTGGTAGGTCTACACCTGTTGTATTCAGCATTTCACTGTTAGGTCTACACCTGTTGTATTCAGTATTTCACTGTTAGGTCTACTACACCTGTTGTATTCAGCATTTCACTGTTAGGTCTACTACACCTGTTGTATTCAGCATTTCACTGTAAGGTCTACTTACACCTGTTGTATTCAGCATTTCACTGTGAGGTCTACTACACCTGTTGTATTCAGCATTTCACTGTGAGGTCTACTACACCTGTTGTATTCAGCATTTCACTGTGAGGTCTACTACACCTGTTGTATTCAGCATTTCGCTGTGAGGTCTACACCTTTTGTATTCAGCATTTCACTGTAAGGTCTACTACACCTGTTGTATTCAGCATTTCACTGGTAGGTCTACACCTGTTGTATTCAGCATTTCACTGTTAGGTCTACTACACCTGTTGTATTCAGCATTTCACTGTAAGGTCTACAACACCTGTTGTATTCAGCATTTCACTGTGAGGTCTACATCTGTTGTATTCAGCATTTCACTGTTAGGTCTACACCTGTAGTATTCAGCATTTCACTGTTAGGTCTACTACACCTGTTGTATTCAGCATTTCACTGTGAGGTCTACACCTGTTGTATTCAGTATTTCACTGTAAGGTCTACACCTGTAGTATTCAGCATTTCACTGTTAGGTCTACACCTGTTGTATTCAGTATTTCACTGTGAGGTCTACACCTGTTGTATTCAGCATTTCACTGTTAGGTCTACACCTGTTGTATTCAGCATTTCACTGTAAGGTCTACTACACCTGTTGTATTCAGCATTTCACTGGTAGGTCTACACCTGTTGTATTCAGCATTTCACTGTTAGGTCTACTACACCTGTTGTATTCAGCATTTCACTGTAAGGTCTACTACACCTGTTGTATTCAGCATTTCACTGGTAGGTCTACTACACCTGTTGTATTCAGCATTTCACTGGTAGGTCTACTACACCTGTTGTATTCAGCATTTCACTGTAAGGTCTACTACACCTGTTGTATTCAGCATTTCACTGTAAGGTCTACACCTGTAGTATTCAGCATTTCACTGTTAGGTCTACACCTGTTGTATTCAGTATTTCACTGTTAGGTCTACTACACCTGTTGTATTCAGCATTTCACTGTGAGGTCTACACCTGTTGTATTCAGCATTTCACTGTTAGGTCTACACCTGTTGTATTCAGTATTTCACTGTTAGGTCTACTACACCTGTTGTATTCAGCATTTCACTGTGAGGTCTACACCGGTTGTATTCAGCATTTCACTGTAAAGTCTACTACACCTATTGTATTCAGCATTTCACTGTGAGGTCTACTACACCTGTTGTATTCAGCATTTCACTGTGAGGTCTACTACACCTGTTGTATTCAGCATTTCACTGTGAGGTCTACTACACCTGTTGTATTCAGCATTTCACTGTGAGGTCTACTACACCTGTTGTATTCAGCATTTCACTGTAAGGTCTTCACCTGTAGTATTCAGCATTTCACTGTTAGGTCTACACCTGTTGTATTCAGTATTTCACTGTTAGGTCTACTACACCTGTTGTATTCAGCATTTCACTGGTAGGTCTACACCTGTTGTATTCAGCATTTCACTGTTAGGTCTACACCTGTTGTATTCAGTATTTCACTGTTAGGTCTACTACACCTGTTGTATTCAGCATTTCACTGTGAGGTCTACACCGGTTGTATTCAGCATTTCACTGTAAGGTCTACTACACCTGTTGTATTCAGCATTTCACTGTGAGGTCTACTACACCTGTTGTATTCAGCATTTCACTGTGAGGTCTACTACACCTGTTGTATTCAGCATTTCACTGTGAGGTCTACTACATCTGTTGTATTCAGCATTTCACTGTGAGGTCTACTACACCTGTTGTATTCAGCATTTCACTGGTAGGTCTACTACACCTGTTGTATTCAGCATTTCACTGGTAGGTCTACTACACCTGTTGTATTCAGCATTTCACTGTTAGGTCTACTACACCTGTTGTATTCAGCATTTCACTGTTAGGTCTACTACAGCTGTTGTATTCAGCATTTCACTGTAAGGTCTACTTACACCTGTTGTATTCAGCATTTCACTGTGAGGTCTACTACACCTGTTGTATTCAGCATTTCACTGTGAGGTCTACTACACCTGTTGTATTCAGCATTTCACTGTGAGGTCTACTACACCTGTTGTATTCAGCATTTCGCTGTGAGGTCTACACCTGTTGTATTCAGCATTTCACTGTGAGGTCTACACCTGTTGTATTCAGCATTTCACTGTGAGGTCTACACCTGTTGTATTCAGCATTTCACTGTAAGGTCTACTACACCTGTTGTATTCAGCATTTCACTGTAAGGTCTACTACACCTGTTGTATTCAGCATTTCACTGGTAGGTCTACACCTGTTGTATTCAGCATTTCACTGTTAGGTCTACTCCAACTGTTGTATTCAGCATTTCACTGTAAGGTCTACTACACCTGTTGTATTCAGCATTTCACTGTGAGGTCTACATCTGTTGTATTCAGCATTTCACTGTTAGGTCTACACCTGTAGTATTCAGCATTTCACTGTTAGGTCTACTACACCTGTTGTATTCAGCATTTCACTGTGAGGTCTACACCTGTTGTATTCAGCATTTCACTGTAAGGTCTACACCTGTAGTATTCAGCATTTCACTGTTAGGTCTACACCTGTAGTATTCAGCATTTCACTGTTAGGTCTACACCTGTAGTATTCAGCATTTCACTGTTAGGTCTACTACACCTGTTGTATTCAGCATTTCACTGTGAGGTCTACACCGGTTGTATTCAGCATTTCACTGTAAGGTCTACTACACCTGTTGTATTCAGCATTTCACTGTTAGGTCTACACCTGTTGTATTCAGCATTTCACTGTAAGGTCTACTACACCTGTTGTATTCAGCATTTCACTGTGAGGTCTACTACACCTGTTGTATTCAGCATTTCACTGTGAGGTCTACTACACCTGTTGTATTCAGCATTTCACTGTGAGGTCTACTACACCTGTTGTATTCAGCATTTCACTGTGAGGTCTACTACACCTGTTGTATTCAGCATTTCACTGGTAGGTCTACTACACCTGTTGTATTCAGCATTTCACTGGTAGGTCTACTACACCTGTTGTATTCAGCATTTCACTGTTAGGTCTACTACACCTGTTGTATTCAGCATTTCACTGTTAGGTCTACTACACCTGTTGTATTCAGCATTTCACTGTAAGGTCTACTTACACCTGTTGTATTCAGCATTTCACTGTGAGGTCTACTACACCTGTTGTATTCAGCATTTCACTGTGAGGTCTACTACACCTGTTGTATTCAGCATTTCACTGTGAGGTCTACTACACCTGTTGTATTCAGCATTTCGCTGTGAGGTCTACACCTGTTGTATTCAGCATTTCACTGTAAGGTCTACTACACCTGTTGTATTCAGCATTTCACTGTGAGGTCTACACCTGTTGTATTCAGCATTTCACTGTTAGGTCTACACCTGTAGTATTCAGCATTTCACTGTTAGGTCTACACCTGTAGTATTCAGCATTTCACTGTTAGGTCTACACCTGTAGTATTCAGCATTTCACTGTTAGGTCTACACCTGTTGTATTCAGCATTTCACTGTTAGGTCTATTACACCTGTTGTATTCAGCATTTCACTGTAAGGTCTACTACACCTGTTGTATTCAGCATTTCACTGTTAGGTCTACTACACCTGTTGTATTCAGCATTTCACTGTGAGGTCTACACCTGTTGTATTCAGCATTTCACTGTTAGGTCTACTACACCTGTTGTATTCAGCATTTCACTGTAAGGTCTACTACACCTGTTGTATTCAGCATTTCACTGTAAGGTCTACACCTGTAGTATTCAGCATTTCACTGTTAGGTCTACACCTGTTGTATTCAGTATTTCACTGTTAGGTCTACTACACCTGTTGTATTCAGCATTTCACTGGTAGGTCTACACCTGTTGTATTCAGCATTTCACTGTTAGGTCTACACCTGTTGTATTCAGTATTTCACTGTTAGGTCTACTACACCTGTTGTATTCAGCATTTCACTGTGAGGTCTACACCGGTTGTATTCAGCATTTCACTGTAAGGTCTACTACACCTGTTGTATTCAGCATTTCACTGTGAGGTCTACTACACCTGTTGTATTCAGCATTTCACTGTGAGGTCTACTACACCTGTTGTATTCAGCATTTCACTGTGAGGTCTACTACACCTGTTGTATTCAGCATTTCACTGTGAGGTCTACTACACCTGTTGTATTCAGCATTTCACTGGTAGGTCTACTACACCTGTTGTATTCAGCATTTCACTGGTAGGTCTACTACACCTGTTGTATTCAGCATTTCACTGTAAGGTCTACTACACCTGTTGTATTCAGCATTTCACTGTAAGGTCTACACCTGTAGTATTCAGCATTTCACTGTTAGGTCTACACCTGTTGTATTCAGTATTTCACTGTTAGGTCTACTACACCTGTTGTATTCAGCATTTCACTGTGAGGTCTACACCTGTTGTATTCAGCATTTCACTGTAAGGTCTACTACACCTGTTGTATTCAGCATTTCACTGTGAGGTCTACACCTGTTGTATTCAGCATTTCACTGTTAGGTCTACACCTGTAGTATTCAGCATTTCACTGTTAGGTCTACACCTGTAGTATTCAGCATTTCACTGTTAGGTCTACTCCACCTGTTGTATTCAGCATTTCACTGTAAGGTCTACTACACCTGTTGTATTCAGCATTTCACTGTGAGGTCTACATCTGTTGTATTCAGCATTTCACTGTTAGGTCTACACCTGTAGTATTCAGCATTTCACTGTTAGGTCTACTACACCTGTTGTATTCAGCATTTCACTGTGAGGTCTACACCTGTTGTATTCAGCATTTCACTGTAAGGTCTACACCTGTAGTATTCAGCATTTCACTGTTAGGTCTACACCTGTAATATTCAGCATTTCACTGTTAGGTCTACACCTGTAGTATTCAGCATTTCACTGTTAGGTCTACTACACCTGTTGTATTCAGCATTTCACTGTGAGGTCTACACCGGTTGTATTCAGCATTTCACTGTAAGGTCTACTACACCTGTTGTATTCAGCATTTCACTGTTAGGTCTACACCTGTTGTATTCAGCATTTCACTGTAAGGTCTACTACACCTGTTGTATTCAGCATTTCACTGTGAGGTCTACTACACCTGTTGTATTCAGCATTTCACTGTGAGGTCTACTACACCTGTTGTATTCAGCATTTCACTGTGAGGTCTACTACACCTGTTGTATTCAGCATTTCACTGGTAGGTCTACTACACCTGTTGTATTCAGCATTTCACTGGTAGGTCTACTACACCTGTTGTATTCAGCATTTCACTGTTAGGTCTACTACACCTGTTGTATTCAGCATTTCACTGTTAGGTCTACTACACCTGTTGTATTCAGCATTTCACTGTAAGGTCTACTTACACCTGTTGTATTCAGCATTTCACTGTGAGGTCTACTACACCTGTTGTATTCAGCATTTCACTGTGAGGTCTACTACACCTGTTGTATTCAGCATTTCACTGTGAGGTCTACTACACCTGTTGTATTCAGCATTTCGCTGTGAGGTCTACACCTGTTGTATTCAGCATTTCACTGTAAGGTCTACTACACCTGTTGTATTCAGCATTTCACTGGTAGGTCTACACCTGTTGTATTCAGCATTTCACTGTTAGGTCTACTACACCTGTTGTATTCAGCATTTCACTGTAAGGTCTACTACACCTGTTGTATTCAGCATTTCACTGTGAGGTCTACATCTGTTGTATTCAGCATTTCACTGTTAGGTCTACACCTGTAGTATTCAGCATTTCACTGTTAGGTCTACTACACCTGTTGTATTCAGCATTTCACTGTGAGGTCTACACCTGTTGTATTCAGTATTTCACTGTAAGGTCTACACCTGTAGTATTCAGCATTTCACTGTTAGGTCTACACCTGTTGTATTCAGTATTTCACTGTTAGGTCTACTACACCTGTTGTATTCAGCATTTCACTGGTAGGTCTACACCTGTTGTATTCAGCATTTCACTGTTAGGTCTACACCTGTTGTATTCAGTATTTCACTGTTAGGTCTACTACACCTGTTGTATTCAGCATTTCACTGTTAGGTCTACTACACCTGTTGTATTCAGCATTTCACTGTAAGGTCTACTTACACCTGTTGTATTCAGCATTTCACTGTGAGGTCTACTACACCTGTTGTATTCAGCATTTCACTGTGAGGTCTACTACACCTGTTGTATTCAGCATTTCACTGTGAGGTCTACTACACCTGTTGTATTCAGCATTTCGCTGTGAGGTCTACACCTTTTGTATTCAGCATTTCACTGTAAGGTCTACTACACCTGTTGTATTCAGCATTTCACTGGTAGGTCTACACCTGTTGTATTCAGCATTTCACTGTTAGGTCTACTACACCTGTTGTATTCAGCATTTCACTGTAAGGTCTACAACACCTGTTGTATTCAGCATTTCACTGTGAGGTCTACATCTGTTGTATTCAGCATTTCACTGTTAGGTCTACACCTGTAGTATTCAGCATTTCACTGTTAGGTCTACTACACCTGTTGTATTCAGCATTTCACTGTGAGGTCTACACCTGTTGTATTCAGTATTTCACTGTAAGGTCTACACCTGTAGTATTCAGCATTTCACTGTTAGGTCTACACCTGTTGTATTCAGTATTTCACTGTTAGGTCTACTACACCTGTTGTATTCAGCATTTCACTGGTAGGTCTACACCTGTTGTATTCAGCATTTCACTGTTAGGTCTACACCTGTTGTATTCAGTATTTCACTGTTAGGTCTACTACACCTGTTGTATTCAGCATTTCACTGTGAGGTCTACTACACCTGTTGTATTCAGCATTTCACTGTAAGGTCTACTACACCTGTTGTATTCAGCATTTCACTGTTAGGTCTACACCTGTTGTATTCAGCATTTCACTGTAAGGTCTACTACACCTGTTGTATTCAGCATTTCACTGTAAGGTCTACTACACCTGTTGTATTCAGCATTTCACTGTTAGGTCTACACCTTTTGTATTCAGCATTTCACTGTAAGGTCTACTACACCTGTTGTATTCAGCATTTCACTGTGAGGTCTACTACACCTGTTGTATTCAGCATTTCACTGTGAGGTCTACTACACCTTTTGTATTCAGCATTTCACTGTGAGGTCTACTACACCTGTTGTATTCAGCATTTCACTGTTAGGTCTACTACACCTGTTGTATTCAGCATTTCACTGGTAGGTCTACACCTGTTGTATTCAGCATTTCACTGGTAGGTCTACACCTGTTGTAGTCAGCATTTCACTGTGAGGTCTACTACACCTGTTGTATTCAGCATTTCACTGTGAGGTCTACTACACCTGTTGTATTCAGCATTTCACTGTGAGGTCTACTACACCTGTTGTATTCAGCATTTCACTGTGAGGTCTACTACACCTGTTGTATTCAGCATTTCACTGGTAGGTCTACTACACCTGTTGTATTCAGCATTTCACTGGTAGGTCTACTACACCTGTTGTATTCAGCATTTCACTGTTAGGTCTACTACACCTGTTGTATTCAGCATTTCACTGTTAGGTCTACTACACCTGTTGTATTCAGCATTTCACTGTAAGGTCTACTTACACCTGTTGTATTCAGCATTTCACTGTGAGGTCTACTACACCTGTTGTATTCAGCATTTCACTGTGAGGTCTACTACACCTGTTGTATTCAGCATTTCACTGTGAGGTCTACTACACCTGTTGTATTCAGCATTTCGCTGTGAGGTCTACACCTGTTGTATTCAGCATTTCACTGTGAGGTCTACACCTGTTGTATTCAGCATTTCACTGTGAGGTCTACACCTGTTGTATTCAGCATTTCACTGGTAGGTCTACTACACCTGTTGTATTCAGCATTTCACTGTGAGGTCTACTACACCTGTTGTATTCAGCATTTCACTGTGAGGTCTACTACACCTGTTGTATTCAGCATTTCGCTGTGAGGTCTACACCTGTTGTATTCAGCATTTCACTGTAAGGTCTACTACACCTGTTGTATTCAGCATTTCACTGGTAGGTCTACACCTGTTGTATTCAGCATTTCACTGTTAGGTCTACTACACCTGTTGTATTCAGCATTTCACTGTAAGGTCTACTACACCTGTTGTATTCAGCATTTCACTGTGAGGTCTACATCTGTTGTATTCAGCATTTCACTGTTAGGTCTACACCTGTAGTATTCAGCATTTCACTGTTAGGTCTACTACACCTGTTGTATTCAGCATTTCACTGTGAGGTCTACACCTGTTGTATTCAGTATTTCACTGTAAGGTCTACACCTGTAGTATTCAGCATTTCACTGTTAGGTCTACACCTGTTGTATTCAGTATTTCACTGTTAGGTCTACTACACCTGTTGTATTCAGCATTTCACTGGTAGGTCTACACCTGTTGTATTCAGCATTTCACTGTTAGGTCTACACCTGTTGTATTCAGTATTTCACTGTTAGGTCTACTACACCTGTTGTATTCAGCATTTCACTGTGAGGTCTACTACACCTGTTGTATTCAGCATTTCACTGTAAGGTCTACTACACCTGTTGTATTCAGCATTTCACTGTTAGGTCTACACCTGTTGTATTCAGCATTTCACTGTAAGGTCTACTACACCTGTTGTATTCAGCATTTCACTGTAAGGTCTACTACACCTGTTGTATTCAGCATTTCACTGTTAGGTCTACACCTTTTGTATTCAGCATTTCACTGTAAGGTCTACTACACCTGTTGTATTCAGCATTTCACTGTGAGGTCTACTACACCTGTTGTATTCAGCATTTCACTGTGAGGTCTACTACACCTTTTGTATTCAGCATTTCACTGTGAGGTCTACTACACCTGTTGTATTCAGCATTTCACTGTTAGGTCTACTACACCTGTTGTATTCAGCATTTCACTGGTAGGTCTACACCTGTTGTATTCAGCATTTCACTGGTAGGTCTACACCTGTTGTAGTCAGCATTTCACTGTGAGGTCTACTACACCTGTTGTATTCAGCATTTCACTGTGAGGTCTACTACACCTGTTGTATTCAGCATTTCACTGTGAGGTCTACTACACCTGTTGTATTCAGCATTTCACTGTGAGGTCTACTACACCTGTTGTATTCAGCATTTCACTGGTAGGTCTACTACACCTGTTGTATTCAGCATTTCACTGGTAGGTCTACTACACCTGTTGTATTCAGCATTTCACTGTTAGGTCTACTACACCTGTTGTATTCAGCATTTCACTGTTAGGTCTACTACACCTGTTGTATTCAGCATTTCACTGTAAGGTCTACTTACACCTGTTGTATTCAGCATTTCACTGTGAGGTCTACTACACCTGTTGTATTCAGCATTTCACTGTGAGGTCTACTACACCTGTTGTATTCAGCATTTCACTGTGAGGTCTACTACACCTGTTGTATTCAGCATTTCGCTGTGAGGTCTACACCTGTTGTATTCAGCATTTCACTGTGAGGTCTACACCTGTTGTATTCAGCATTTCACTGTTAGGTCTACACCTGTTGTATTCAGTATTTCACTGTAAGGTCTACTACACCTGTTGTATTCAGCATTTCACTGTGAGGTCTACACCGGTTGTATTCAGCATTTCACTGGTAGGTCTACACCTGTTGTATTCAGCATTTCACTGTTAGGTCTACACCTGTTGTATTCAGCATTTCACTGTAAGGTCTACTACACCTGTTATATTCAGCATTTCACTGTGAGGTCTACTACACCTGTTGTATTCAGCATTTCACTGTGAGGTCTACTACACCTGTTGTATTCAGCATTTCACTGTGAGGTCTACTACACCTGTTGTATTCAGCATTTCACTGTGAGGTCTACTACACCTGTTGTATTCAGCATTTCACTGGTAGGTCTACTACACCTGTTGTATTCAGCATTTCACTGGTAGGTCTACTACACCTGTTGTATTCAGCATTTCACTGTTAGGTCTACTACACCTGTTGTATTCAGCATTTCACTGTTAGGTCTACTACACCTGTTGTATTCAGCATTTCACTGTAAGGTCTACTTACACCTGTTGTATTCAGCATTTCACTGTGAGGTCTACTACACCTGTTGTATTCAGCATTTCACTGTGAGGTCTACTACACCTGTTGTATTCAGCATTTCACTGTGAGGTCTACTACACCTGTTGTATTCAGCATTTCGCTGTGAGGTCTACACCTGTTGTATTCAGCATTTCACTGTAAGGTCTACTACACCTGTTGTATTCAGCATTTCACTGGTAGGTCTACACCTGTTGTATTCAGCATTTCACTGTTAGGTCTACTACACCTGTTGTATTCAGCATTTCACTGTAAGGTCTACTACACCTGTTGTATTCAGCATTTCACTGTGAGGTCTACATCTGTTGTATTCAGCATTTCACTGTTAGGTCTACACCTGTAGTATTCAGCATTTCACTGTTAGGTCTACTACACCTGTTGTATTCAGCATTTCACTGTGAGGTCTACACCTGTTGTATTCAGTATTTCACTGTAAGGTCTACACCTGTAGTATTCAGCATTTCACTGTTAGGTCTACACCTGTTGTATTCAGTATTTCACTGTTAGGTCTACTACACCTGTTGTATTCAGCATTTCACTGGTAGGTCTACACCTGTTGTATTCAGCATTTCACTGTTAGGTCTACACCTGTTGTATTCAGTATTTCACTGTTAGGTCTACTACACCTGTTGTATTCAGCATTTCACTGTGAGGTCTACTACACCTGTTGTATTCAGCATTTCACTGTAAGGTCTACTACACCTGTTGTATTCAGCATTTCACTGTTAGGTCTACACCTGTTGTATTCAGCATTTCACTGTAAGGTCTACTACACCTGTTGTATTCAGCATTTCACTGTAAGGTCTACTACACCTGTTGTATTCAGCATTTCACTGTAAGGTCTACTACACCTGTTGTATTCAGCATTTCACTGTGAGGTCTACTACACCTGTTGTATTCAGCATTTCACTGTAAGGTCTACTACACCTGTTGTATTCAGCATTTCACTGTGAGGTCTACTACACCTGTTGTATTCAGCATTTCACTGTGAGGTCTACTACACCTGTTGTATTCAGCATTTCACTGTGAGGTCTACTACACCTGTTGTATTCAGCATTTCACTGTTAGGTCTACTACACCTGTTGTATTCAGCATTTCACTGGTAGGTCTACTACACCTGTTGTATTCAGCATTTCACTGGTAGGTCTACACCCTGTTGTATTCAGCATTTCACTGTAAGGTCTACTACACCTGTTGTATTCAGCATTTCACTGTAAGGTCTACACCTGTTGTATTCGGCGCATGTGACTAATAAAGTTTGATTTGATTTAATGTGTCTTTTAGATTCTGGAAACCTAATCTCAGACCAGTCCTTATCCCAGTATCACAACCTCTGTTGTTAAATACTTCTTGTACGTACGATCTGAGGACAGTGATCCAACCGGTACGTATGATCTGAGGACAGTGATCCAACCGGTACGTATGATCTGAGGACAGTGATCCAACCGGTACGTATGATCTGAGGACAGTGGCCAACCGGTACATATGCCCCACTGACAGCTGAGCAACCCTCAGGGATGATGGCGCATTCCTTCACTGATTAATGTGACCACCCTCCTATCCTTCACTGATTAATGTGACCACCCTCCATTCCTTCACTGATTAATGTGACCACCCTCCTATCCTTCACTGATTAATGTGACCACCCTCCTATCCTTCACTGATTAATGGGACCACCCTCCTATCCTTCACTGATTAATGTGGCCACCCTCCTATCCTTCACTGATTAATGGGACCACCCTCCTATCCTTCACTGATTAATGTGGCCACCCTCCATATCCTTCACTGATTAATGGGACCACCCTCCATATCCTTCACTGATTAATGTGACCACCCTCCTATCCTTCACTGATTAATGTGACCACCCTCCTATCCTTCACTGATTAATGTGACCACCCTCCATTCCTTCACTGATTAATGGGAACACCCTCCTATCCTTCACTGATTAATGTGGCCACCCTCCTATCCTTCACTGATTAATGGGACCACCCTCCTATCCTTCACTGATTAATGTGACCACCCTCCTATCCTTCACTGATTAATGTGACCACCCTCCTATCCTTCACTGATTAATGGGACCACCCTCCTATCCTTCACTGATTAATGTGGCCACCCTCCTATCCTTCACTGATTAATGGGACCACCCTCCTATCCTTCACTGATTAATGGGACCACCCTCCTATCCTTCACTGATTAATGGGACCACCCTCCTATCCTTCACTGATTAATGTGACCACCCTCCTATCCTTCACTGATTAATGTGACCACCCTCCTATCCTTCACTGATTAATGTGACCACCCTCCTATCCTTCACTGGGGTTGTACAGCCTAGAGAGAGAGGGCAGTAGGAAGAAAGTGACAGACTTGTCACTTTAGATTGCCTTAGCTAAGGCGAGTTCCGTAATGGTATTCACAGTGAATAGAGTGAGCTAGGAGAGGAGGAGAGGAGAGGAGGAGAGGAGGAAGCTTGTAGTGAAGAGTTATACAGTGAAATGGTTCTTTATCTTGGATTTTGATATTTTTCACAATTAGATTTAACTTCTCACACTTTAAACCCACAGTTGTGGAATTCCTGATCCCAACCACGCTTGAACAGTTGGTGCATTCCCCCCCTCTCTCTCTGCTCTCTCTCTCCTCTTCCCTCCCCCACTCCCCCCTCTCTCTGCTCTGCTCTCTCTCTCCTCTTCCCTCCCCTACTCCCCCCTCTCTCTCTGCTCTGCTCTCTCTCTCCTCTGCCCTCCCCCACTCCCCTCTCTCTCTCCTCTTCCCTCCTCTCTCTGCTCTCCCTCTCTCCTCTGCCCTCCCCCACTCCCCTCTCTCTCTCTGCTCTCTCTCTCCTCTTCCCTCCTCTCTCTGCTCTGCTCTCTCTCTCCTCTGCCATCTGCCCTCCCCCACTCCCCTCTCTCTCTCTGCTCTCTCTCTCTCCTCTTCCCTCCCCTACTCCCCCCTCTCTCTTTGCTCTGCTCTCTCTCTCTCCTCTTCCCTCCCTCTCTCCAGCTGCCAGCTCCTAGTGACTAATGCTATGTATTGAATTATCCCGGCTCTCCCAGTCTCATACTCACAAGGTAGCTCAAAGGTTTGATCCCTCAGGGCCTATTCCCAACCGCACCACGGGAACTGTGCTGACCGGAATATCTGAATACTTTTGGGAAGTTTAGGAGATTTGTCCTGGATTGTTTCCTGTCCTGGATTAGAGCTCATTCTCCATGGTGGATGATTAAACCTTGTAGCTGTGTGATGGAAGACCATTGGGAATAACTTAAGGGGAATTGTGGAATAATCTTGGAATCTAGGAACAATTCTACGATCCTAGGACCTTGTGTTGTTTGTCTGGAGTTGGATAGTTTCTCTGTGTCTTTCCCATCTAACTTATTTTATTGAGGGTTGGGGTAGTTAGGCAAGGGGGTAGTTAGGCAAGGGGGTAGTTAGGCAAGGGGGTAGTTAGGCAAGGGGGTAGTTAGGCAAGGGGGTAGTTAAGTAAGTGGGTAGTTAGGTAAGTGGGTAGTTAGGTAAGTGGGTAGTTAGGTAAGTGGGTAGTTAGGTAAGTGGGTAGTTAGATAAGGGGGTAGTTAGGTAAGGGGGTAGTTAGGCAAGTGGGTAGTTAGGCAAGTGGGTAGTTAGGCAAGTGGGTAGTTAGGCAAGGGGGTAGTTAGGTAAGGGGGTAGTTAGGTAAGGGGGTAGTTAGGTAAGTGGGTAGTTGGGGTAGTTAGGTAAGGGGGTAGTTAAGTAAGTGGGTAGTTAAGTAAGTGGGTAGTTAGGTAAGTGGGTAGTTAGGTAAGTACCACAGGGTTGTATTTGCCCCACTGGGAGACATCCCTGGGTATCCAGTGTAGCGATGCTGCAGTGGGAAAATAAGAAGAGAGTCATTGCTACCATCAGCAGCGCCAATAACAACCAGACCCCTTCCACTATCACCAACAGTGTTGACGCAGCGCACCGGTGAGCCAATGAGGAACGGGGAGGTTGAGTAATAACTGTGTTGAAATGAAGTTCATGTAGGTGTTGGTTTACAGGTCTGTGTGTCTGTGTGTGTCTGTGTGTCTGTGTGTCTGTTTTTCAGTGGAGGGGCTTGATGTTGACGGCATGCAGCTGATTTGAATGATACCATTTGTCTTCATTTGTTCAGACTGTCTATCTTAGTGGGATTTAGTTACTTCATGTCTGTGTTTCTGTTTTCTGTTTTGTCGATAACACTTTATGTTGTCCAACTTCATGCAGAAGTCCTAATCGTATCGTGAACACTCTTAAGTGTCGTCTCTAAACGTATAAATAAGCTAAACAGAAGAAAAGAGCATTTACCAATCCATGTCTCCACACGGAAACCCCTAAAGTCTGTCGCTGAGCTTGACAGAACAGCCATTAACATTGTGACGAAGCCAGAGGATGGACCGATGGAAGACAGCGTTAAGCACATCTTAGCTTCGCGCATATAGAATGTAGAAGATCTTCTGTTACAATGTCGTAAATATTTGTCTCAGGTTCAATAATATCTAGGAGATTCTTTTCTGGAGCAACAACCAATCAGATCACGGTATCCTCCTTTAGTTAAGCCAATCGTGAACAAGCTGTCTGGGTCAGCCTATTCTACACACGCATGTGAGTGAGTGAGTGAGTGAGTGAGTGAGTGAGTGAGTGAGTGAGTGAGTGAGTGAGTGAGTGAGTGAGTGTTAATTTCCATTCTATGTTGAACATGCTCTTGGGTAGAAGCAAGTTAGACCCACAGATCCAGGATCAGTTCACCAGGCCCAGTTCACCAGGCCCCATCCTTAACCTGAACTGACCAACGATCGGTGTCTTAGAGCAGTAGTCTATTCAGTCAGGCTAAATTGATTAGTCTGGACTTCAATGAATGGACTTTTATCAATCATGAAGTTATTTATTGATCGCACGCCCGCGTGCGCGTGTGTGTGTGTGTGTGTGTGTGTGGGGGGGGGGGGGGGGGGGGGGGGGGGGGGAAACATCAACATTTAACATTAGATGGCTTATTATGGTACTTTGGGGGTGGGAGAGACAGTGTAGGGGGTGGGAGAGAGAGTGTAGGGGTGGGAGAGAGTGTAGGGGGTGAGAGAGAGTGTAGGGGGTGAGAGAGAGAGTGTAGGGGGTGAGAGAGAGTGTAGGGGGTGGGAGAGACAGAGTAGGGGGTGAGAGAGAGTGTAGGGGGTGAGAGAGAGTGTAGGGGGTGAGAGAGAGTGTAGGGGGTGAGAGAGAGAGTGTAGGGGGTGAGAGAGGGTGTAGGGGGTGGGAGAGACAGAGTAGGGGGTGAGAGAGAGTGTAGGGGGTGAGAGAGAGTGTAGGGGGTGAGAGAGAGTGTAGGGGGTGAGAGAGACAGTGTAGGGGGTGAGAGAGAGTGTAGGGGGTGAGAGAGAGTGTAGGGGGTGAGAGAGAGTGTAGGGGGTGAGAGAGAGTGTAGGGGGTGGGAGAGACAGTGTAGGGGGTGAGAGAGAGTGTAGGGGGTGAGAGAGAGTGTAGGGGGTGAGAGAGAGTGTAGGGAGTGAGAGAGAGTGTAGGGGGTGAGAGAGACAGTGTAGGGGGTGAGAGAGAGTGTAGGGGGTGAGAGAGAGTGTAGGGGGTGAGAGAGAGTGTAGGGGGTGAGAGAGAGTGTAGGGGGTGGGAGAGACAGTGTAGGGGTGAGAGAGACAGTGTAGGGGTGAGAGAGAGTGTAGGGGGTGAGAGAGAGTGTAGGGGGTGAGAGACAGTGTAGGGGGTGAGAGAGAGTGTAGGGGGTGAGAGAGAGTGTAGGGGGTGAGAGAGAGTGTAGGGGGTGGGAGAGACACTGTAGGGGGTGAGAGAGAGTGTAGGTTGTGGGAGAGAGTGTAGGGGGTGGGAGAGACAGTGTAGGGGGTGAGAGAGAGTGTAGGGGGTGAGAGAGAGTGTAGGGGGTGGGAGAGACGTGTAGGGGGTGAGAGAGAGTGTAGGGGGTGAGAGAGAGTGTAGGGGGTGGGAGAGACAGTGTAGGGGGTGAGAGAGAGTGTAGGGGGTGAGAGAGGGAGGGGTGGGGGGTGAGGGGGGGGGGCGTGAGGGGGGGGAGAGAGTGTAGGGGGGAGGGGTGGGGGAGGGAGAGCAGTGTAGGGGTGGGAGAGTCTGAAGATGTGGGGGTTTTATGACCTCTCACGCCCATGATAAACCTTAGGCCACAGACAAATTCCTTTGTCCTCACTATGGAGAACTGGCCTCAGAACATTAAACATGCAATAAAGGGACTTTGGAACAATGGTTTCCGTCAGCCACAATGGTGGTCATGACGATAGATGGAATAGGAAAATGTATGTCATTTTTGTCTTGTTATTAAAGGTTAAGAGATGACGTTATTATGAAAACATTGTAGCTTTAAGAGTTTTCCCAGTATATGCCTGATGTTTATACATTGTACGTTGTGTGGAAAATGTCCAAATCAAAGAGAATGTTTTGGTAAAGATGAAATGTGAAGTTAATTGTCTAAAATTGGATTTCATTCCTACGCTGTGAGCTCTGAGCTACAGAGCTGTCTGTCCTCAGAAGACCCCTTCCAAAGCAAGGGCGAGGAATCAGACCACTAAGCCAAAAAGGACGCTGACATCGTGAGGACAACCAGAGAGTTGCGTCAGAGAAGTGCGTCATTGAGAAGCCTAAACGAGCCACGCGGAGCTTCCCATCTGAGACCTCCAACACATAATTACATAATTATATTCTGACCCATAAGAGCGGCAGTTCAGGGCAAGGCTAGGTTTAAATAAGCATAGCTGACAAATGAACCCAAATGTATATTTCTCTCATGTACTTTTCTCTTTTTGTCTCTCTTTTAAATCCCCATTTTGGGTAACACGCGCCATATACATTTAGTCATTTAGCAGACGCTCTTATCCAGAGCGACTTACAGTAGTGAATGCATACATTTCATACATTTTTTTTTGTTTGTACTGCCATAGTGTGTTGGCCCGTTATACTAAGTCCTAATCAATTAACTGTGTTTTGTGTATGTGTATCTTTTATCATCATTTTAGCTTGCTAGTAAATAAATAATCAACTAAGATTGGTGTGGTAAACTCATTGGTGGGACCCGGGTCCGTGCAGATTCCCGGATTATACGACGTTCAGAATGAGACTGTAGAGGAAATTGATTAATTAGCGACTGTTGTAAAATCGATATTCTCATATTCTTTGAGTTAATTCGGGAAATAGAAACTCAATAAAACGAATTTTCCCATGGTGCCCCAGGTTAATGAGTTAATAATGGCTTGATTCATTTAATCACGCACTTATAAATCGTTAATCATTCGATGAGCAACAGTCATCACATTAACTAATACAACGTCACGACAATGTCATATTAGTGCTTAATGTTATATCATACTGCAGTGCCCACTGTCTAATACATACATAGTGATTTGCTAGTTTGGATATTGACAAAAAAATCGTATTATTATTATTAATGCACCCTAGTGGCCTAAATCAGGAAATAATCATGTTTTAATTGGTCATCAGAGTGTTCCGAACCTCTCAACTCTGATCCTGATTGGCTAATGAACAATCTCTGCTCCACGTTGCCTAGCAACAACCCAGCAGGACTGCAGGGTCAGTTGGCCTGTGCATCATGGAGCAGTGTGGCAATTCAAAACACACACACACACACACACACACCCCATGCAAGGATGGGACGTAAATCACTGTACTGTAAGTGCAGCAGGGTTGAGCAAGGCGTCCTCTCCTTCAGTCACTGGCCGGTGCCAGTCAGGCAGACTTCAGAACAGCTGTGTTATGCCTCTGTGCCATATGGTCACCTCAGGCCTTCTCCTTCACCTCTGCCCAAAGTCTCCTAGTGATGAATGAATCATGATCTTTACCAGCTTGGACTGGAAGTGATTTCCTTCTATCAACCCCCAGGATATCTGCCAGTCAACTCTGACACTGAGAAGGTGATGAGGCTCAGATGCAGAAGCAAAGGAGCCGAGATAGGACTTTAGAAAGGCACGTTGTTTCTCTAGTTTCAGTGGAAGTGGGACTGTGTGCCTGTCTTTACCCTGTGATGGGGGGTAGTGGGACTGTGTGTCTGTATTTACCCTGTGATGGGGGGTAGTGGGACTGTGTGTCTGTCTCTGTCCTGTGATGGGGGTAGTGGGACTGTGTTCCTGTCTCTGCCCAGTGATGGGGGGTAGTGGGACTGTGTGCCTGTCTCTGCCCTGTGATGGGGGGTAGTGGGACTGTGTGTCTGTCTCTGCTCCTGTGATGGGGGGTAGTGGGACTGTGTTGCCTGTCTCTGCCCTGTGATGGGGGGTAGTGGGACTGTGTGCCTGTCTCTGCCCTGTGATGGGGGGGTAGTGGGACCTGTGTGCTCTGTTCTGCCCTGTGATGGGGGGTAGTGGGACTGTGTGCCTGTCTCTGCCTGTGATGGGGGGTAGTGGGACTGTGTGCCTGTCTCCCTGTGATGGGGGGTAGTGGGACTGTGTGCCTGTCTCTGCCCTGTGATGGGGGGTAGTGGGACTGTGTGCCTGTCTCTGCCCTGTGATGGGGGGTAGTGGGACTGTGTGCCTGTCTCTGCCCTGTGATGGGGGGTGGGACGTGGCGCACCCTGTGTGGGGGGGGGGGGCGGGCCTGTCTCTGCCCTGTGATGGGGGGTAGTGGGACTGTGTGTCTGTCTTTACCCTGTGATGGGGGGGTAGTGGGACTGTGTGCCTGTCTCTGCCCTGTGATGGGGGGTAGTGGGACTGTGTGTCTGTCTTTACCCTGTGATGGGGGGGTAGTGGGACTGTGTGCCTGTCTCTGCCCTGTGATGGGGGGTAGTGGGACTGTGTGTCTGTCTTTGCCCGGAGGGGGGGGGCGGGCTGTCGCCCTGGGGGGGGTGGTGGGACTGTGTGCGCGCCCGGATGGGGGGTGGGGGCTGGGGCTCGCCCTGTGATGGGGGTAGTGGGACTGTGTGTCTGTCTTTGCCCTGTGATGGGGGGTAGTGGGACTGTGTGTCTGTCTCTGCCCTGTGATGGGGGGTAGTGGGACTGTGTGCCTGTCTTTGCCCTGTGATGGGGGGTAGTGGGACTGTGTGTCTGTCTCTGCCCTGTGATGGGGGGTGGTGGGACTGTGTGCCTGTCCTCAGCTACTCCATAAGAGTGGGGTACGCACAGACTCAGCCAATCTAAGGCTGATATAGTCTCACTTTGGCAATGCTCTAATGCACAGGTGTCCAACTCATTCCATAGAAGGGGTTTTCACTCCTCCCATGTACTTGATTGATGAATTAAGGTCACTAATTAGTAAGGAACTCCCTTCACCTTAATTTAAAGGGAATTAACTAAAACCTGCAGACACTCAGCCCTCCATGGAATGAGTTTTGACAGCCCTGATCTAATCTATCAATCTATAATCCTAAATGTGTTTTTACCATAACGTGTTCACTCATCCCCCACACAAATCAGCCAATCTGTTCATCCTCCTCCTCTCTGTTTCATACAGACCTCCATCATCTCTCCACCCTCATCCTCCTCCTGTCCCGTCTCTTTTCATTCTTCCATCTTCCATGTGGATAAATCATCAGAGCTGATTTGAACCTGGGTCTCTTCTGCTTGCATTAAAACTGTGTTAGCCTTCTGAGCTAAGGTCTATATGACACTAGTTTAAGGTGCTAACGCAGGTAGCCGAGTGGTTAGAGCGTTGGGCCAGTAACCGTAAAGGTCGCTAGATTGAATCCCTGAGCTGACAAGGTAAAAAAATCTGTCATTCTGCCCCTGAACAAGGCAGTTAAACCCACTGTTCCTAGGCCGTCATTGTAAATAAGAATTTGTTCTTAACTGACTTGCCTAGTTAAATAAAGATGAAATAAATAAATGTTAAACTTGGTAAATGATTCTGTGAATTTGATGTTGATGTAGGACTAGGGTTCCCCCATCTGGTGAAAAATGGCTAATACCAGTTCCTCCAATCAACGACTGTTTTCAATGGGTCAGGTCTATGACGTTGTTCGGATGAGATAGTAGAATGCGCACGCGCAGATCCGTTAGCAAATTGCCAGTCAAGCGTCGGTTGGAGCCGCCTGAAGACAAGTACGAGATATCTCCATAGAAAATAACCGAAAATAACAGAAGGTATGTAACAAAAACACATTTCACAAGACAGAAAAGATGAGTTGTTGTTCATATGTGTGTTTTAAAACGGACAATACCGTTGGCTGGAAGTAGAAACTCGGTTTGTGTCCTCTGTCGCATGCGGAGCTTAATGCAACACGATACAGGAAATACAAAATGGTGGACTGATGTTTTTCGGTGAAGACGCAGAAGGCAGCTGTGATCTATCACAACTAGGGTGACCACATTTAAAATGCCCAAATGCGGGACAACATGATGATTTTGCGGGACATTCGTAGGACAGTGTAGCCTAGATACAGATATATATTTTTTGGTGCAGCACCCCTCCCCCCAAAATACAGCGCCTGTTTACTCAGAGAAAGAGGTGAAGCGAGATGTTTCTCCACAGATAGAAGAATGAGACAGATATTTCACCGGATGTGAAGTTGTATAAATATGAAGCATCCGCTTGGCGTTTTTTCACTCATTACCAAATATGGTAGTGAGAAGAAGCCCAGTGACCCGGCAGTTGGAGAAGATGGAACCAGATGGATTTTGACCGATATTCAGCAGATTTTTATCATCGATGAAACATTTCATCTCAACACAGTTTTCTGTTCCCAAAACTAGAATCTGTTAGGAACATACTAAGTTTTGTGGACTTTTTGTCAAAGGTTTAAATGTTTTATCGTTTGAGTGTTAAGGTGAATTGAGTTATTGCACTTCAGAGTAGGCGTTCCCTAACGGAAATATGCAAATGTCCTAGAATGCGCCAATAGGATCTGTAGCTTGTGCTTGTTCCGCCCACAATGACTAATTTGTTCCCATTTGAAATCGGCCGGCTGTGGGCTATCTGGTTATGCTGGTTATGCTATTAAATTTGGACCTGTTATGTTGAAATGTTACTCATTTTATCATTATATGATCTTCCAATACATTAATTCAGCTTTGATCTAACTTTATGGGACTCCCAATCACAACAGGGTTGTGATACAGCCCAGGATCGAACCAGGGTCTGTAGTGACGCCTCTAGCACTGAGCAGTGCCTTAGATGGCTCCGCCACTCGGGATCCCAGTGATCACTCTTATCACAGCCTAGCCAAAAACCAATCTTCTGGTATTCTGTGAAATCTGTCTGATTTGAATATGCATTACACAACTTCCCTTTGGATGCGTGGCTGGCTGTAGTGTGCACATGATTGTTTGGTTAGCAATGCTAGCTAGCTAATATTTTGCAGCCTGTAAAAAGTGTGGCACTGCTAGCGCTAGCTAATAGTTTACATATGGCAGAGTTTTCTGGTTTATTTATGAATTTGGATTGATATCCGCTCTAATTTGTGAGTTGTAACACTAGCTAGTCAGCCACCTTGCTCGGTGGCTAGCTTCTTGCATCTTGTGGTGTGCACATGACCAATGAACGAGCAGATGCCGTTTAGGTCAAATGAGGACACTGCTCAGGCTAGCCTGGAACCCCCCCCCCCCCCCCCCCCCGACGTTGAATTGCATTGGATTCAACATCGGGCATAAATGAGCGTTTTGAATCAGGAAGGTTACCTCACATGGCCTCTACAAGCCATAATTCTGAATAAAATCTACTTCACCGGTTGTCTGTGCGGTTGGTCCTTTTTGCAGGTAGGAATCAGACCGTGTACCCACAGGAAATCCATAATTGCATCAACCTTTTCAAAGTGCTGGTTAGTGCGTTCATATTTCTATCACCCGAAGGACTTGACGGAACCACGTAAACACGTGCACCAGCTCGGCTAGTATGCATGCTTCTCGTGCACGTGTTTACGTGGTTCTGCCGCGGTGCTTCGGGTAATAGAAATATGAACCCACGATATATATTATATATATATATACCCCTGTATCATCGTCTTGAAAACTTGACATTCCTACCTGCAAAAATAAGTGGATCAACTGCGTGGACAACCGGTTAAGAAAATTTCAACATTCTGGCGTGTAGAAGTCGCACGAGGAAACTTTCCAAATCCAAATGCTAATTTGTACCCGACGTAGAGAATCTAAATGAAATTCAATGTGAGATTTCCGGGCTAGACGGCGTATGCTGAGTCTTTACCCGGACACGGCATCATCTGTCGGCTGGACGACCAAGTCCAACCACTGTTCCCCCCCCCCCCCCCCTAAGAACCACGTGGCGTTATTAAATGATACACGTCTTTTAGCTCCACGTTTGTTTGTTTGTTTTTGTGCTTTTTTTAAATATTTAGTAACAATTCAATGTTAGTCCCTAGTCCCCCGTCCCCGTGGTAACCTCGCAAACAATCCATTTAGACCAGGTGTTTGTTTGAAATGTGTTACCCAGCTATTAAAAGGTGGCTATTTAAGAGACTGCGTTTCATTGGAAGTTTGACGGAATGTATTTTCCACCATTTTAATACATTGCTGTTTTAGAAGTTGTTGGTTTCATTGGAAGTTTGACGGAATGTATTTTCCACCATTTTAATACATTGCTGTTTTAGAAGTTGTTGGTTTCATTGGAAGTTTGACGGAATGTATTTTCCACCATTTTAATACGTTGCTGTTATAGAAGTTGTTGGTTTCATTGGAAGTTTGACGGAATGTATTTTCCACCATTTTAATACATTGCTGTTTTAGAAGTTGTTGGTTTCATTGCTTAATAATAATAATAATAATAATAATAATGACGTTAATAATAATACAATGTTTGCTGCTGAAATATTTAGGTTTTCCATCCGGTCTTATAAGCCTTGTTCCACTCATGATCACTGCAACGTTATAGAATAATGTATTGACATTATTGTGTAACTGCGAAGAAAAAAAAAATAAAATCTTAGGTGTACCTTTTTTTACATTGTTATGCCAGTATTGGACTTGTTTTTTTGTATTGTCAAATGCAGTAGTTTGGGGCCCTGCCACGTGGTCAGCTCTTATCATCAGTTGATCTCTCTGTGTTTTTTAATCACACGTGAAAACTCTACAGCCTTCCTATCACTATAGAATATCCTGAGGCAAAGATACATGAGATATATATATATATATATATATATATATATATATATATATATATATATATATATATACACTAAGCCAACCACAGTAGTAAACTGCTTCAAATTCAGGCTCGGGTTTCTCCTTGCACCTATTTTACACACTGTCTTTCTCTGCAAGTGGTGGTGATGGGTTCCCTTCTCTCAAAACTGTTTTTTTTTTTTAAATTTTATGAAGCAGGTTTTGAAGTTCAGCTTTCACGTCTCAACGCTTTGCACCATGACTTTAACGACTTTTAAAAAAATAAATCCGTTGATAAGAATATAATCTTGTCAATATTGTCGGTTAGTGTGATTTATGAGACATGGATTGGTTTAGTTGACTCTCCAGTGCAGTGTTCTGTTTTGGTTTTATAACTTTCAGATCGTTGCCTTGGGAAGCTCCATTACAACTAACCCTGCCACCGTTTATTGATTGACGCATCCACATAACCTTTCAAACGTTGATTCCATGTTCATTCAATAATCAATAGCTTACACTTAACCCTACTAAATCTGATCTTTAGCTAAACTAGTAAGCCCCGTTTCATTACCGAATAAACTATTTGCCTTAGTGGTCTATTATCTTAAAAGTATGACTGTAAATCTTTTTGTTAAAAAAAAGCTGCTTGCAATCTTGCAAATTTCACTAAAGCTGTGCATGGAGTTTGTAAAATAAGGTTGTATGTTTTCACGATGACTACTTCTCCCCCTCCTGTCTGTTCCCTGTTTGCTTGCTGTTTTTTGTTTTTCTTTCCTCCAGTGAAGATGCAGGAACTGTCTTCTTCTGCTCTGACCTAACCAACAGAAGCCGGGTGATGTTCTAGAAGCTGTTCTAGAACAGTTTGACACACAACTGATTTGAAAAGTGTTTCAGTGTGAAATAGACTGGAAACTGACCAAACCGATCAATCGCAGACATCCAGTCTGCTTTCCAGTTTGATTACTACTGTCCATAGACCTGTCCCAGGGCGAGCCAGAGAGAAGACCAACCAGTAACCCTCCTGTGTGTTTCTCCTCTCCAACTCTTTCAGCTTTGCGTTGCTATTGGATCGTTGCGCTGCTCCCCTTTCCAGCCTGCTGAATCCGATTGGAGGGCTGGGAGTTGGGATCCCGCCCCCGCAGCTCCTCTTAGGCCACGCCTCCCTGCAGCTGGCCCAGCTCAAAGCCCAGCTCGTTACCGCTGCAACCGCCAACCCCCCACTACCCTACACTCACCCCCATCCACCTTCTCTCGCCCCCCCTCATCAAGCTCCTCAAAGCGGCAGCTACCGTCAATAACATGTCCCATCCCCTATATAACCCCTTAGGGGGTCAGTACTCTTCACAGGCCCAGAGAACTGCCACCCAGATGGGGCAGTACGGACTCACACAATCCCAGGCCGGAAGGGACCCACTGGGGGCCTCCCGCCATGGTCTGGGCCCTGGGTCTGGTGGTGGTGGTTCCTCCGGCTCAGGGAGGCATGATGTCCTCGATGGTGGCCCAGCAGATGGGGTATGACCTGGGGCAGAGATCGACCGGGATGACCACGGAGATGGAGACCTCCATAGACCACCACATCCGCGGGGCCAGAGAGGATGTGAGGCTGCTCAGCCAGTTGATGCAGCAGAAACAGAACCAGCAGGTCCCACTGGACGCCCGAGACCTTCGCCTAAGTCACGACCCCATGGACGAGCTCTCGTCTGGGGGTGGGCTGGGCGGTTACACCCCTGGCCGGACCTCCAGCGACCAGCAAAGCTCCATGGACTCCTGGTCTGGCTACCTGACCCAGTCTGCTTCCTCCAAACTCTTCTCCTCCACCCTTCCTCAGTACCAAAGCCAAACCTCTGGGTTTGGAGGTGCGGGAGTGCTGGGGTCCACCTCAAGGGGTTCCGAGGCTCCCATGAGCGCCTCGTCCGCAGCCTCTCGTCCAGCCCGGTACACGTCCGAGTCTGCCAGCAGCATCCTGGCGAGTTTCGGCTTGTCCAATGAAGACCTGGAGCTCCTCAGCCACTACCCAGACGATCAACTGACCCCAGACAACCTGCCCTTCATCCTCAGAGACATCCGCATCCGTAAGTCCAATAGAACTATGGATGTGGACCATCGGCCCAAGGTAGGCGGTGGACCTGGCCCAGGGTCCGACCACGGTGGTGGAGGACAGAGCAAAGTGATCGATTATGAACATTCTAGTGCTACTAAATACGACAGTTATGATGATGGTGATAATAGCCAACCCGATAATTACGGCGCGCGTAATCCGCTCCCAATGGAGACGGCAAAATATGACATGGTCAGAGACTTGCTGAGCGGGTACGCCGGCCATTCCAAGCAGCGTGTCCAACAGCATCACATCCAGAGCCCCATGAAAGAGACAGACTCTCGCATCGGCCTTCCTCCGCCTTCCAGCCAGTCCCAGCAGACCCACAAAACCCACGGCTCGTCATCTAAAGCAACATCCAAGTCCATGAACATCCCTGTCCGAGGCGGAGACCAAGGACTCAACCGACACCTGGCGTCCCAGAATCAAGGCAACGCTCGGGGCCACGCTCAGCCCCGGTCCGGCCTGGTGGTTCATGGTGGTAGAGATGGTGCTGGAGCTGGGGGCGGAATTCCAGGACTCAGGGTTGGAGGTGTCGGGGTTCCTCCTCCCACGACACCCCCCATGTGGCCTCCCTTATTCCCCATCATGAACCCATCTATCCCACCTCCTGGTCATGTTCCGGTGCCCCGGATTGGTCCGACGCCTTCCTTGCACCAGCAGATGAACCTACCTCCCCCGATGATGATGATGATGCCGACGAGGTTACCGACTCCGACCATGATGAGTGACTACTCTGCTGCTTCTCCCAGAATCTTTCCTCATACCTGTTCTCTCTGTAACATAGAATGTTCCCAGCTAAAGGTGAGTTTTTTTTTTTTGCCATACCTGTCTTGACCTTTGGTTCTAAATAGTGTTTGAGATTGTTATACTTTGAGCACTGTTTGATTTTCTTTCCTGGAAGGCCAAAACACTATATATTTATATATTTTTTTTTCTACCTGGTAACCCATGTCTGTTTCAGTCCTGGATAATAGACCAGGTGTTTTAGCCCTCCAGAAACAGCTCCAGTCGTTTGTTTCAGAAGTTCAATCAAGTACATATAAAGTATTTGAAATCTCAAATAGTATTTGAACCCAGTCCTGAACCTCTCCATACTGATTGTGTGCCTTTTTTAAAAAATATATATATTTTTGAACCTCATGTTGTAACTCAAGACTTCGCTTGTTGAATGTTCCTTTTTTGTTTATTCAAACACTTAAGTCTAGCTGTGCGATTGTCACATGTATTTCACGGTGAGTTGAGATGTTCTAAAATGAATGAAAATAATTAAATAAAACAGAGAAAAAACTTTTTTTAGTATAAATAAATATTTTCTCCTCGGGGAATATGAAGACATCGAATCCTGGACTGAAATCAACATTATTCTATTGTCGTTATTGGAAATTGTGTAATTTCATGACATTTAAACCTTGAAATATTGTCATTTTATTTGTTTGTAAAGGCCATATTTAAGACATTCTGTTATAAAATGCCGTTTTATTTGTGACTTTCGATGGCCGTGATTTGCCTTGAGGAAGACTAGTGCTCGAAGACGATACAACCAACGACAAGATGAGAAGCTGCCAGAGAACAACAATCAATCAATGTATTTATAAAGCCCTTCTTACGTCAGCTGGTGTCACAGTGCTGTACAGAAACAAGGAAGTTAAGGCTCTGTTTCTAGACATTGACCGTGGTCAATTAATGGACTATTTAGCCACTAGAAGATGTTTTTGTTCTCTTAAAAATGTTTTTACTCAAACCCCTATATCATTGTATTATAGCCTTGTGTGTAAACCAATGACACAACACACTACTAACTGTATATACACAATTGATTTAGTTACTTTGGGAAGCAAGTTATTTTTTGGGGAAGAAGATGGCTGACGAGAGAATCCATTCCAGAGAAGACCCCCAGAAGATTCCAGATGCTGGTTTTTTTTCTCACAGCATTTTTGCTGCCTACAATCTTTTTCTTGGTAGAACAGAGACCCTATATTTTACTATGTTATTTTTTTCCAACATTGTATAAATCAACTCCTGCTATGAAAGCAGAAAGAAATTGGACTCTGCTGCTGCAACAAAATAAAAATGTATTGAAAGTGCTTGATTTTAGAGGAGTTTGGGGGAAATTGGTTGTGATGATTATGTAGAGAGGTTTGGATGAGGATGATGAAGACACAGAACTGATTGTCTCTGTTTGTGCTGTTTTGATCAACAGAACTGGATCGAGCATCAAAACACCGGTCTCCACGTTGAGAATTGCCGTCTACTCAGGAAATCGTGAGTCTTCTCTCTTTTTATATATCAGTTCTCCCTTTCGCTCTTTTCTCAGTTAGTCTTCCCCCCCCCCCCCCCCTCAATCCCTTGTATCCCCTCATCTCCTCCTCAAAAAACCCACTGGAGGAAAAAGTGTGAGTGGGGAGGGCCTTTATCTTTTCCAATACAGTTGAGAATAACGAGAGGAGATTTGGATTCGAGGAAAATCGCGGAAATACGAATTGAAATCTACGTCCACTGATGACATCACGTTGTAGCTTGTGCTAATCACCTGTACCCTTTCCTCCTTCCAGGTATCCCGACTGGAACGTGGAAACTATCACTGTATCAAGGTGAGTCCCCTACCTGTACTGTGTCCTAAAAATAGAAGATAATTAAATGTTGTCCCTTCGATGTAGGTCACTGCTGACTGAATGATTTAGCAAGTTGAGTCTTAACATCTGGTGGAAGTATGTAAACACTCCCTTTTCATCCTTACCTACATTTACCAACCAGAATAACTTCATCAGCTTGACCACTACCTCTTCGTTCTCTCATCCTCCTTCCCGTCTCTCTCCCCTTTCCCCCCCCCCCCCCGTCTTGGTCTCCCTCCTCCCCCTCTTTCTCCCCTTTCCTCCCCCTCTCTTTCTCCCCCATCTTTATCCCTCCCTCTCCAGCCCTATTCATAGTAGAAATGAAAGCAGCCGGTTGTCCTCTAAACGCCGTCGGACATCACGCTCCGCCTCCCGTTCTCTGTCCTGGTCTCGCTCTCCTTCTCCTCGCCGCTCTTCCTACCACACCCCTTCCTCCGCTACTCGCCGACCTCGATCCAGGGAACGAACCCGCTCCCGTGAACGTCAACACAACACTACCACACGGCGTTCCCGGTCCCCGGGGTCACTTCGGGGCAGGGAGAGAGAACGTGACCCTCCGGCTTCGTCTTCCCACCGGGATCAGGAACGTCGGCCTCAGACAGCCTCTTCATCCCGGAGGTAAGATAAGACTTTTAAATGAGTTAATATGTATGAATATTCCTCTTTTTAAATGAGTTAGTATATATAAATATTCCTCTCTTAAATGGGTTAATATGTATAAATATTCCTCTCTTAAATGAGTTAATATGTATGAATATTCCTCTCTTAAATGGGTTAATATGTATAAATATTCCTCTCTTAAATGGGTTAATATGTATGAATATTCCTCTCTTAAATGGGTTAATATGTATGAATATTCCTCTCTTAAATGGGTTAATATGTATGAATATCCCTCTCTTAAATGGGTTAATATGTATGAATATCCCTCTCTTAAATGGGTTAATATGTATGAATATTCCTCTCTTAAATGGGTTAATATGTATGAATATCCCTCTCTTAAATGGGTTAATATGTATGAATATTCCTCTCTTAAATGGGTTAATATGTATGAATATTCCTCTCTTAAATGGGTTAATATGTATAAATATTCCTCTCTTAAATGGGTTAATATGTATGAATATTCCTCTCTTAAATGGGTTAATATGTATAAATATTCCTCTCTTAAATGGGTTAATATGTATGAATATTCCTCTCTTAAATGAGTTAATATGTATGAATATTCCTCTTTTAAATGAGTTAGTATGTATAAATATCCCTCTCTTAAATGGGTTAATATGTATGAATATTCCTCTCTTAAATGGGTTAGTATGTATGAATATCCCTCTCTTAAATGAGTTAGTATATATAAATATCCCTCTCTTAAATGAGTTAGTATATATAAATATTCCTCTCTTAAATGGGTTAATATGTATAAATATTCCTCTCTTAAATGGGTTAATATGTATGAATATTCCTCTCTTAAATGAGTTAATATGTATGAATATTCCTCTTTTAAATGAGTTAATATGTATAAATATTCCTCTCTTAAATGGGTGCATATGTATGAATATTCCTCTTTTTAAATGAGTTAATATGTATGAATATTCCTCTCTTAAATGAGTTAATATGTATGAATATTCCTCTTTTAAATGAGTTAATATGTATGAATATTCCTCTCTTAAATGAGTTAAGGAGGAGGAGGAGCAGCCTGCCGAAGTCTGACAGTGCTGAGAGACTGGCCAAGAAACTACTGGAGTCATCTGGTGAGACACACACACACACACACACTGGTAAGAGCGAGAGAGACACACACTGGTGTGAGAGAGGGAGAGCGACACACGCACACACACACACACTGGTAAGAGCGAGAGAGACACACACTGGTGTGAGAGAGGGAGAGCAACACACACACACACACACTGGTAAGAGCGAGAGAGACACACACTGGTGTGAGAGAGGGAGAGCGACACACACACACACACTGGTAAGAGCGAGAGAGACACACACTGGTGTGAGAGAGGGAGAGCGACACACACACACACACACACACACACACTGGTAAGTGCGAGAGAGACACACACTGGTGTGAGAGAGGGAGAGCGACATGCTATAGCCACACAGGGCTGAAGAGAGCTTTTCACACTTTCAGATTCTGAAGTGGGTCAGTACCAACCTTAGCTACTGGGCCTGCCCTGGGGCTAGCCCATCACTTCAATTGGTACTAGATGGGAACGTTTAAACGAAATTGAGATCCTTAACGTTAAAGTTCTGTCTGTCTGGTGGCTGACCTGCCTATACTGATAGATAGACCTAGTGCACGGTTCTGACTGTGTGTCTGGTAGCTGACCTGCCTATACTGATAGATAGACCTAGTGCACGGTTCTGACTGTGTGTCTGGTAGCTGACCTGCCTATACTGATAGATAGACCTAGTGCACGGTTCTGACTGTGTGTCTGGTAGCTGACCTGCCTATACTGATAGATAGACCTAGTGCACGGTTCTGACTGTGTGTCTGGTAGCTGACCTGTCTATACTGATAGATAGACCTAGTGCACGGTTCTGTCTGTCTGGTGGCTGACCTGTCTATACTGATAGATAGACCTAGTGCACGGTTCTGTCTGTCTGGTGGCTGACCTGCCTATACTGATAGATAGACCTAGTGCACGGTTCTGACTGCGTGTCTGGTGGCTGACCTGCCTATACTGATAGATAGACCTAGTGCACGGTTCTGACTGTCTGGCTGGTAGCTGACCTGTCTATACTGATAGATGGACCTAGTGCACGGTTCTGTCTGTCTGGTGGCTGACCTGCCTATACTGATAGATAGGACCTAGTGCACGGTTCTGTCTGTCTGGTGGCTGACCTGTCTATACTGATAGATAGACCTAGTGCACGGTTCTGTCTGTCTGGTGGCTGACCTGTCTATACTGATAGATAGACCTAGTGCACGGTTCTGTCTGTCTGGTGGCTGACCTGCCTATACTGATAGATAGACCTAGTGCACGGTTCTGACTGTGTGTCTGGTAGCTGACCTGTCTATACTGTGCCTCTCTCCTCTCTCTCAATCCCTCACTAGCTCGCTACGAAAGATGCAAGTGTTTGTGTTCTCTGAAGTACGGCAACCAATCGGTCTCCTCCGTTCCAATAATACTGAATCTTTAACCTCTCTTGGGGAGGTGGGACACTACTGTCCCACCCACGGGACACACTATTCAACAGCCAGTGAAAAATCAGAGCGCCAAATTCAAAACAACAAAATGTCATAATTCAAAGTTCTCAAACATACGACTATTTTACACCATTTTAAAGGTACACTTCTCCTTAATAACCTCTTACATCTAGACGTTCCGCTAGCGGAACACCTGCTCCAATATCCAATGATAGAGCGTGGCGCGAATTACAAATTCCTCAAAAATACAAAAACTTCAATTTTTCAAACATATGACTATTTCACAGCATTTTAAAGATAAGACTCTCCTTTATCTAACCACACTGTCCGATTTCAAAAAGGCTTTACAACGAAAGCGAAACATTAGATTATGTCAGCAGAGTACCCAGACAGAAATAATCAGACACCCATTTTTCAAGCTAGCATATAATGTCACAAAAACCCAGAAGACAGCTAAATGCAGCACTAACCTTTGATGATCTTCATCAGATGACACACCTAGGACATTATGTTATACAATACATGCATGTTTTGTTCAATCAAGTTCATATTTATATCAAAAAACAGCTTTTTACATTAGCATGTGACGTTCAGAACTAGCATACCCCCCGCAAACTTCCGGGGAATTTGCTAACAATTTACTAAATTACTCACGATAAACGTTCACAAAAAGCATAACAATTATTTTAAGAATTATAGATACATAACTCCTCTATTCACTCGATATGTCCGATTTTAAAATAGCTTTTTGGTGAAAGCACATTTTGCAATATTCTAAGTACATAGCCCAGGCATCACGGGCTAGCTATTTAGACACCCGACAAGTTTAGCACTCACCAATATCAGATTTACTATTATAAAAGTTTGATTACCTTTTGTTGTCTTCGTCAGAATGCACACCCAGGACTGCTACTTCAATAACAAATGTTGGTTTGGTCCAAAATAATCCATCGTTATATCCGAATAGCGGCGTTTTGTTCGTGCGTCCCAGACACTATCCGAATGGTAAAGAAGGGTCGTGCGCATGGCGCAATTCGTGACAAAAAAAATCTAAATATTCCATTACCGTACTTCGAAGCATGTCAACCGCTGTTTAAAATCAATTTTTATGCCATTTTTCTCGTAAAAAAGCGATAATATTCCGACCGGGAATGTCCATTTAGCTAAACAGAGGAATGAAAACAAACCTTTCGGTCGACGCGGGCACGAGCCTGAGTCTCACAGTACTGTAACCAGCCACTACCCAAACGCGCTACTTTGTTTCAGCCAGAGCCTGCAAAGCCACGATTCAGCTTTTTGCCGCCTTCTGAGAACCTATGGCAGCCGTAGGAAGTGTCACGGGACAGCTAAGATCCTCACTCTTCAATAAACAGAGACAAGAAGAACGACACCTTGTCAGACAGGCCACTTCCTGCATGAAATGTTCTCAGGTTTTTGCCTGCCATATGAGTTCTGTTATACTCAGACACCATTCAAACAGTTTTAGAAACTTTCGGGTGTTTTCTATCCAAAGCCAATAATTATATGCATATTCTAGTTACTGGGCAGGAGTAGTAACCAGATTAAATCGGGTACGTTTTTTATCCAGCCGTGAAAATACTGCCCCCTAGCCATAACAGGTTAATGTAACCACATTATCCGATTTCAAAAAGGCTTTACGGCAAAAGCATAAAGTTAGATTATGTTAGGACAGGTACAACACAAGAAAAACCACACAGCCATTTTCCAAGCAGGAGAGGGGTCACAAAAAACAGAAATACAGCTAAAATTAAGCACTAACCTTTGACGATCTTCATCAGATGACACTCCTAGGACTCAATGTTAGACAATACATGTATGTTTTGTTCAATAAAGTTCATATTTATATCCAAAAACAGCATTTTACATTGGCGCGTGATGTTCAGAAAATATTTTGCCTCCAAAACTGCCGGTGAATCAGCACAACAATTTACAAAAATACTCATCATAAACGTTGATAAAATATTAAACTGTTATTCAAAGAATTATAGATAACCATCTCCTTTATGCAACCGCTGTGACAGATTTCAAAAAAGCTTCACGGGGAAAGTACACTTTGCAATAATCTGAGTACGGCGCTCAGAATCATACACCAGGCAATACAGATACCCGCCATTTTGGAGTCATCTAAAATCATAAATAGCATTATAAATATTCACTTACCTTTGATCTTCATCAGAAGGCACTTCCAGGAATCTCAGGTCCACAATAAATGTTGTTTTGTTCGATAAAGTCCATAATTTATGTCCAAATACCTCCTTGTTGTTTGCGCGTTCAGTAAGCTACTCCAAATGTAGGAAGCGTGCCGACAATTTCACGACAGAAAGTTAAAAAAAGTTATATTTACGTTCGTTGAAACATGTCAAACCTTGTATAGCATCAATCGTTAGGGCCTTTTTAACATAAAACTTCAATAATATTCCAACCGGACGATTCCAATGTCTTGAAAAATGTTTTGGAACACAGCTACCTCATTAGGTGAACGCGCGCCAATGAACTCATGTCCTTTCCTGAGTCACCAACTTCCCGGCCTTCTTGTTCGCTCTCTGTTCACTGCAAAAGCCTGGAACTAGGTTCTAAAGACTGTTGACATCTAGTGGAAGCCTTAGGAAGTGCAAAATGAACCCTAAGTCACTGTGTGTTGGATAGGCAATGACTTGAAAGGACTACAAGCACCAGATTTCCTACTTCCTGGTTAGATTTTTCTCCGGTTTTTGCATGCCATATGAGTTCTGTTATACTCACAGACACCATTCAAATAGTTTTAGAAACTTCAGAGTGTTTTCTATCCAAATCTACGGATACTATGCATATTCTAGTTTCTGGAACAGAGTAGTAACCTGTTTAAATTGGGTACGTTTTTCATCCAGCTGTGAAAATACTGCCCCCTAGCCCTAAGAGGTTTAAAAACCAAAACTACAAACCTCAGATTTCCCACTTCCTGGTTGGATTTTTCTCAGGTTTTTGCCTGCCATATCAGTTCTGTTATACTCACAGACATCATTTTAACAGTTTTGGAAACTTCAGAGTGTTTTCTATCCAAATCTACCAATTATATGCATATCCTAGCTTCTGGGCCTGACTAGCAGGTATTTTACTCTGGGCACGCTTTTCATCCAAACTTCCCAATGTTGCCCCCTATCTCAATGAAGTTAAGAAAAATGGCCCATTTGTCACATCCCGAATTGTCACCTAATCTTTCTACTATACTGTTGAAAGTGACAGTTGGTTTCAGTTATCCCTGCTTGTGTGAAAACACGGCCAGTCTTAGCCTGAACGGTCGCTCGGGGCTACGAACAATGCAGTGTGGAAAGGCCCAATGAATCTCCGTGGTCTTTCCTTGATTCCTCGCCTCCTCTCACCTTCTCAACGTGCATTGGAGCAGTAGGTCCAAGGGGAGGAACCTCTGATTTCCACCTCCAATTAGTTTTGAGAAAGACGATGTGAGGAATCAAGGAAAGACCATTGGAGAAAGTAGACTAGTTCTTGCATTTATCCATCCCTCTGTCGCTCACACACGCCCTAACCCATGTCTCCTCCTCCCCTTCCAGCTGGCCTCTCTCTGTAACCCAGGTCTCTCCCTCCCCTTCCAGCTGGCCTCTCTCTGTAACCCATGTCTCCCCCTTCCAGCTGGCCTCTCTCTGTAACCCAGGTCTCTCCCTCCCCTTCCAGCTGGCCTCTCTCTGTAACCCATGTCTCCTCCTCCCCTTCCAGCTGGCCTCTCTCTGTAATCCATGTCTCCCCCTCCCCTTCCAGCTGGCCTCTCTCTGTAACCCATGTCTCCCCCTTCCAGCTGGCCTCTCTCTGTAACCCATGTCTCCCCCTTCCAGCTGGCCTCTCTCTGTAACCCAGGTCTCTCCCTCCCCTTCCAGCTGGCCTCTCTCTGTAACCCAGGTCTCTCCCTCCTCTTCCAGCTGGCCTCTCTCTGTAACCCATGTCTCCCCCTCCCCTTCCAGCTGGCCTCTCTCTGTAATCCATGTCTCCCCCTCCCCTTCCAGCTGGCCTCTCTCTGTAATCCATGTCTCCCCCTCCCCTTCCAGCTGGCCTCTCTCTGTAATCCATGTCTCCTCCTCCCCTTCCAGCCGGACTCTCTCTGTAACCCATGTCTCCCCCTTCCAGCTGGCCTCTCTCTGTAACCCAGGTCTCTCCCTCCTCTTCCAGCTGGCCTCTCTCTGTAACCCATGTCTCCTCCTCCCCTTCCAGCTGGCCTCTCTCTGGCTGGCCTCTCTCTGTAACCCATGTCTCCTCCTCCCCTTCCAGCTGGCCTCTCTCTGTAACCCATGTCTCCTCCTCCCCTTCCAGCTGGTCTCTCTCTGGCTGGCCTCTCTCTGTAACCCATGTCTCCTCCTCCCCTTCCAGCTGGCCTCTCTCTGTAACCCATGTCTCCTCCTCCCCTTCCAGCTGGCCTCTCTCTGTAACCCATGTCTCCTCCTCCCCTTCCAGCTGGCCTCTCTCTGTAACCCATGTCTCCCCCTCCCCTTCCAGCTGGCCTCTCTCTGTAATCCATGTCTCTCCCTCCCCTTCCAGCTGGCCTCTCTCTGTAACCCATGTCTCCTCCTCCCCTTCCAGCTGGCCTCTCTCTGTAACCCATGTCTCCCCCTCCCCTTCCAGCTGGCCTCTCTCTGTAATCCATGTCTCTCCCTCCCCTTCCAGCTGGCCTCTCTTTGAACCATCCTTTTGTATTTCCAGCTGGCCTCTCCCTGACTGAGAACACCAGTCTAGAAGTTATGATGCAGTCCCTCGCCCCCGCGCTCCTGGCAGAGCTCGCCAAGAAGAAGGGAGCCGCCGCCTCCTCTTCCTCCTCGAAGGGAGGTGCCTCTCGGAAAACTGAAACGGGAATGTCCAAGTCCGGAAACAAGCTAGGATCTGGAAGGTCATCAACCAGAAAATCCTCTTCTCCATCCACTCCCTCCAAATCATCCAGCTCCGCTTCTTCCAAGGTGTGTATTTTGTCCTCCAGATTTTTAAATTAAACTGTTAAGAACACTAGCAGGGACAATAGAGAGCTGATGATAAATGTTGTCATTGTGGTGGATGTCCTACAAGGCTCTTATCTGCTATATTCACCCCCCCCCCAGCCATAGAATGGCCAGTATGGTGGATGTCCTACAAGGCTCTTATCTGCTATATTCACTCCCCCCCCCCAGCCATAGAATGGCCAGTATGGTGGATGTCCTACAAGGCTCTTATCTGCTATATTCACTCCCCCCCTCCCCCCCCCAGCCATAGAATGGCCAGTATGGTGGATGTCCTACAAGGCTCTTATCTGCTATATTCACTCCCCCCCAGCCATAGAATGGCCAGTATTATCTTCTCTCTAGGCTGTAGCTCTAAACATGACCATCTACTAACATAACGGAAGCACTGCCCCTCGTTGATGCAGTGAAGAAGGTCTGAAGATGTTTTTTGGATGCTTTTGGTGCAGATGTGCTTTGTCACAACGCTAAAATCAGCTTTCAAAGTTTTAAAGAAGTCCTACACCGTGGCAGACTACGATCCCCAGTTTACCTGCCTGGCGGGCGGGGTTACTGCCTGGCGGGCGGGGTTACTGGCCGGCGGGCGGGGTTACTGCCTGGCGGGCGGGGTTACTGCCTGGCGGGCGCGGTTAATGCCTGGCGGGCGGGGTTACTGGCGGGCCAGATTTCACTCCAGTATGAACGTCTGCTGGCAGCAGAGTAAATATAAAGAATTCATACCTTTTCCCAGAGAGCCTTCAGAAAACATCTATTCCTGGAAAACATGAACCAGCTTTTCTACAAGAACAGTCTTTTCTGAAGAAGATAAAAAAACATCGGGACGGGAGACCCTTCAGAACTCAACTCCTGAAATGTTGTACGGATCCTAAAAAAAGTTCCCTACGCGTGAGACCCAGGGGAGGAGACCCGACACCTGTCTGATCAACTGGATCGATGCTTAGCTGCCATTCATTCGTGATACTGTTCAACCATCACCCGCTGTCTGTGGGACTCAATGCCAAAGAAGATGGAGCAAGGCATGCAGGGAGAAATGTATATATCTAAGTGTGTGAATGTCTGCTTCTTCTTCTTATTAATCGTTAGTAGTTAGGAGTGACTGCTTCTTCTTCTTATTAATCGTTAGTAGTTAGGAGTGACTGCTTCTTCTTCTTATTAATCGTTAGTAGTTAGGAGTGACTGCTTCTTCTTCTTATTAATCGTTAGTAGTTAGGAGTGACTGCTTCTTCTTCTTATTAATCGTTAGTAGTTAGGAGTGACTGCTTCTTCTTCTTATTAATCGTTAGTAGTTAGGAGTGACTGCTTCTTCTTCTTATTAATCGTTAGTAGTTAGGAGTGACTGCTTCTTCTTCTTATTAATCGTTAGTAGTTAGGAGTGACTGCTTCTTCTTCTTATTAATCGTTAGTAGTTAGGAGTGACTGCTTCTTCTTCTTATTAATCGTTAGTAGTTAGGAGTGACTGCTTCTTCTTCTTATTAATCGTTAGTAGTTAGGAGTGACTGCTTCTTCTTCTTATTAATCGTTAGTAGTTAGGAGTGACTGCTTCTTCTTCTTATTAATCGTTAGTAGTTAGGAGTGACTGCTTCTTCTTCTTATTAATCGTTAGTAGTTAGGAGTGACTGCTTCTTCTTCTTATTAATCGTTAGTAGTTAGGAGTGACTGCTTCTTCTTCTTATTAATCGTTAGTAGTTAGGAGTGACTGCTTCTTCTTCTGTTCTACAAACACTAACAAACTACACCTTCTGTCCTCTCTCTTCCCCCCCTGTCCTCTCTCTTCCCCCCCTGTCCTCTCTCTTCCCCCCCCTGTCCTCTCTCTTCCCCCCCTCTCTATCGCTCTCTCCCCCCCCCTCTCTATCGCTCTCTCCCCCTGTCCTCTTTCTCTCTCTTCTCTCTTTCTCTCTCTCCCCCTGTCCTCTCTCTCCTCTCTTGCTCTCTCTCCTCTTTCTCTCCCCCTGTCCTCTCTTTCTCTCTCTCCTCTCTTTCTCTCTCTCCCCCTGTCCTCTCTCTCTTTCTCTCCTCTCTTTCTCTCTCTCCCCCTGTCCTCTCTTTCTTTCTCTGTTTCTCCCCCTGTCCTCTCTCTCTCTCTCTCCTCCTGTTCTCTCTCTCTCCTCTCTTTCTCTCTCTCCTCCTGTTTTCTTTCTTTCTCCTCCTGTCCTCGCTCTCATCTCTCTCTCTCTCCCTCCTCCTGTTTTCTCTAGACTAAGAAGAAGCGAGGCCCAGGGACCTCTGCTCTGTTGAGACTGATGAATATCCCTCAGCACACATCTCATGATGAGGTGGTCAAGGCTGTAGAACCCTTCGGAAAGATCAACAATGTCATCCTACTCAAGGCCATACAGGAGGTACATTACCCGTCTTTATTGTCTCTATTTCAATGGAGAGTACCCCATTCCACCTGTTATTGTCTCTATTTCAATGGAGAGTACCCCATTCCACCTGGTATTGACTCTATTTCAATGGAGAGTACCCCATTCCACCTGGTATTGTCTCTATTTCAATGGAGAGTACCCCATTCCACCTGGTATTGTCTCTATTTCAATGGAGAGTACCCCATTCCACCTGGTATTGACTCTATTTCAATGGAGAGTACCCCATTCCACCTGGTATTATCTCTATTTCAATGGAGAGTACCCCATTCCACCTGTTATTGTCTCTATTTCAATGGAGAGTACCCCATTCCACCTGTTATTGTCTCTATTTCAATGGAGAGTACCCCATTCCACCTGTTATTGTCTCTATTTCAATGGAGAGTACCCCATTCCACCTGGTATTGTCTCTATTTCAATGGAGAGTACCCCATTCCACCTGGTATTGTCTCTATTTCAATGGAGAATACCCCATTCCACCTGGTATTGTCTCTATTTCAATGGAGAGTACCCCATTCCACCTGGTATTATCTCTATTTCAATGGAGAGTACCCCATTCCACCTGTTATTGACTCTATTTCAATGGAGAGTCCCCCATTCCACCTGTTATTATCTCTATTTCAATGGAGAGTACCCCATTCCACCTGGTATTGTGTCTATTTCAATGGAGAGTACCCCATTCCACCTGGTATTGTCTCTATTTCAATGGAGAGTCCCCCATTCCACCTGGTATTATCTCTATTTCAATGGAGAGTACCCCATTCCACCTGTTGTCTCTATTTCAATGGAGAGTACCCCATTCCACCTGGTATTATCTCTATTTCAATGGAGAGTACCCCATTCCACCTGGTTTTTCCTAATATATAATTCCAACAGACTTATCACCTACTAGCCAAATCCAGATTTGTCATTTTGCTCAGATCGTACACCAGACCCCCAGCCCCCGCGCCTCATGTGTAAATGATGGTATTTATAATGAACCCCAGACCCCCAGCCCCCGCGCCTCATCATGTGTAAATGATGGTATTTATAATGAACCCCAGACCCCACAAGGTGGTCATTAGAACTGGACTCTGTTACTTAGACACAGCTAATCAACCACAAATACCTCTCTGGCCCGGTCCCTCTCTGGCTCGGTCCCTCTCTGGCCGGTCCCTCTCTGGCCCGGTCCCTCTCTGGCCCGGTCCCTCTCTGGCCCGGTCCCTCTCTGGCTCGGTCCCTCTCTGGCCCGGTCCCTCTCTGGCTCGGTCCCTCTCTGGCTCGGTCCCAGCCGGTCCCTCTCTGGCCCGGTCCCTCTCTGGCTCGGTCCCAGCCGGTCCCTCTCTGGCCCGGTCCCTCTCTGGCCCGGTCCCTCTCTGGCTCGGTCCCAGCCGGTCCCTCTCTGGCCCGGTCCCTCTCTGGCTCGGTCCCAGCCGGTCCCTCTCTGGCCGGGCCCTCTCTGGCCCGGTCCCTCTCTGGCCCGGTCCCTCTCTGGCTCGGTCCCAGCCGGTCCCTCTCTGGCCGGTCCCTCTCTGGCCGGTCCCTCTCTGGCTCGGTCCCTCTCTGGCTCGGTCCCAGCCGGTCCCTCTCTGGCCCGGTCCCTCTCTGGCTCGGTCCCAGCCGGTCCCTCTCTGGCCCGGTCCCTCTCTGGCTCGGTCCCAGCCGGTCCCTCTCTGGCCGGTCCCTCTCTGGCCCGGTCCCTCTCTGGCCCGGTCCCTCTCTGGCTCGGTCCCAGCCGGTCCCTCTCTGGCTCGGTCCCTCTCTGGCCCGGTCCCTCTCTGGCCCGGTCCCTCTCTGGCCCGGTCCCTCTCTGGCTCGGTCCCAGCTGGTCCCTCTCTGGCCCGGTCCCTCTCTGGCTCGGTCCCTCTCTGGCTCGGTCCCTCTCTGGCCCGGTCCCAGCCGGTCCCTCTCTGGCTCGGTCCCAGCCGGTCCCTCTCTGGCTCGGTCCCAGCCGGTCCCTCTCTGGCTCGGTCCCTCTCTGGCCCGGTCCCAGCCGGTCCCTCTCTGGCTCGGTCCCAGCCGGTCCCTCTCTTCGTCGCTCCATATTTGTTTACGTTTATTTTTTAAATTGTCTAATAAACTCTCTCTCTCTCCATCCCCTCTCTATTCCTTTCTCCCTCTCTCCATCCCCCTCTCTCTCTCTCCATCCCCCTTTCTCTCTCTCCATCCCCTTTCTCTCTCTCCATCCCCCTTTCTCTCTCTCCATCCCCACTCTCTCTCTCCATCCCCTTTCTCTCTCTCCATCCCCCTTTCTCTCTCTCCATCCCCTCTCTCTCTCTCCATCCCCTTTCTCTCTCTCCATCCCCCTCTCTCTCTCTCCATCCCCTCTCTCTCTCTCCATCCCCTCTCTCTCTCTCCATCCCCTCTCTCTCTCTCCATCCCCTCTCTCTCTCTCCATCCCCTCTCTCTCTCTCTCCATCCCCTCTCTCTCCATCCCCTCTCTCTCTCTCCATCCCCCTCTCTCTCTCCATCCCCCTCTCTCTCTCCATCCCCCTCTCTCTCTCCATCCCCCTCTCTCTCCATCCCCCTCTCTCTCCATCCCCCTCTCTCTCCATCCCCCTCTCTCTCTCTCTCCATCCCCCTCTCTCTCTCTCCATCCCCCTCTCTCTCTCTCTCCATCCCCCTCTCTCTCTCTCTCCATCCCCCTCTCTCTCTCCATCCCCCTCTCTCTCTCCATCCCCCTCTCTCTCTCCATCCCCCTCTCTCTCTCTCCATCCCCCTCTCTCTCTCTCCATCCCCCTCTCTCTCTCTCCATCCCCCTCTCTCTCCATCCCCCTCTCTCTCCATCCCCCTCTCTCTCTCTCTCTCTCCATCCCCCTCTCTCTCTCTCTCTCTCCATCCCCCTCTCTCTCTCTCCATCCCCCTCTCTCTCTCTCTCTCCATCCCCCTCTCTCTCTCTCTCTCCATCCCTCTCTCTCTCTCTCCATCCCTCTCTCTCTCTCTCTCCATCCCCCTCTCTCTCTCTCCATCCCCCCCTCTCTCTCTCCATCCCCCTCTCTCTCTCTCTCCATCCCCCCCTCTCTCTCTCCATCCCCCTCTCTCTCTCTCTCCATCCCCCTCTCTCTCTCTCCATCCCCCTCTCTCTCTCTCCATCCCCCTCTCTCTCTCTCCATCCCCCCCTCTCTCTCTCCATCCCCCTCTCTCTCTCTCTCTCTCCATCCCCCCCTCTCTCTCTCTCCATCCCCCCCTCTCTCTCTCTCCATCCCCCCTCTCTCTCTCTCCATCCCCCCCTCTCTCTCTCTCCATTCCCCCCTCTCTCTCCATCCCCCTCTCTCTCTCCATCCCCCTCTCTCTCTCCATCCCCCTCTCTCTCATCCTCCCCCCATCTCTCTCCATTCCCCCCCTCTCTCTCTCATCCTCCCCCCCACCTCTCTCTCATCCTCCCCCCCACCTCTCTCTCATCCTCCCCCTCTCTCTCTCTCCATCCCCCTCTCTCTCTCTCCATCCCCTCTCTCTCTCTCCATCCCCTCTCTCTCTCTCCATCCCCCTCTCTCTCTCTCCATCCCCCTCTCTCTCTCTCCATCCCCTCTCTCTCTCTCCATCCCCTCTCTCTCTCTCCATCCCCCTCTCTCTCTCTCCATCCCCCTCTCTCTCTCTCCATCCCCTCTCTCTCTCCGTCCCCTCTCTCTCCATCTCCTCTCTCTCTCTCTGTCCCCCTCTCTCTCTCTCTCTCTGTCTCTCTCTCTCCGTCCCCCCACTCTCTCATCCCCCCCTCTCTCTCTCTCATCCCCCCTCTCTCTCTCTCTGTCCCCCTCTCTCTCTCTCCGTCCCCCCACTCTCTCATCCCTCTCTCTCTCCCCTCTCTCTCCATCCCCCCTCTCTCTCTCTCATCCCCCCTCTCTCTCTCTCCGTCCCCCCACTCTCTCATCCCCCCCTCTCTCTCTCTCCATCCCCTCTCTCCATCCCCTCTCTCTCTCTCTCTCTCATCCCCCCCTCTCTCTCTCTGTCTCTGTAGGCGTCAGTATTGTTTGAGAAAGAGGAGGATGCCAGACAGCTTGCTAGCTGTAAGACGCTGACCGTCAGAGGCCAGACCGTTATCATACGGATGGAGAAAGACACTCTGTTGGAGAACTCAAAGGAACTGGACCAGACCAAGAAGTCTACTGCTGAAAAGTAACAACTGTGGAGCAACTCATTTCTTTACAGAATTAATTAACTCTATATATTCACTATATCATTATTTAACTCTATATATTCACTATATAATTCATTAACTCTATATATTCACTATATCATTAATTAACTCTATATATTCACTATATCATTATTTAACTCTATATATTCACTATATAATTCATTAACTCTATATATTCACTATATCATTATTTAACTCTATATATTCACTATATCATTAGTTAACTCTATATATTCACTATATCATTATTTAACTCTATATATTCACTATATCATTAGTTAACTCTATATATTCACTATATCATTAGTTAACTCTATATATTCACTATATCATTAGTTAACTCTATATATTCACTATATCATTAGTTAACTCTATATATTCACTATATCATTAGTTAACTCTATATATTCACTATATCATTAGTTAACTCTATATATTCACTATATAATTCATTAACTCTATATATTCACTATATCATTCGTTAACTCTATATATTCACTATATCATTCGTTAACTCTATATATTCACTATATCATTAGTTAACTCTATATATTCACTATATCATTAGTTAACTCTATATATTCACTATATCATTAGTTAACTCTATATATTCACTATATCATTAGTTAACTCTATATTCACTATATCATTCGTTAACTCTATATATTCACTATATCATTAGTTAACTCTATATATTCACTATATCATTAGTTAACTCTATATATTCACTATATCATTAGTTAACTCTATATATTCACTATATCATTAGTTATCTACAGTGAGGGAAAAAAGTATTTGATCCCCTGCTGATTTTGTACGTTTGCCCACTGACAAAGAAATGATCAGTCTATAATTTTAATAGTAGGTTTATTTGAACAGTGAGAGACAGAATAACAACAAAAGAATCCAGAAAAACGCATGTCAAAAATGTTATAAAATGATTTGCATTTTAATGAGGGAAATAAGTATTTGAAATACTTATCCAAATACCGCATTTCGTGACAAAAAAAATCAAAATATTCCATTACCGTACTTCGAAGCATGTCAAACACTGTTTAAAATCAATTGTTATGCGAATTCTCGTAAAATAGCGATAATATTCCAACCGGGCGACGTTGTATTCGTTCAAAGACTGAAAGAAAAACATGGAGTCGTCTCGTGGACGCGCACTCCAGTGTCATTGTTCCCTGCATGACCACTCACAAAAACTCCTGCTGTTTTTCGCCCAGACATCATTCCACTTTCTGGCGCCTTCTGAGAGCCTATGGGAGCCTTAGAAAATGTCACGTTACAGCAGAGATGCTGTATTTTCGATAGAGATGCCCTAGAAGTAGAACAAATTGTCAGACAGGGCACTTCCTGTATAGAATCTTCTCAGGTTTTGGCCTGCCATATGAGTTCTGTTATACTCACAGACACCATTCAAACAGTTTTAGAAACTTTAGAGTGTTTTCTATCCAAATCTACTAATTATATGCATATTCTCGTTTCTGGGCAGTAGTAATAACCAGATTAAATCGGGTACGTTTTGTATCCGGCCGTGCAAATACTGCCCCCTATCCCCAACAGGTTAACTCTATATATTCATTATGATATCATTAGTTATCTCTATATATTCAGTGTGATATCATTCATTAAATGGGTATAAAATACAATATATTATTGTTTTCTGTTAAGTTTATATTCTCATTAGTCAGCACCTTCCCTAACATGTTGGGTGTATGTCAACACTGGCCTTTTTCAACATTTTATTTATTAAGGTACAAAAATACAAATCTCCACTCTCTCTTCCCCTCTCTCTCTTCCCCTCTCTCTCTCTCTCTCTTCCCCTCTCTCTCTCTTCCCCTCTCTCTCTCTCTTCCCCTCTCTCTTTCTCTTCCCCTCTCTCTCTCTCTTCCCCTCTCTCTCTCTCTCCCCCTCTCTCTCTCTCTCTTCCCCTCTCTCTCTCTCTTCCCCTCTCTCTCTCTCTCTTCCCCTCTCTCTCTCTCTCTTCCCCTCTCTCTCTCTCTCTCTTCCCCTCTCTCTCTCTCTCTCTTCCCCTCTCTCTCTCTCTCTCTTCCCCTCTCTCTCTCTCTCTTCCCCCCTCTCTCTCTCTCTTCCCCCCTCTCTCTCTGCCCCCCTCTCCCTCTCTGCCCCCCTCTCCCTCTCTGCCCCCCTCTCCCCCTCTGCCCCCCTCTCCCCCTCTGCGCCCTCTCTCTCTCTCTCTCTCTCTCTCTCTGCCCCCTCTCTCTCTCTCTCTGCCCCCCTCTCTCTCTCTCTCTCTCTCCCCCTCTCTCTCTGCCCCCCTCTCTCTCTCTCTCTCTCTCTTCCCCCCTCTCTCTCTCTTCCCCCCTCTCTCTCTCTCTCTCTTCCCCCCTCTCTCTCTCTTCCCCCCTCTCTCTCTCTCTCTCTCTCTTCCCCTCCCTCAGGACAGCGACAGCAGCCAAGTACCAGACCAGCACCACCAAGTCAACTAAAACATCTACCAAATCTTCAACGACCGCAACTAAACCGCAAACTGCCAGTACCAAGAACACACCCAAGGTGTGTGGATCTAATACCAAGTCCAAGGGGAAAAGTCCCCTCGATCCTATGCAGGTACGTTTTGGGCTTCTTCATTCTTTTCTTTTTTTACCCACAAAAGCACTAGTGTCACTCCAGGGATTGTCTGTGATCTCTAGACACTAAGGACTTGTAGCGAGCTGGTAGAAGTAAACTGGCCGAAGTCCCAGCAGCTTTTGTCAGAGCATGTCCACCGAGGCAATATGCCAAGTCACTGAAGCTGGGCGGCGGAGGTGGGAACAACATTTCTGAGGCGTTTAGGTCACACACCGGGCTGAATCTCCGTTTGAAATGTGCCTTATGCTTTCTGTCGTTTGCCCCTTAAATAAAGTGATATTTATCAGTGTAATTAGAATTAGAAAAACTTTATTGTGGCTGCAATTTGGAAATATGTCCTCAGCTTCACGACATTAAAACCAGACGTGAAACATGAATCATATTATAGATAACGTTCAGTAGATGGTTCCTCAACCTGGGTCTATGGGGTCAGGAACAAACTAATCCGTCTTTCTCCCTCTCTTCCTTTCCGTGTTTAGCCTGACTTTGTGAAACACAGGTTTGTGAAGATTGAAGGTTTACCAGAAGCTGGATATACAGAGGAAGATGTTCTGGCTCTGGTGAAGAATTACGGATATAGACCTGGACTCTACAACTGTTTCATTCTGCCCAACCAGAGATGGGTAGGTTGGCTCTCTGTCTGTCTCTGTCTCTGTCTCTCTCTCTCTCTTCTCCCTCTTTTCTCCCTCTCTCTTTCGCACCCTCTTTTCTCTCCCTCTCTGTGGTTGATTGAACACCAGCTCTGAAATACATATTTTTGTTATTGTTGATCCAGTCCTATAACTTGGGTGTTATTGTTGATCCAGTCCTATAACTTGGGTGTTATTGTTGATCCAGTCCTATAACTTGGGTGTTATTGTTGATCCAGTCCTATAACTTGGGTGTTATTGTTGATCCAGTCCTATAACTTGGGTGTTTGTTGTTGTCATGGTAATGAGTGTATTTGACCCAACAGGCCATAGTCCGTATGGAGAGAGTAGAGAAGAGCTTTGCTATGTTGACGACCTACTCACAGTCTCCTCCTAAACTACTAGACTGTCCCCTCACCTTCACGTTGACCCGCCCTGATACCAACCTCCTCCAGGTAACAGAGAGATATATATATATATATATATATATATATATATATATATATATATATATATATATATATATATATATATATATACACACACACACACACACACACACACACACACACACACACACACACACACACACAGTCCAGTCATCATAGCTGTCTGTTCTTTCTATTTCAGGAGGGTGTGTACACAACTCTGAAGGGCCTCACCACTAAGGTAAGTTCATAGATTTAACTAGAAAGTTTACGTGGTTGTGTGTCCCCCAAACCATTTATTTTTACTGCTCTAATGACGTTGGTAACCAGTTTAGAATAGCAATAAGGCACCTCAGGGGGTTTGTGGTGCATTGCGATGTATCGTGCTTTAGAACAGCCCTTAGCCGTGGTATATTGGCCACATACCACCCCCCCCCCCCCCCCTTAGGCCTTATTTCTTAATTATACCTTGCTTTAATAACCCCTTTATAACCTGTTAATAAACCCCTTTATAACCCTCTGTCTGTTAACAGGACCCAACGTTGAAGGAACGTCTTCTGATCGTCAGTAACGTCCCCACAGGGACCGCAGCGGCCCAGGAGGTTCACGACCTCGTCAAACGCTTCGGCACCTACCTCGACTCGCTGTCTCTGATCAACATGGTAGGGACAGACACCGGAAGCCTTGGGCAGCTGTTTGAAGTAGCCTGTTGACTTTTGTTCCGATGTTTAAATCAGGTCGTCTACCTGGGTAGGAAAGATACTTATTATCTCAGAATGAGAACGAGTTATTAATTCCTTTTTATAAATGTCTTTTTGTTGTTGCTTCTTCCACGTTTTATAAAACAGATTAGACAGCATATGTGACAGTATCTGGCTAAAATGCTGCTAGTGGTTCGCGGTACCACAAAAGGTGGACAAGTGGACACAGCGTGGACACAGCTCAGAAGGAGACGAGACCACAAAGAGACGTATCGCTCATTTAAAATAACTGGATTCTTACCATAAAAAGGGCATTTGGGAACGTTGTGCTAAAAAACATGAATTCAAAATGAAATCGCCCAAATGTCAAATATGGTCAGCCATAGTCGTACGATAAACGTCCAATACAAAACTTAAACAGCCACACATACAAAACACCATGTGATTATAACCAATTAGATCCCTGGAACCAACCACTTTAGGCCTGTAGTGGTATCATGTGATACAGTGCATTCAGAAAGTATTCAGACCCCTTGACTTTGTCCACATTTTGTTACGTTACAGCCTTATTCTAAAATGTATTAAATAAATAAAAATCCTTGGCAGTCTACACACAATACCTCATAATGAAAAAGCAAAAAGTTTTTACAATTTTTGCTAATTTATTAAAATGTAAAAACAAACCTTATTTACATAAGTATTCAGACCCTTTGCTATGAGGCTTGAAATTGAGCTCAGGTGCATCATGTTTCCTTTGATCATCCTTGATGTTTCTACAACTTGATTGGAGTCTACCTGTGGTAAATTCAGTTGATTGGACATGATTTGGAAAGGCACACACCTGTCTATATAAGGTCCCACAGTTGACAGTGCATGTCAGAGCAAAAACCAAGCCATGAGGTCGAAGGAATTGTCTGTAGAGCCCCGAGACAGGATTGTGTCGAAGCACAAATCTTGGGAAGGGTAACAAAACATTTCTGCAGCATTGAAGGTCCCCAAGAACACAGTGGCCTCCATCATTCTTAAATGGAAGAAGGTTGGAACCACCAAGACTCTTCCTAGAGCTGGCTGCCCGGCCAAACTGAGCAATCGGTAGAGAAGAGCCTTGGTCAGGGAGGTGACCAAGAACCCGATGGTCAGTCTGACAGAGCTCTAGAGTTCCTCTGTGGAGATGGGAGAAACTTCCAGAAGGACAACCATCTCTGCAGCACTCCACCAATCAGGCCTTTATGGTAGAGTGGTCAGACGGAAGCCACTCCTCAGTAAAAGGCACATGACAGCCTGCTTGGAGTTTGCCAAAAGTCACCTATAAACTCTCAGACCATGAGAAACAAGATTCTCTGGTCTGATGAAACCAAGATTGAACTCTTTGGCCTGAATGCCAAGTGTCACGTCTGGAGGAAACCTGGCACCATCCCTACAGTGAAGCATGGTGGTGGCAGCATCATGCTGTGGGGATGTTTTTCAGCGGCAGGGACTGGGAGACTAGTCAGGATCAAGGGAAAGATGAACGGAGCAAAGTACAGAGAGATCCTTGATGAAAACCTGCTCCAGAGCACTCAGGGCCTCACACTGGGGCGAAGGTTCACCTTCCAAAAGGATAATGACTCTAAGCACAGAGCCAAGACAAGGCAGGGGTGGCTTCGGGACAAGTCTCTGAACGTCCTTGAATGGACCAGCCAGACCCGGACTTAAACCTGATCTAACATCTCCGGAGAGACCTGAAAATAGCTTTGCAGCGACGCTCCCCATCCAACCTGACAGAGCTTGAGAGGATTTGCAGAGAAGAAATTGAGAAACTCCCCAAATACAGGTGTGCCAAGCTTGTAGCGTAATACCCAAGAAGACTTGATTCTGTAATCGCTGCCAAAGGCGCTTCAACAAAGTACTGAGTAAAGGGTCTGAATACTTATGTAAATGTGAAATTTCATATTTATTTTTTGTAAATTAGCAACAACAACAAAAATCCTGTTTTTGCTTTGTCATTATGGGGTATCGTTTGTAGATTGATGTTGGGGAAAAAAACGTAAATCATTTTTATAATAAGGCTGTAACAAAACAAATTGTTGTTAAAAGTCAAGGGGTCCTAATGCTTTCTAAAGGCTCTGTGTAACCAATTAGGTCCTTGGAACCTCCGACTGTATTATTAAACATTTCTGATTAGTCAGGCGACAACACAAATAACAAATCAAATGAATTGATTTGTTGTTTAATGAATGTTTCTCTCTCTCTGTCTCAGATCTATTTTGAAATGGAAACCTCTTCAGTGGCGATGGCGGTGTGTCTTCGTTTCCAGAAGTCCTCCAGTGTAGTTCAGAACAACCCTCTGAAGTTCAACATGCTGGTCAAGGTTAAACAGCCACCGCAGCCCCCAGCCCAGAAGACATCTGTTGTCAGGTAAATATCTTAACTCAACCTTTTCATTAACCTCTATGGGCTCGTCACCGTCCCACTCTATTCAACAGCCAGTGGAACAGTGTGGCGCGAAATACAAAAACCTCAAAAATGCAATAATTTCAATTTTTCAAACATACGGCTATTTTACACCATTTTAAAGATAAGACTCTCGTTAATCTAACCACACTGTCCGATTTCAAAAAGGCTTTACAACGAAAGCGAAACATTAGATTATGTCAGCAGAGTACCCAGACAGAAATAATCAGACACCCATTTTTCAAGCTAGCATATAATGTCACATAAACCCAAACCACAGCTAAATGCAGCACTAACCTTTGATGATCTTCATCAGATGACACACCTAGGACATTATGTTATACAATACATGCATGTTTTGTTCAATCAAGTTCATATTTATTTGAAAACCAGCTTTTTACATTAGCATGTGACGTTCAGAACTAGCATACCCCCGCAAACTTCCGGTGAATTTACTAAATTACTCACGATAAACGTTCACAAAAAAACATAACAATTATTTTAAGAATTATAGATACAGAACTCCTTTATGCAATCGCGGTGTCAGATTTTAAAATAGCTTTTCGGCGAAAGCACATTTTGCAATATTCTGAGTAGATAGCCCGGCCATCACGGTTAGCTAATTTGACACCCACCAAGTTTAGCCCTGACCAAAACTCCGATTTACTATTATAAAAGTTTGATTACCTTTGGTGTTCTTCGTCAGAATGCACTCCCAGGACTGCTACTTCAATAACAAATGTTGGTTTGGTCCAAAATAATCCATCGTTATATCCAAATAGCGGCGTTTTGTTCGTGCATTCAAGACACTATCCGAAGTGTAAATAAGGGTCACGAGCATGGCGCATTTCGTGACAAAAAAATTCTAAATATTCCATTACCGTACTTCGAAGCATGTCAAACGCTGTTTAAAATCAATGTTTATGGTATTTTTCTCGTAAAATAGCGATAATATTCCAACCGGACAGTAGTGTTTTCATTCAAAGAGGAAAAGAAAAAAACAGCGAGGTCTCGTGAATGTGCATATCCAATCTCTTAGTCACCAGGCAGACCACTGAGCTACTATACTCTGCCCAGAGACAGGAGACGCCTCAATCCGCTTTCTGAAGGCTTTAGAGAGCCAATGGAAGCCTTAGAATGTGCTATGTAACCCCAGAGATACTGTAGTTTCGATAGAGAATCGAAAGAACTACAAATTCTCAGACAGGCCACTTCCTGCTTGGAATTTTCTCAGGTTTTTGCCTGCCATATGAGTTCTGTTATACTCACATACACCATTCAAACAGTTTTAGAAACTTCAGAGTGTTTTCTATCCAAATCTACTAATAATATGCATATTCTCGTTTCTGGGCAAGAGTAGTAACCAGTTTAAATCGGGTACGTTTTTTTATCCGGCCGTGAAAATACTGCCCCCTAGCCCAGACAGGTTAACTTCCAAGATTTTATCCGTCAGTCCATCCATCCAATCCAAGCATTGTATGACGTCCTGTTTTCTAAGGACATAGGATACAATTAGGGTCCATTGTTTTTCCTCGTCAGGGAACAACTCCTGTTCCAATGGAGACCTTTTAGACTGATCTGGGCATGTAAACATCACTTATTTTATAATCTACGTGTTTGTCTGTCGTTTCAGCACCAAAGCCAAGAAGAAACCGATCAAAGGCAAGAAACCTGAAGCTAAAGGTGTCGCAACACCAGTTAAACCTGTTGCTACCACCACCACTACTACCAGCACCAATGCTACGGTCTCATCCTCTCAGCCTGTTGCAGTGGCTACCAAGCAACCGGGTGACGACGTCATCGTCGCGGAGGCCAAGCAACCAGGAAGTGACGTCGCGGTGATGAATTCCGACGGAAAGGCAACGGTGGCGGAGTCTGGAGGAAAAGAGGGTGGGATTTCCTCGACAGTAGAAAAAGATGGGAAGAATAAGAACGCTCATCCTCCCAAAGAGGATGGAGAGATGAAAACTGAGGAGGCAAAACAAAACAAGGAAGACACTGCGACCGTCGACATCGTCGTTTCCGCCTCGTTACCTACGGTTGCCGCGTCCGCTCCCGAGGAAGAGGTCGCCGTGGAAACCCAGAGCACCGACGGCGTCGCCTCGACCAATGAGATTGCAGCAGAACCCGAAAAGGTTCTAGCTGCGGTCACACAACAGGGCAGTGATGTCATTACGTTGGTTAGTGACGTCGCCAACAATCCCGTCGACTCTGACACCGTTGCTGCCTTTGTACCGGTACAAACACCGGACCCTGTCCCGGTAGCGTTAAATGTCGAAGACAATCCTCTGGACTTTCCTCCGGTAACCGAGGAGATCCTCAAGGCCCTGGAGGTAGCGGTTCACCAACACCGTATGGGGAGACTGGCGGAGGAACAGGAACAGAACCAGGGAGAGGGGATCCAGGCCAAGCCTCTACCCAACAAGAAGAGCCCTGCAGCTGGGGAGACAGCGGAGAAAAAGACCCCGACTGGAGAAAAGAACCAGGTCCCGGCTGAGCCAGAAGAGAAGACTGGGGAGAAAGAGACGATGAAGAAAGAGGAGCCACGCCCAGAGAAGAAGTCACAGCCGGACAAAAAACATCCCACACCAGCTAAAAAGACCACCGACACGAAGAAGACCCCTTCAGGATCTGGCCAACCAGACCACAAGAATGTATGTATTATTATTATTATTATTATTATTATAATAATATGAATTTAAGGGACAGATACAATTTAAACCTTGACAGATTTGAATCACCGACAGTCTTGATTCATTGCACCTTAGTGTAACCGGTGTGAAATGGCTAGCTAGTTAGCGGGGTGCGCGCTAATAGCGTTTCAATCGGTGACGTCACTCGCTCTGAGACCTGGAAGTAGTTGTTCCCCTTGGTCTGCAAGGGCTGCGGCTTTTGTGGAGCGATGGGTAACGATGCTTCGAGGGAGCCCAGGTAGGGGCGAGGAGAGGGATGGAAGCAATACTGTTTCATTAGCTTCTGCTAATATTTTAATGTATGTATTGTACTCTGAGGCAACTCATTATGTATTTAAATGTCTAATAAAATAAATTAATTCATCCAGGGGAAGACCCAGGCTTCTGGAGGGAGAGGCCGGAGTGACTCTTCTAGGCATAAAAGCAGCCGGGCTCCTTCCGAGGAGGAGCAGGATCCTCCAACGTCGAGACAGGGTAACTCCTCTAGCTCCTCTTCTGGCTCCCGCAGGAGCAGCAGACAGGACGGCAGCCCCGCCAAGAAGAAGGGGAGGAAAGAAGAGGAGAGGAGCAAGGTAGGAGAAGGAGAAAAAGCAAGGCGTGATGGCGAATGCATGTTCTATATGCCAATTCTATCTCTTTTATGATTTGTTTCTATTTCTGAGCTAGAAATGATCCTATTAAAGGTTTCTGTTGGTTCCACAGAGCCACGGCCGCAGCTGTAGAACAACTCGCTCCTCGAGGAGCAGGTCTAGAGATAAGGTGAGCGGACGATGCTTTCCAAACGGCAACATTTCTTCAAAATACACCGTACAGAATCCAGAACCGTTCCAGTCTGTTGTAGCAAACTCTCATACATCTGATTTCAAACTACAGCACTTCTGTTGAATTTGTGGAAGATTTGATTTGATTTATTAATTCAGATCCTTTTCTCTCTTCACCTCAGACTAGTTGCTACGCGGGATATGACTTTACGTCTGACGTCATCCCCGATGAAGCCAACTCCTTCGATCTGGACCAGTTCAACATGGACCAGTTTGTTACTGTGGACGAGGTGGAAGGGGATGAGGCTGAGAACACCGACCCACCGCAGTCATCCTCATCTTCGTCACACAAGACCCAAGATAAGGCCTCGGAAAGGTCGAAACGATCGTCCAAACGCAAGAGGGGTACCCCAGATACCCCAAGTCCGAAATCTAGCCAGGAGCACAAGGAGACACCCACGTCGTCCTCCTCTACCCCCCCTGCTCAGAAGACTCCAGGAAAAGCTGCAGCAAAAAAGGCAGCAGCTAAACCTCAACCACCAGCCACCTCTGGACGCCAGACCAGGTCAGCAGCAGCCTGCTGTTGTTGTAGCAACCGAAGCCGCAGAAACCCAGGAAGCCGCCGACGACAACACCAGCATAGCCGATACGGAGGCGGAGCCTGTTCCCTTGGAGACTCGGTCTCAGTCGGAAGAGGAAGTAGTGGTCACTAAGGGATTTGACACGGAGGGTGTAGTACCGTCGTCACACCAGAAGATGTCAGTGTTGGACACTGCAGTGACAGACAACAAGGAAGAGAAAAGTGCTGTGTCAGAGAGCGATATGGAGACTACAGCTGAAAAACCTCCAGAGGTAGAGGGGAGCGAGGAGACTACTCAGGCTGAAAAAGGTTCCTCGATTCTGGGTACCGAGGCTCAGAATGGAGCTTGTCCCCTGGAGCTTGGTCTGTCCCAGCCATCTGCCTCAGCCAAGGAGCGAGACCTTCACAAGGCCCTGGAACTACAAGAGGTGGAGACGGTGTCGGGTCACCAGGTGCCCCAATCACTTATTGATAAAGTACCTGATGATGATGATGGTGGTGATTTCCAGGTACTCGACGAAGCTGTGGACGATGACACACCTAGAGACGGAGAAGAGGGCAGTCAAGACACTCAGTCTGGATCTCTATCTCTGGGTCACCAGGCGCCTGCAGCCTCCGATTCTACGGGTTCCCAGGTGCCTCAAACTACTCTAGAGGAACACAAAGAGATCTCCAACGAAGAAGAAGAATCTGCTTTCCAGATCCTCGACTCTCTAGAAGACACTGAAGACAACATGGCCGACTCCTCTCTCGCAGGCCAACGAGGCCGAAGAGATTCTCTACCCAGAGAGATGGAGGGGTTCCAGATAGTAGATTCAGTCGACGATCAGACGGAAACGACCCAAGCTCTGGACAACCATACGACTGAAACTAAATGTCAAGGTGGCTCCAAGCCTCTAAAGGGGGGTAAGAAGGGCAAGAATAAGAGGGGACCCAGAACCCCAATAGGAGAGTCCGAGGGGGGTACCCCGAAAAAAAGTAACCTTGTCACCTTGGATGAGGTGAGCGAGGAGGAGGAGGATTACCCAGATGACGCCGCCGAAGAGGAAGAACTTATTAAGAAACAAAAACTGGTGAAGGACAAGCAGCGAGAGGAAAGAGGGAAGGAGAGAGAGAAAGGGCGGAGGAGGAGTAGAGAGAAGGAACGGAATAGGGAGGAGGAGAGAGAGGAGAGGGTCGGAGTGGATACTGAGGGCTTGGTGACTTTGGATGAGATCGGAGAGGATGAAGGAGCGGAGGGGCCTTGCCTGGAGCCACACCCCTTCAGCCAGGAGGACGAATCAGGAGACACCTTCAACCCCGAGGTCAGGAAATATCTGCTGATTACTTTCTCCGCTCTCTCTCCTCTGTCGTCTCTCTCTCTCCTCTCTGTCGTCTCTCTCCTCTCTGTCGTCTCTCTCTCCTCTCTGTCGTCTCTCTCTCTCTCCTCTCTGTCGTCTCTCTCTCTCTCCTCTCTGTCGTCTCTCTCTCCTCTCTGTCGTCTCTCTCTCTCCTCTCTGTCGTCTCTCTCTCTCCTCTCTGTCGTCTCTCTCTCTCCTCTCTGTCTCTCTCTCTCGTCTCTCTCCTCTCCGTCGTCTCTCTCCTCTCTGTCGTCTCTCTCCTCTCTGTCGTCTCTCTCCTCTCTGTCGTCTCTCTCCTCTCTGTCGTCTCTCTCCTCTCTGTCGTCTCTCTCCTCTCTGTCGTCTCTCTCTCTCCTCTGTCGTCTCTCTCCTCTCTGTCGTCTCTCTCTCTCCTCTCTGTCGTCTCTCTCTCTCTCCACTGTCGTCTCTCTCTCCTCTCTGTCGTCTCTCTCTCCTCTCTGTCGTCTCTCTCTCTCCTCTCCGTCTTCTCTCTCTCTCCTCTCCGTCGTCTCTCTCTCTCCTCTCTGTCGTCTCTCTCCTCTCTGTCGTCTCTCTCTCTCCTCTCCGTCGTCTCTCTCTCTCCTCTCCGTCGTCTCTCTCTCTCCTCTCCGTCTTCTCTCTCTCTCCTCTCTGTCGTCTCTCTCTCCTCTCTGTCGTCTCTCTCTCCTCTCTGTCGTCTCTCTCTCTCCTCTCTGTCGTCTCTCTCCTCTCCGTCGTCTCTCTCTCTCCTCTCCGTCGTCTCTCTCTCCTCTCTGTCGTCTCTCTCTCCTCTCTGTCGTCTCTCTCTCTCTCCTCTCTGTCGTCTCTCTCTCTCCTCTCTGTCGTCTCTCTCTCTCCTCTCTGTCGTCTCTCTCTCCTCTCTGTCGTCTCTCTCTCCTCTCTGTCGTCTCTCTCTCTCTCCTCTCTGTCGCTCTCTCTCCTCTCTGTCGTCTCTCTCTCCTCTCTGTCGTCTCTCTCTCCTCTCTGTCGTCTCTCTCTCTCCTCTCTGTCGTCTCTCTCTCTCCTCTCTGTCGTCTCTCTCTCTCCTCTCTGTCGTCTCTCTCTCTCCTCTGTCGTCTCTCTCTCTCCTCTGTCGTCTCTCTCTCTCTCTGTCGTCTCTCTCTCTCCTCTCTGTCGTCTCTCTCTCTCTCCCTGTCGTCTCTCTCTCCTCTCTGTCGTCTCTCTCTCCTCTCTGTCGTCTCTCTCTCTCCTCTCCGTCTTCTCTCTCTCTCCTCTCCGTCGTCTCTCTCTCTCCTCTCTGTCGCTCTCTCTCTCTCCTCTCTGTCGTCTCTCTCTCTCCTCTCCGTCGTCTCTCTCTCTCCTCTCCGTCGTCTCTCTCTCTCCTCTCCGTCGTCTCTCTCTCCTCTCTGTCGTCTCTCTCTCCTCTCTGTCGTCTCTCTGTCGTCTCTCTCTCTCCTCTCTGTCGTCTCTCTCCTCTCCGTCGTCTCTCTCTCTCCTCTCCGTCGTCTCTCTCTCCTCTCCGTCGTCTCTCTCTCCTCTCTGTCGTCTCTCTCTCTCTCCTCTCTGTCGTCTCTCTCTCTCTCCTCTCTGTCGTCTCTCTCTCTCCTCTCTGTCGTCTCTCTCCTCTCTGTCGTCTCTCTCTCCTCTCTGTCGTCTCTCTCTCCTCTCTGTCGTCTCTCTCTCCTCTCTGTCGTCTCTCTCTCTCTCCTCTCTGTCGTCTCTCTCCTCTGTCGTCTCTCTCTCCTCTCTGTCGTCTCTCTCTCTCCTCTCTGTCGTCTCTCTCTCTCCTCTCTGTCGTCTCTCTCTCTCCTCTCTGTCGTCTCTCTCTCTCCTCTGTCGTCTCTCTCTCTCCTCTCTGTCGTCTCTCTCTCTCTCCACTGTCGTCTCTCTCTCCTCTCTGTCGTCTCTCTCTCCTCTCTGTCGTCTCTCTCTCTCCTCTCCGTCTTCTCTCTCTCTCCTCTCCGTCGTCTCTCTCTCTCCTCTCTGTCGTCTCTCTCTCTCTCCTCTCTGTCGTCTCTCTCTCTCCTCTCCGTCGTCTCTCTCTCTCCTCTCCGTCTTCTCTCTCTCTCCTCTCCGTCTTCTCTCTCTCTCCTCTCCGTCGTCTCTCTCTCCTCTCTGTCGTCTCTCTCTCCTCTCTGTCGTCTCTCTCTCCTCTCTGTCGTCTCTCTCTCTCCTCTCTGTCGTCTCTCTCTCTCCTCTCTGTCGTCTCTCTCTCTCCTCTCCGTCGTCTCTCTCTCTCCTCTCCGTCGTCTCTCTCTCTCCACTGTCGTCTCTCTCTCTCCTCTCTGTCGTCTCTCTCCTCTCTGTCGTCTCTCCTCCGTCGTCTCTCCTCTCCGTCGTCTCTCCTCTCCGTCGTCTCTCTCTCTCTCCTCTCTGTCGTCTCTCTCTCTCCTCTCTGTCGTCTCTCTCTCTCCTCTCTGTCGTCTCTCTCTCCTCTCTGTCGTCTCTCCTCTCTGTCGTCTCTCCTCTCTTGTCGTCTCTCTCTCTCTCCTCTCTGTCGTCGCTCTCTCCTCTCTGTCGTCTCTCTCTCTCCTCTCTGTCGTCTCTCTCTCTCCTCTCTGTCGTCTCTCTCTCTCCTCTCTGTCGTCTCTCTCTCTCCTCTCTGTCGTCTCTCTCTCTCCTCTCTGTCGTCTCTCTCTCTCCTCTCTGTCGTCTCTCTCTCCTCTCTGTCGTCTCTCTCTCTCCTCTCTGTCGTCTCTCTCTCCTCTCTGTCGTCTCTCTCTCTCTCCTCTCTGTCGTCTCTCTCTCTCTCCTCTCTGTCGTCTCTCTCTCTCTCCTCTCTGTCGTCTCTCTCTCTCTCCTCTCTGTCGTCTCTCTCTCTCTCCTCTCTGTCGTCTCTCTCTCCTCTCTGTCGTCTCTCTCCTCTCTGTCGTCTCTCTCCTCTCTGTCGTCTCTCTCTCTCCTCTGTCGTCTCTCTCTCTCTCCTCTCTGTCGTCTCTCTCTCTCTCTGTCGTCTCTCTCCTCTCTGTCGTCTCTCTCTCTCCTCTGTCGTCTCTCTCTCTCCTCTGTCGTCTCTCTCTCTCTCCTCTCTGTCGTCTCTCTCTCTCTCCTCTCTGTCGTCTCTCTCTCTCTCCTCTCTGTCGTCTCTCTCTCTCTCCTCTCTGTCGTCTCTCTCTCTCTCCTCTCTGTCGTCTCTCTCTCTCTCCTCTCTGTCGTCTCTCTCTCTCCTCTCTGTCGTCTCTCTCTCTCCTCTCTGTCGTCTCTCTCTCTCCTCTCTGTCGTCTCTCTCTCTCCTCTCTGTCGTCTCTCTCTCTCCTCTCTGTCGTCTCTCTCCTCTGTCGTCTCTCTCCTCTGTCGTCTCTCTCCTCTGTCGTCTCTCTCCTCTGTCGTCTCTCTCCTCTGTCGTCTCTCTCTCCTCTCCGTCGTCTCTCTCTCCTCTCCGTCGTCTCTCTCTCCTCTCCGTCGTCTCTCTCCTCTCCGTCGTCTCTCCTCTCCGTCGTCTCTCCTCTCCGTCGTCTCTCCTCTCCGTCGTCTCTCCTCTCCGTCGTCTCTCCTCTCTGTCGTCTCTCTCTCTCCTCTCTGTCGTCTCTCTCTCTCTCTCTGTCGTCTCTCTCTCTCTCTCTGTCGTCTCTCTCCTCTCTGTCGTCTCTCTCCTCTCTGTCGTCTCTCTCCTCTCTGTCGTCTCTCTCCTCTCTGTCGTCTCTCTCTCCTCTCTGTCGTCTCTCTCCCTCTGTCGTCTCTCTCTCTCCTCTCTGTCGTCTCTCTCCTCTCCTCTCTGTCGTCTCTCTCTCTCCTCTCTGTCGTCTCTCTCCTCTGCGCTCCTCTCGTCGTCGTCTCTCTCTCCTCTCTGTCGTCTCTCTCTCTCCTCTCGTCGTCTCTCTCTCCCTCTCGTCGTCTCTCTCTCTCCTCTCGTCGCTCTCTCTCTCCTCTCTGTCGTCTCTCTCTCTCCTCTCTGTCGTCTCTGCGTCTCTCTCCCTCTCTGTCGTCTCTCTCCTCTCTCGTCTCTGTCGTCTCTCTCTGCGTCTCCTCTCCTGTCGTCGTCTCTCTCTCTCCTCTCTGTCGTCTCTCTCTCTCCCTCTCTGTCGTCTCTCTCTCTCCCTCTCTGTCGTCTCTCTCTCTCCTCTCTGTCGTCTCTCTCTCTCCTCTCTGTCGTCTCTCTCTCTCTCCTCTCTGTCGTCTCTCTCTCTCTCCTCTCTGTCGTCTCTCTCTCTCTCCTCTCTGTCGTCTCTCTCTCTCTCCTCTCTGTCGTCTCTCTCTCTCTCCTCTCTGTCGTCTCTCTCTCTCCTCTCTGTCGTCTCTCTCTCTCCTCTCTGTCGTCTCTCTCTCTCCTCTCTGTCGTCTCTCTCTCTCCTCTCTGTCGTCTCTCTCTCTCCTCTCTGTCGTCTCTCTCTCTCCTCTCTGTCGTCTCTCTCTCTCCTCTCTGTCGTCTCTCTCTCTCCTCTCTGTCGTCTCTCTCTCTCCTCTCTGTCGTCTCTCTCTCTCCTCTCTGTCGTCTCTCTCTCTCCTCTCTGTCGTCTCTCTCTCTCCTCTCTGTCGTCTCTCTCTCTCCTCTCTGTCGTCTCTCTCTCTCCTCTCTGTCGTCTCTCTCTCTCCTCTCTGTCGTCTCTCTCTCTCCTCTCTGTCGTCTCTCTCTCTCCTCTCTGTCGTCTCTCTCTCTCCTCTCTGTCGTCTCTCTCTCTCTCCTCTCTGTCGTCTCTCTCTCTCTCCTCTCTGTCGTCTCTCTCTCTCTCCTCTCTGTCGTCTCTCTCTCTCTCCTCTCTGTCGTCTCTCTCTCTCCTCTGTCGTCTCTCTCTCTCCTCTGTCGTCTCTCTCTCTCCTCTCTGTCGTCTCTCTCTCTCCTCTCTGTCGTCTCTCTCTCTCCTCTCTGTCGTCTCTCTCTCTCCTCTCTGTCGTCTCTCTCTCCTCTCTGTCGTCTCTCTCTCTCCTCTCTGTCGTCTCTCTCTCTCCTCTCTGTCGTCTCTCTCTCTCCTCTCTGTCGTCTCTCTCTCTCCTCTCTGTCGTCTCTCTCTCTCCTCTCTGTCGTCTCTCTCCTCTCTGTCGTCTCTCTCTCTCTCCTCTCTGTCGTCTCTCTCTCTCCTCTCTGTCGTCTCTCTCTCTCTCCTCTCTGTCGTCTCTCTCTCTCTCTGTCGTCTCTCTCTCTCTCCTCTCTGTCGTCTCTCTCTCTCTCCTCTCTGTCGTCTCTCTCTCTCGTCTCTCTCTCTCTCCTCTCTGTCGTCTCTCTCTCTCCTCTCTGTCGTCTCTCTCCTCTCTGTCGTCTCTCTCTCTCCTCTCTGTCGTCTCTCTCCTCTCTGTCGTCTCTCTCTCTCTCCTCTCTGTCGTCTCTCTCTCTCTCCTCTCTGTCGTCTCTCTCTGTCGTCTCTCTCTCTCTCCTCTCTGTCGTCTCTCTCTCTCCTCTCTGTCGTCTCTCTCTCTCCTCTCTGTCGTCTCTCTCTCTCCTCTCTGTCGTCTCTCTCTCTCCTCTCTGTCGTCTCTCTCTCTCCTCTCTGTCGTCTCTCTCTCTCCTCTCTGTCGTCTCTCTCTCTCCTCTCTGTCGTCTCTCTCCTCTCTGTCGTCTCTCTCTCTCCCTTTCTCACTCACACACCCTTTAACCTCTCTCCTATCAGACTCTGGTAACCCTGGATGAGGCTGGAGGTGATGGGGAGGATAATGAGATGGAGCAGGAAGAGCAGAACAAGAGTCCTGAACCAGCGCAGATCCAGCAAGCTGACAACACAGGTCTGTCTGTCGGTCGGTCGGAAAGGGTGTGGGTCAGAATAGAAGGGTGTATCGGGACAGAAGTGGGGTGTCCTCTCGTGCTCTAAACCATTTCTCTCCTCTAGCTGATTCTACAGGGTCTCCTGGTGCAGAGGATGACGGCAGGGGCATGGAGGAAATCAGGAGAATGGACTTTGTGACCGTGGATGAAGTGGGAGAGGAGGAGGAAGAGGAGGCTGTTGCCACAAGGAGAGGACCCAGGGGGAGGAAGAGGGCCCGACAGACCTCTGGTAAGAGAGAGGGACACACACACACTCAGAGACACACAGGAATTGAGTTATAATGTTGCAGATGTATTTCTTCATCTTCTCTCCGCCACAGCCAGGAAATCAGTGAAAGCGAAGAAGGTGAGCGTTAAAGACAAGGAAGAGGAGGAGCCTCGGGCAGATATTACTCCTCCCACTGACACAGCTTCCGTCGACGCTCCCTCCTCATTGCTCCAAGTCGCTGTGACCTCAGAGGTGGACGCCCAACCAGCTGCCTCAGTCCCAGACCTCCAGGAGAAAGAGACGAAGGCTGATACCCCGGCAGACCAACCCAGCCTGGAGGCCTCCTCAGCTGGGCAGGAGAGGCAGACTGACCCCCCTGAGAGCCAGAGTCTGGAGGGGAAACAGGAGACTGTTGGAAAGACTTCTACTGACTCCACAACACTACAAGGTAGAGAGAGAAGACCAGATGGACTGGAGAGCATTAGATGTGTTCAGTAGTTAATGAGACACCAGCCAGCCTCGTAATGCCGAGGGCCACTTCCCCTGGAGAAGTTTTATTTTTCAATCGTTACGTGTCGTGTTTTTCATCTTTTTCCTTGGCTGGCATCTGTGGTGTTTCCAGCGGTATGATTACCAAGTCCTCCCTGGATGTCCCTAATGCCCACTTGGTCATGAAGACCTGTGTTTGATAGGAACATAATGACATGTTTCTATATCTGGACTCTGTCTTCTTGCTGCCAAAATTAATCTGTTTTCTCCCATCGCTTTGTTCTTCCTGACTCTATCCACATCTCTCTTTCTCTCCATCTGTCTCTCTCTCCCATCGGTCTCTCTCTCTCTTATCTCCCTCTCTCTCTCCATCTTTCTCTCTTATCTCCCTCTCTCTCTCTCTCTCTCTCTCTCTCTCTCTCTAGAAGACAGTAAACAGAGAAGAGAGGAGGAAGAGGAGCCTGAATTAAAACGTTGTCGTTCTGAGTCTCCTCTGATCACAGACTTCAAACTGCCTCCCTTCACCCCTAACAACCCTATAGGTGATACTGACAGACACACGCTCACCGACAGACACACTTCATTTCTCATCAGGTTTAACTGACCCTCCTCTCTCTCCTCTCCAGGCCAGGACTTTGTGGTTCCTAAGACTGGGTTCTTCTGTAAGCTGTGTTCTCTGTTCTATGGGAGTGAACACACAGCCAAGAAGACCCACTGCAGCAGTCTACAGCACTATCAGAACATGCAGGTTAACATCACTATACCAGTTAGTTAGGGACTGGGGGGGAATAATCTAAATTAGACGGTATATTTTTAGACCTGTTAGTTTGATACATGGGAATTGACTGATTTCATTATTAGGCCTGTAAATAACCAGCCCTGTAGGACAGCGATGTGGGGAGACTAACCCAATGGCTAATACCCTGTACCTTTCACCCCCTCCTTCTCTCTCTATCACCCTCTCTATCCCTCTTTCTTTATCCCCTCTCTCTCTCTATCCCCCTCTCTCTTTATCCCCCCTCTCTCTTTATCCCCCCTCTCTCTCTATCACCCCTCTCTCTCTATCACCCTCTCTTTCCCTCTATCCCGCTCTCTCTATCCCCCCTCTCTCTCTCTCTATCACCCTCTCTATCCCTCTTTCTTTATCCCCCCCTCTCTCTCTATCACCCTCTCTTTCCCTCTATCCCGCTCTCTCTATCCCCCCTCTCTCTCTCTCTATCACCCTCTCTATCCCTCTTTCTTTATCCCCCCCTCTCTCTCTATCACCCTCTCTTTCCCTCTTTCTCTCTCGCTCTCTTTCCCTCTCTATCCCTCTATCCCGCTCTCTCTATCCCCCTCTCTCTCTCTCTATCCCCCCTCTCTCTCTCTCTATCCCCCCTCTCTCCCCCTCCTCTCTCTCTATCCCCCTCTCTCTCTATCTCTCTCTATCCCCCCTCTCTCTCTTTCTCTCTATCCCCCTCTCTCTATCCCTCTCTCTCTCTCTCTCTCTATCCCCCTCTCTCTCTCGCTCTCTCTCTCTATCCCCCCCTCTCTCTCTATCCCCCCCTCTCTCTCTATCCCCCCCCCCTCTCTCTCTATCCCCCCCCCCTCTCTCTCTATCCCCCCCCTCTCTCTCTATCCCCCCCTCTCTCTCTCTCTCTCCAGAAATATTACCTGAAGCATCAGAAGCAACAAGCAGGAAGTTCTAGCCACGTCTCCGTCTCCAAATGACCCCCTTGACCCTGGATGTTTCCCAAATGGCACCCTATTCCCTACATAGTGCACTACTTTTAGACCAGAGCTCCATAGTGCTCTGGTGGCAGGGTGCCATTTGACTCCCAACTCAATCAATCTATATTTTATAATTTGTGTCTGAAACAACTATAAGTCTGGTCATAATACTAATACACTATGTAGGGTAACAGAGGATCTGAGTAGAGAAGTGCTGATCCAGGATCAGGTCCCCCCCCCCCCCCAGTCCATATAGTTATGATCAGACTGATCCAGGATCAGGTCCCCCCCCCAGTCCATATAGTTATGATCAGACTGATCCAGGATCAGGTCCCCCCCAGTCCATATAGTTATGATCTTATATTCTAGACTGATCCTAGATCAGCACTCCTCCTCTGAAAGGCTTTGTGAATATGGGCCAATGTGTATCAAATAGTTTCATAATTTTTGGTGGGATTTGGATGTCTGTGTTTTAATTTAAATAGAGAAGAGAAACTTAAGTCAACAGAGACACTATCATTTTACAAGGAGAAAATAATAAATTTGAGTTTTATTAAAAGTTACATTTTGTTGGTGTCTTGTGATTTGGGAGTGGATGGTCAAGCATTAATGCGCACACACACACACACGGCGCAGATAATGACAATCAACAATACATTGGTGTCACAAGGGCAGCAGCACATCACCATTCATTAGTGCATACACTACCAGTGAAAAGTTTTAAGCGTTATGTTGCTTTATGGGTCGGCTCGCGAGGGCCTTAACCGTTATGTTGCATTATGGGTCGGCACCGGTTTGCGGGTGCTTTTTCAAAAAGCCTATGTCAGAGATCATTTGCATTAGGAGTTAAAGGTAGACTCAGCGATACGACGTACACTACCGGTCAAATGTTAAGACACACCTACTCATTCAAGGGTTTTTCTTTATTTTTACTATTTTCTACATTGTAGAATAACAGTGAAGACATCAAAACTATGAAATAACACGTATGGAATCATGTAGTAAACAAAAGTGTTAAACAAATCTAAATATATTTGAGATTCTTCAAAGTAGGCACCCTTTGCCTTGACAGCTTTGCACATTCTTGGCATTGTCTCAATCAGCTTCACCTGGAATGCTTTTCTAACAGTCTTGAAGGAGTTCCCACATATGCTGAGCACTTGTTGGCTGCTTTTCCTCCACTCTGCTGTCCAACTCATCCCAAACTATCTCAATTGGGATTTTTGTCAGGTGATGCAGCACTCCATCACTCTCCTTCTTGGTCAAATAGCCCTTACACAGCCTGGAGGTGTGTTGGGTCATTGTCCTGTTGAAAAACAAATGATAGTCCCACTTAGCCCAGATGGGATGGCGTATCACTAGGAATTCTTCTGCAAAGGTCCGAGACAGGATTGTGTCGATGCACAAATCTGGGGAAGGGTACCAAAACATTTCAGCAATATTGAAGGTCCCCAAGAACACAGTGGCCTCCATCATTATTAAATGGAAGAAGTTTGGCACCACCAAGACTTCCTGGAGCTGGCCACCCGGCTCTGACAGAGCTCTAGAGTTCCTCTGTGGAGATGGGAGAACCTTCCAGAAGGACAACCATCTCTGCAGCACTCCACCAATCAGGCCTTTATGGTAAAGTGGCCAGACGGAAGCCACTCCTCAGTAAAAGGCACATGACAGCCCGCTTGGAGTTTGCCAAAAGGCACCTATAGACTCAGACCATGAGAAACAAGATTCTCTGGTCTGATGAAACTGAGATTGAACTCTTTGGCCTAAATGCCAAGCGTCACGTCTGGAGGAAACCTGGCACCATCCCTACAGTGAAGCATGGTGGTGGCAGCATCATGCTGTGGGGATGCAGGAGTGGCTTCAGGGCAAGTCTCTGAATGTCCTTGAGTGGCCCAGCCAGACCCGGACTTGAACCCGATCAAACATCTCTGGAGAGACCTGAAAATAGCTGTGCAGCGACGCTCCCCATCCAGAGCTTGAGAGGATCTGCAGAGAAGAATGGGAGAAACTCCCCAAATACAGGTGTGCCAAGCTTGTAGCGTCATACCCAAGAAGACTTGAGGCTGTAATCGCTGGTGAAGGTGCTGAAGTACTGAGTGAAGGGTCTGAATACTCATGTAAATGTAATATTTCCGTTTTTATTTATAAATTAGCAAAAAATGTCTTACCCTGTTTTTGCTTTGTCATTATAGGGCGTAGATTGATAATAAAAACCATCAATGTTAGAATAAGTTTGTAACCTAATAAAATGTGGAAAAAGTAATGGGGTATGAATACTTTCTGAAGGCAACTAAGTCAGAAATACATAATTTTATTGTCATTTGAGTTTCCCAAAAATGTGATTTACTTCTTCTTCTTTTCTCAGTGTTTCCTCAGGATGTTTAGCGTTTTTCAACAAAAATTATAATTTAACAACTATAACAAAAACACACCAATCATACGTTTTTTTAATTAAACAATAGCTCATTTACAAAAATCTTTAGTGTTTTGGAATATAACTCATATATACAGTTGATGTTGGAAGTTTACATACACCTTTAGGCAAATACATTCAAACTCAGTTATTCACAATTCCTGACAATTTAATCCTTGTAAAAAGTCCCTGTTTTAGGTCAGTTAGGATCACCACTTTATTTTAATAATGTGAAATGTCAGAGTAATAGTAGAGAGAATTTTTATTTATTTATTTCAGCTTTTATTTCTTTCATCACATTCCCAGTGGGTCAGAAGTTTACATACTCTAAATTAGTATTTCGTAGCATTGCCTTTAAATTGTTTAACTTGGGTCAAATAATTTCAGGTAGCCTTCCACAAGCTTCCGACAATAAAGTTGGGTGAATTTTGGCCCATTCCCCCTGACAGAGCTGGTGTAACTGGGTCAGGTTTGTAGGCCTCCTTGCTCACACACACTTTTTCAGTTCTTCCCACAAATGTTCTATAGGATTGTGGTCAGGGCTTTGTGATGACCACTCCAATACCTTGACTTTGTTGTCCTTAAGCCATTTTGCCACAACCTTGGAAGTATGCTTGGGGTCATTGTCCATTTGGAAGACCCATTTGCAACAAAGGTTTAACTTCCTGAGTGATGTCCTGGAATGTTGCTTCAATGTGTCCACATAATTTTCCTGCATCATGATGCCATCTATTTTGTGAAGTGCACCAGTCCCTCCTGCAGCAAAGCACCCCCGCAACATGATGCTGCCACCCCCGTGCTTCACGGTTGGGATGGTGTTCTTCGGCTTGCAAGCCTCCCCCATTTTCCTCCAAACATAACGATGGTCATTATGGCCAAACAGTTCTATTTTTGTTTCATCAGACCAGAGGACATTTCTCCAAAAAGTACGATCTTTGTCCCCATGTGCAGTTGCAAACCGTAGTCTGGCTTTTTTAGGGCGGTTTTGGAGCAGTGGCTTCTTCCTTGCTGAGCGGCCTTTCAGGTTATGTTGATATAGAACTCGTTTTACTGTGGATATAGATACTTTTGTACCTGTTTCCTCCAGCATCTTCACAAGGTTCTTTGCTGTTGTTCTGGGATTGATTTGCACTTTTTGCACCAAAGTACGTTCATCTCTAGGAGACAGAACGCATCTCCCATGGTGTTTATACTTGCGTACTATTGTTTGTACAGATGAACGTGGCACCTTCAGGCGTTTGGAAATGGCTCCCAAGGATGAACCAGACTTGGTCTAGGCTGATTTCTTTAGATTTTCCCATGATGTCAAGCAAAGAAGCACTGAGTTTGAAGGTAGACCTTGAAATACACTGCTCAAAATAAAGTAAAGGGAACACCAAAATAACACATCTTAGATCTGAGTGAATGAAATAATCTTATTAAACATTTTTTTCTTTATATAGTTGAATGAGCTAATAACAAAATCACACAAAAATAATCTATGGAAATCCAATTTATCAACCCATGGAGGTCTGGATTTGGAGTCACACTCAAAATTAAAGTGGAAAACCAGTACAGGCTGATCCAACTTTGATGTAATGTCCTTAAAACAAGTCAAAATGAGGCTCAGTAGTGTGTGTGGCCTCCACGTGCCTGTATGACCTCCCTACAACGCCTGGGCATGCTCCTTATGAGGTGGCGGATGGTCGCCTGAGGGATCTCCTCCCAGACCTGGACTAAAGCATCCGCCAACTCCTGGACAGTCTGTGGTGCAACGTGGCGTTGGTGGATGGAGCGAGACATGATGTCCCAGATGTGCTCAATTGGATTCAGGTCTGGGGAACGGGCGGGCCAGTCCATAGCATCAATGCCTTCCTCTTGCAGGAACTGCTGACACACTCCAGCCACATGAGGTCTAGCATTGTCTTGCATTAGGAGGAACCCAGGGCCAACCGCACCAGCATATGGTCTCACAAGGGGTCTGAGGATCTCATCTCGGTACCTAATGGCAGTCAGGCTACCTCTGGCGAGCACATGGAGGGCTGTGCGGCCCCCCAAAGAAATGCCACCCCACACCATGACTGACCCACCGCCAAACCGGTCATTCTGGAGGATGTTGCAGGCAGCAGAACGTTCTCCACGGCGTCTCCAGACTCTGTCACGTCTGTCACATGCTCAGTGTGAACCTGCTTTCATCTGTGAAGAGCACAGGGCGCCAGTGGTGAATTTGCCAATCTTGGTGTTCTCTGGCAAATGCCAAACATCCTGCACGGTGTTGGGCTGTAAGCACAACCCCCACCTGTGGACGTCGGGCCCTCATACCACCCTCATGGAGTCTGTTTCTGACCGTTTGAGCAGACATATGCACATTTGTGGCCTGCTGGAGGTCATTTTGCAGGGCTCTGGCAGTGCTCCTCCTGCTCCTCCTTGCACAAAGGTGGAGGTAGCGGTCCTGCTGCTGTGTTGTTGCCCTCCTACGGCCTCCTCCACGTCTCCTGATGTACTGGCCTGTCTCCTGGTAGCGCCTCCATGCTCTGGACACTACGCTGACAGACACAGCAAACCTTCTTTCCACAGCTCGCATTGATGTGCCATCCTGGATGAGCTGTACTACCTGAGCCACTTGTGTGGGTTGTAGACTCCATCTCATGCTACCACTAGAGTGAAAGCACCGCCAGCATTCAAAAGTGACCAAAACATCAGCCAGGAAGCATAGGAACTGAGAAGTGGTCTGTGGTCCCCACCTGCAGAACCACTCCTTTATTGGGGGTGTCTTGCTAATTGCCTATAATTTCCACCTGTTGTCTATTCCATTTGCCCAACAGCATGTGAAATGTATTGTCAATCAGTGTTGCTTCCTAAGTGGACAGTTTGATTTCACAGAAGTGTGATTGACTTGGAGTTACATTGTGTTGTTTAAGTGTTCCCTTTATTTTTTTTAGCAGTGTATATATATATATTCACCCACCTGTGGGGCTGTGATATATTCACCCACCTGTGGGGCTGTGCTATATTCACCCACCTGTGGGGCTGTGATATATTCACCCACCTGTGGGGCTGTGATATATTCACCCACCTGTGGGGCTGTGATATATTCACCCACCTGTGGGGCTGTGATATATTCACCCACCTGTGGGGCTGTGATATATTCACCCACCTGTGGGGCTGTGATATATTCACCCACCTGTGGGGCTGTGATATATTCACCCACCTGTGGGGCTGTGATATATTCACCCACCTGTGGGGCTGTGATATATTCACCCACCTGTGGGGCTGTGATATATTCACCCACCTGTGGGGCTGTGATATATTCACCCACCTGTGGGGCTGTGATATATTCACCATATATTCACCCACCTGTGGGGCTGTGATATATTCACCCACCTGTGGGGCTGTGATATATTCACCCACCTGTGGGGCTGTGATATATTCACCCACCTGTGGGGCTGTGATATATTCACCCACCTGTGGGGCTGTGATATATTCACCCACCTGTGGGGCTGTGATATATTCACCCACCTGTGGGGCTGTGATATATTCACCCACCTGTGGGGCTGTGATATATTCACCCACCTGTGGGGCTGTGATATATTCACCCACCTGTGGGGCTGTGATATATTCACCCACCTGTGGGGCTGTGATATATTCACCCACCTGTGGGGCTGTGATATATTCACCCACCTGTGGGGCTGTGATATATTCACCCACCTGTGGGGCTGTGATATATTCACCCACCTGTGGGGCTGTGATATATTCACCCACCTGTGGGGCTGTGATATATTCACCCACCTGTGGGGCTGTGCTATATTCACCCACCTGTGGGGCTGTGATATATTCACCCACCTGTGGGGCTGTGATATATTCACCCACCTGTGGGGCTGTGATATATTCACCCACCTGTGGGGCTGTGATATATTCACCCACCTGTGGGGCTGTGATATATTCACCCACCTGTGGGGCTGTGATATATTCACCCACCTGTGGGGCTGTGATATATTCACCCACCTGTGGGGCTGTGATATATTCACCCACCTGTGGGGCTGTGATATATTCACCCACCTGTGGGGCTGTGATATATTCACCCACCTGTGGGGCTGTGATATATTCACCCACCTGTGGGGCTGTGATATATTCACCCACCTGTGGGGCTGTGATATATTCACCCACCTGTGGGGCTGTGATATATTCACCCACCTGTGGGGCTGTGATATATTCACCCACCTGTGGGGCTGTGATATATTCACCCACCTGTGGGGCTGTGATATATTCACCCACCTGTGGGGCTGTGATATATTCACCCACCTGTGGGGCTGTGATATATTCACCCACCTGTGGGGCTGTGATATATTCACCCACCTGTGGGGCTGTGATATATTCACCCACCTGTGGGGCTGTGATATATTCACCCACCTGTGGGGCTGTGATATATTCACCCACCTGTGGGGCTGTGATATATTCACCCACCTGTGGGGCTGTGATATATTCACCCACCTGTGGGGCTGTGATATATTCACCCACCTGTGGGGCTGTGATATATTCACCCACCTGTGGGGCTGTGATATATTCACCCACCTGTGGGGCTGTGATATATTCACCCACCTGTGGGGCTGTGATATATTCACCCACCTGTGGGGCTGTGATATATTCACCCACCTGTGGGGCTGTGATATATTCACCCACCTGTGGGGCTGTGATATATTCACCCACCTGTGGGGCTGTGATATATTCACCCACCTGTGGGGCTGTGATATATTCACCCACCTGTGGGGCTGTGATATATTCACCCACCTGTGGGGCTGTGATATATTCACCCACCTGTGGGGCTGTGATATATTCACCCACCTGTGGGGCTGTGATATATTCACCCACCTGTGGGGCTGTGATATATTCACCCACCTGTGGGGCTGTGATATATTCACCCACCTGTGGGGCTGTGATATATTCACCCACCTGTGGGGCTGTGATATATTCACCCACCTGTGGGGCTGTGCGCCTTGCATATGATTTTTCCCATAGCTGTTTAATTAGTGGTTTCCTACCATAATAAACTGTTTTCTGGGAGACACAGCTTGTAAAACCTCAACACAAGTTCCCCGGATGTTTCTGGAATCCTGCTATATTGTGTGTTCCAGACAGGTTCCAGATTCCTTTCTAAGAATGATGGAACTTTGTGAGAGTTCTATGGAAGTTCCATTAAGCCAGATCACACGGTGTGTCACATGGGGACAGGAACTCGCGTGGCGAACTCTCATGCATCGCTGGAAGTTGGATTCAGTTTGTCAGCTCAGATAACCAACCATCACTACAGTCAGCTCAGATAACCAACCATCGCTACAGTCAGCTCAGATAACCGACCATCGCTACAGTCAGCTCAGATAACCGACCATCGCTACAGTCAGCTCAGATAACCGACCATCGCTACAGTCAGCTCAGATAACCGACCATCGCTACAGTCAGCTCAGATAACCGACCATCGCTACAGTCAGCTCAGATAACCGACCATCGCTACAGTCAGCTCAGATAACCGACCATCGCTACAGTCAGCTCAGATAACCGACCATCGCTACAGTCAGCTCAGATAACCGACCATCGCCACAGTCAGCTCAGATAACCGACCATCGCCACAGTCAGCTCAGATAACCGACCATCGCCACAGTCAGCTCAGATAACCGACCATCGCTACAGTCAGCTCAGATAACCGACCATCGCTACAGTCAGCTCAGATAACCGACCATCGCTACAGTCAGCTCAGATAACCTACCATCGCCACAGTCAGCTCAGATAACCGACCATCGCCACAGTCAGCTCAGATAACCGACCATCGCCACAGTCAGCTCAGATAACCGACCATCGCCACAGTCAGCTCAGATAACCTACCATCGCTACAGTCAGCTCAGATAACCGACCATCGCTACAGTCAGCTCAGATAACCGACCATCGCTACAGTCAGCTCAGATAACCGACCATCGCCACAGTCAGCTCAGATAACCGACCATCGCCACAGTCAGCTCAGATAACCGACCATCGCCACAGTCAGCTCAGATAACCGACCATCGCCACAGTCAGCTCAGATAACCGACCATCGCCACAGTCAGCTCAGATAACCGACCATCGCCACAGTCAGCTCAGATAACCGACCATCGCTACAGAGTCATGTGACATCACTAAATGTTTTCATTGACTGACTTTTCTTTTTAGGAAACTGTCTCCCTCTCATCCCCCTGTTCAGCCTCTGTCTTTGTGTTTCCCTGTCTCACTCACAGACCGCCCCAGCATGCACATTCTTTCGCTTCCAGTCCCCACGCACTGTTGCCCTTTCACTGTTGTTACAAAGTGTGTGTGTGTGTGTGTGTGTGTGTGCTCCCGAGTGACACAGAGGTCTAAGGCACTGCATCTCAGTGCTAGAGGCGTCACTACAGACACCCTGGTTCGATTCCAGGCTGTATCACAACCGGCCGTGATTGGGAGTCCCATAGGGTGGCGCACAGTTGGCCCAGCGTCGTCCGGGTTTGGGTTTTGCCGGGGTAGGCCGTCATTGAAAATAAGAACTTGTTCTTAACTGACTTGCCCTAGTTAAATAAAGGTTAAATAAAGGTTAAATAAATAAAAAAGAGACAATATATTTACAGAGACAACATTAAGCCTTTATGTTTTATACACAGATGTCTCTGAGAAGGAGATACTAGCTGTAACAAAAATTATAATAAATAAATAAATATAATAAATTATTTTCTATTATGCATGTGAGGTGACCAATGTTAACTTCAACATCAATGTGACTGCCTGTGTGTGTTTGTGTGCGTGGTGACAGAGAGAGAGTGAGGTCCTCTGTCCCTTTAAGAGACTGGCAGCTGGGGATTGGTGTGTGTGTGTGTGTGTGTGTGTGTGTGTCTTTCCATAAGTCAGCTGGTGTGTGTGTGTGTGTGTGTGTGTGTGTGCGAGTCAGAGGAGACGGCGACGGCAGTCCCATACACCGTCTCTCTCTCTCTCTCTGTGTGTGTCTCTTAGTGGACTCTGGGATTCTGGGACATGGAATACTCTTCCTCTGTTTCTCTCTTACTTCCAGCAGGTTCTGTACAGGAGTGCAGCTAAGTGACGCTGTGTGAGTGTGAGTGTGTACAATGCTGCGAGTGTTTATCCTGTGTGCTGAGAGGCTTCACACAGAAGACGATGACATCAGTGATGCCTACTGCAGAGTCGTCTATGAAGGTAAGAGGGTGGGGGAGGGTGTGGGTGTGGGGCACAGCAATGCGACGGGACTGATAGGAGGGGTGTGTGTGTCCCTGCATGCAGTAATGGTATAGGTTTTGGCTGCCAGAAGGGGACATTTTACCAGTCAAAAGAAATCAGCCAAGACCTCAGGAAAACAATTGTAGACCTCCACAAGTCTAGTTCATCCTTGGGAGCCATTTCCAAACACCTGAAGGTACCACGTTCCTCTGTACAAACAGTAGTGCACAAGTATAAACACCATGGGACCGCGCAGCCATCATACCGCTCAGAAAGGAGACGTGTTCTGTCTCCTAGAGATTAACGTACTTTGATGCAAAAAGTGCAAATCAATCCCAGAACAACAGCAAAGGACCCTGTGAAGATGCTGGAGGAAACAGGTACAAAGTATCTATATCCACAGTAAAATGAGTCCTATATCGACATAACCTGAAAGGCCACTCAGCAAGGAAGAAGCCACTGCTCCAAAACCGCCATAAAAAAAGACAGACTAAGGTTTGCAACTGCAAATGGGGACAAAGATTTTACTTTTTGGAGAAATGTCCTCTGGTCTGATGAAACAAAAATAGAAATGTTTGGCCATAATGACCATCGTTATGTTTGGAGGAAAATGGGGGAGGCTTGCAAGCCGAAGAACACCATCCCAACCGTGAAGCAGGGGGGTGGCAGCATCATGTTGTGGGGGTGCTTTGCTGCAGGAGGGACAGGTTGACTTCACAAAATAGATGGCACCATGAGGGAGGAAAATTACATTTACATTTACATTTATGTAATTTAGCAGACGCTCTTATCCAGAGCGACTTAGAAATTGGTGCATTCACCTTATGATATCCAGTGGAACAACCACTTTACAATAGTGCATCTATATCCTTTTTGGGGGGAGGGTAGGGGGGGTTAGAAGGATTACTTTATCCTATCCCAGGTATTCCTTAAAGAGGTGAGGTTTCAGGTGTCTCCAGAAGGTGGTGATTGACTCCGCTGTCCTGGCGTCGTGAGGGAGCTTGTTCCACGATTGGGGTGCCAGAGCAGCGAACAGTTTTGACTGGGCTGAGCGGGAACTGTGCTTCCGCAGAGGTAGGGAGGCGAGCAGGCCAGAGGTGGATGAACGCAGTGCCCTTCTTTGGGTGTAGGGACTGTTCAGAGCCTGAAGGTACGGAGGTGCCGTTCCCCTCACAGCTCCGTAAATGATGTGGATATATTGAAGCAACATCTCAAGACATCAGTCAGGAAGTTAAAGCTTGGTCGCAAATGAGTCTTTCAAATGGACAATGACCCCAAGCATACTTCCAAAGTTGTGGCAAAATGGCTTAAGGACAACAAAGTCAAGGTATTGGAGTGGCCATCACAAAGCCCTGACCTCAATCCTATAAAACATTTGTGGGCAGAACTGAAAAAGCGGGTGCAAGCAAGGAGGCCTACAAACCTGACTCAGTTACACCAGGTCCGTCAGGAGAAATGGGCCAAAATTCACCCAACTTATTGTGGGAAGCTTGTGGAAGGCTACCTGAAACGTTTGACCCAAGTTAAACCATTTAAAGGCAATGCTACGAAATACTAATTGAGTGTATGTAAACTTCTGACACACTGGGAATGTGATGAAGAGAAATAAAAGCTGAAATAAATAATTCTCTCTACTATTATTCTGAAATTTCACATTCTTAAAATAAAGTGGTGATCCTAACTGATCTAAGACAGGGAATCTTTAATAGGATTATATGTAAGGAATTGTAAAACTGAGTTTAAATATATTTGGCTAAGGTATGTAAACTTCCTACTTCAACTGTATGTAGAGAGAGAGAGAGGTAAAGATAGATAAAGAGAGAGAGGTAAAGACAAAAAGAGAGAGGTAAAGATAGAGAGAGAGGTAAAGATAGAGAGGTAAAGATAGAGAGAAACAGGTAAAGCAAGAGAGAAAGAGAGGTAAAGAGAGAGAGAGGTAAAGATAGAGAGGTAAAGTTAGAGGGAGAGGTAAAGATAGAGAGGTAAAGTTAGAGGGAGAGGTAAAGATAGAGAGGTAAAGTTAGAGGGAGAGGTAAAGATAGAGAGAGAGGTAAAGATGGAGAGGTAAAGTTAGAGGGAGAGGTAAAGATAGAGAGGTAAAGTTAGAGGGAGAGGTAAAGATAGAGAGGTAAAGAGAGGGAGAGGTAAAGATAGAGAGGTAAAGTTAGAGGGAGAGGTAAAGATAGAGAGGTAAAGTTAGAGGGAGAGGTAAAGATAGAGAGAGAGGAGTTCAGTTTCAGTTTGTTCCATTTATACCAAGAAACACTTACCTTGATGAAGCCCCTAGCAAAAAAAAATGTAAAGTTTCTTTCTTCTGGAACAAAGTTACATGTTCCTCAGTACACAAACATGCACAGAACATAAACGAGCCACACTACCATAGTGTTGAACCCAGTCAGGTCTTTAACATCACAATATAACGAGCCACACCTCAATGGTATTGGACCCAGTCAGGTCTTTAACCTGTCTGGGCTAGGGGGCAGTATTTTCACGGCCGGATGAAAAACGTACCCAATTTAAACAGGTTACTACTCTGTCCCAGAAACTAGAATATGCATATTAATAGTTGATTTGGATAGAAAACACTCTAAAGTTTCCAAAACTGTTAAAATGATGTCTGTGAGTATAACAGAACTCATATGGCAGGCAAAAACCTGAGAAAATTCCAAGCAGGAAGTTCAAAGTCTGAGAATTGTAGTTATTCTTTTGATTCTCTATCGAAACTATATTGTCTGTGGGGGACGTTGCACTTTCTAAGGCTTCCACTGGCTGTCTAAAGCCTTCAGAAAGTGGTTTGAGCATTTTCCTGTCACTGGGCAGATAATAGGAGCTCAGTTACTGAGTGGTCTGCCTGGCAACAAAGGGATTGGATATCCACGGTCACACGAGCACGCCGTTCCTTCTTTTTCTTCTGTAATGAATATACTATTGTCCGGTTGAAATATTATCGCAATTTTACGTTAAAAATACCATAAAGATTGATTTTAAACAGCGTTTGACATGCTTCTAAGTACGGTAATGGAACATTTTGACTTTTCGTCTCTCGTTCCGCGGTGTTGGACCCAGTCAGGTCCTTAACACATTCCCCCACTCCCCCGCTGAAAGATCACCCACAAAACGTTGGCACTATTGTAACAGGTTGTAATCAAGCCCTGGTCTCCATGGGAACAGAGGAGGAATACCTGGTGCAGTAGTCTTAGGTTGAACTACTCCAAACCATCTCACACACACACACACACACACACACACACACACACACACACACACACACACACACACACACACACACACACACACACACACACACACACACACACACACACACACAAAAAAAAAAACAGGTCCATCGACCCATGTAAATCCCTCTCGCACGCAGAAGTAAACTGTGGATCATGACAAAACCTTCATAAATCAAGAGAACGATAATAACCTGTTTATTGAGCCTTTACGTAGTGTCCTGTAATACTTCATTTAAAGTCAGACTCATTTGGTCATTCATAACACATCCATGAAGACTATACTGCAGGACAGTGTACTTCATTTAAAGTCAGACTCATTTGATCATTCATAACATGTACATAAAGACTAAATGATGTAAACACAAATGTATTATCACTTAGGGAATTATCACTAACAGCTAAAACAAATAAACATTAAAGACATGTTTAAACCCAATACAAATACATGAAGTTTCATAAAGTCTAGCAATGTAATGACATTGAATATTACACAAGGTTGTGAATAGAGTGTAGCTTGTCCCTCAGCTGGTGGACGATATGGTTCAGACCTCTCTTCCTGCTAGAGGCACTGCATGTTGGTTCCTAGTTCCTAGAACTACGTCTCTTTAAACAGGGAAGAGATATTGAGATATATGACGAATGGTTCTTACTTCCAAAAACTTTTTCTTCAAAAGGTTGGCTGGACTTTGCTAAAGACCTGTAAATATCTACTTTACTACTTTTTTTTTGTTTACAAAAAAACAAGTAGTTGCCCTACTTCATAAACGTCTGTCTTATCTAACTTTGCCTGTTGAAGTATAAACACTGACTTGTCTAACCTCCTCAAGGGATTGGTTAACTGTTGAGGTTCCTAGGGTGTCCTCGGAGCTAGATAAATCTGATTTTAGTTGTAATGCACCGTATTGCTGGTAGAGAGGGCAGATGGGGAAAAAAAATACTATGCTATTGTTTGAGGAGAGTGCACAACACAGCAATTGGTTTTATCACAGCAACTGGTTTTATCACAGCAACTGGTTTTATCACAGCAACTGGTTTTATCACAGCAACTGGTTTTATCACAGCAATTGGTTTGCCATCCTTCAGCACAACATGTCACCCTTTATAACATAGTGACATAGTGGGTTTTGCCACATTTACGAACCTTTTAAAAATAATCACAAATGGTTATAGATACTTTGTAACACATTTATGTAGTGCTTATGAAGACATTGTGAAGGCTCTATGAAGCCTTTATAAGATGAACGACATTTAAAGCGGGACTGTGTAAATTAAACCATAATGATGTATTGGTAACGACGATAACGCCACGGCATGTTGCAGCCGGACAACCCCCCTCAGAAACTGAAACCAGACTCCTCTTCCTCTCTCTCTCTCCCTCTCTCTCTCCCTTATTCTCTCCCTCAAACTGAAACCCGACTCCTCTTCCTCTCTCTCTCTCCCTCTCTCTCTCCCTTATTCTCTCCCTCAAACTGAAACCCGACTCCTCTTCCTCTCTCTCTCCCTTATTCTCTCCCTCAAACTGAAACCCGACTCCTATTCCTCTCTCTCTCTCCCTTATTCTCTCCCTCAAACTGAAACCTCTCTCTACCTCTCTATCTTTCTCTCTCTCTCTTTCTCAACCTTTATCTCTCTATTTGTACTTTGACATTGTTATTTTTGTAGTTAATCTGAAGTGTGCTGATAAAGGTTTTCACCAAAATCTTTACAAATCTGGTAAAATGGTTAACTTAATCTCTATGTGGATGATACTATTACGTATGCTATTGCCCAGACTGCTGACCTGGCTGTGTCAAAACTACACTCGGATTTTATAGCAAAGCAGGAAGCTGATTTAAAACTGCTTAATTAAGAGTAGTAGCAGATGCACTTTGATAAAGAGGTTGACTGAATAATCTGCTTTTTACTGAAAGATGCAATCTTAGCTTGTTAGCCAGCTTCTAGAGTGCCGTCTGAAAGTATTCCGACCCCTTGACATTTTCCACATTTTGTTACGTAACAGCCTTAATAATCCTCCGCAATCTACACACACTACCCCATAATGACAATGTGAAAACAGGTTTTTCGAAATTTTAGCAAATGTATTAAACATAAAAAACAGATATCTTATTTACATATGTATTCTGACCCTTTGCTATGAGACTCAAATTGAGCTCAGGTGCATCCTGTTTCTATTGATCATGCCTGAGATGTTTCTACAACTTGATTGGAGTCCACTTGTGGTAAATTCAGTTGATTGGACATGATTTGAAAAGGCACCTGTCTATATAAGGTCCCACAGTTGACAGTGCATGTCAGAGCAAGAAACAAGCCATGAGGTCGAAGGAATTGTCCGTAGAGCTCCGAGACAGGATTGTGTCGAGGCACAGATCTGGGGAAGGGTAACAAAACATTTCAGCAATATTGAAGGTCCCCAAAAACACAGTGGCCTCCATCATTCTTAAATGGAAAAAGTTTAGAACCACCAAGACTCTTCCTAGAGTTTGGCCGCCTGGCCAAACTGAGCATTCGGGGGAGAAGGGCCTTGGTCAGGGAGGTGACCAAGAACCCGACGGTCACTCTGACAGAGCTCTAGAGTTCCTCTGTGGAGATGGGAGAACCTTCCAGAAGGACAACCATCTCTGCAGTACTCCACCAAAAGAGGCCTTTATGGTAGAGTGCCCAGACGGAAGCCACTCCTCAGTAAAAGGCACATGACAGCCCACTTGGAGTTTGACAAAAGTCACCTATAGACTCTCAGACCATGAGAAGCAAGATTCTCTGGTCTGATGAAACCAAGGTTGAACTATTTGACCTGAATGCCAAGTGTCACATCTGGAGGAAACCTGGCACCATCCCTACAGTGAAGCATGGTGGTGGCAGCATCATGCTGTGGGGATGTTTTTCAGCAGCAGGGACTGGGAGACTAGTCAGGATCGAGGCAAAGATGAACGGAGAAAGGTACAGAGAGATCCTTGGTGGAAACCTGCTCCAGAGTCCTCAGACCAGGGCGAAGGTTCACCTTCCAACAGGACAACAACCCTAAGAAAATCAAATCAAATTTGTCACGTCCTGATCCTAGTAAGATGTAATTTTCTATAGTAGAGTAGGTCAGGGCGTGACAGGGGGTGTTTTTGTGTTTTTCTATGTTTTCTATTTCTATGTTTAAGTTCTAGTTTTTCTATTTCTATGTTGAGATTGTTTGGGTTGATCTCTAATTGGAGGCAGTTGATCCTCATTGCCTCTGATTAGAGATCATATTTAAGTAGGGGTTTTTCTTCCTGGGTTTTGTGGGTAGTTGTTTTCTGTTTAGTGTCACCTGACGGAACTGTTGTCGGTTGTTTTGTTGTTTTGTTCTAGTGTCTTCATAATAAATGTGAATATGAGCACTTTACACGCTGTGCCTTGGTCCCCTTTATACGACCCGCGTTACATGTATTTATATAGCCCTTCTTACATCAGCTGATATCTCAAAGTGCTGTACAGAAACCCAGCCTAAAACCCCAAACAGCAAGCAATGCAGGTGTAGAAGCACGGTGGCTAGGAAAAACTCCCTAGAAAGGCGAAAACCTAGGAAGAAACCTAGAGAGGAACCAGGCTATGAGGGGTGGCCAGTCCTCTTCTGGCTGTGCCAGGTGGAGATTATAACAGAACATGGCCAAGATGTTCAAATGTTCATAAATGACCAGCATGGTCAAATAATAATAATCACAGTGGTTGTCGAGGGTGCAACAGGTCAGCACCTCAGGAGTAAATGTCAGTTGGCTTTTCATAGCTGATCATTGAGAGTATCTCTACCGCTCCTGCAGTCTCTAGAGAGTTGAAAACAGCAGGTCTGGGACAGGTAGCACATCCGGTGAACAGGTCAGGGTTCCATAGCCTCAGGCAGAACAGTTTAAACTGGAGCAGCAGCATGGCCAGGTGGACTGGGGACAGCAAGGAGTCATCATGCCAGGTAGTCCTGAGGCATGGTCCTAGGGCTCAGGTCCCCCAAGAGAGAGAAAGAAAGAGAGAATTAGAGAGAGCATACTTAAATTCACACAGAAAACTGAAGAAATACTCCAGATATAACAGACTGACCCTAGCCCCCCGACACATAAACTACTGCAGCATAAATACTGGAGGCTGGGTCAGGAGACACTGTGGCCCCATCTGATGATACCCCCGGACAGGGCACACAGCCAAGACAAGGTAGGAGTGGCTTCAGGACAAGTCTCTGAATGTCCTTGAGTGGACCAGACAGATCCCGGACTTTGACCCGTTTGAACATCTCTGGAGAGACCTGAAAATAGCCGTGCAGCAACGCTCCCCATCCAACCTGACAGAGCTTGAGAGGATCTGCAGAGAAGAATGGGAGAAACTCTCCAAATACAGGTGTGCCAAGCTTGTAACATCACACCCAAGAAGACTTGAGGCTGTAATCGCTGGTGAAGGTGCTTCAACAAAGTACTGAGTAAATGGTCTGAATACTTATGTAAATGTGATATTTCCTTTTTTTTTTTTTTTGCTTTGTCATTATGGGGTATTGTGATGTCATTATGGGGTATTCTGTGTAGATTGATGAGGGGGAAAAAACTATTGAATCCATTTTAGAATAAGACTGTAACGTAACAAAATGTGGAAAAAGTCAAGGGGTCTGAATACTTTCCGAACACGCTCTATATGGGAGATAGAGAGAGATAAAGATAGAGAGGTTTCAGTTTGAGGGAGAGAATAAGGGACAGAGCGAGAGAGAGAGAGGAAGAGGAGTCGGGTTTCAGTTTGAGGGAGAGAATAAGGGAGAGAGAGAGCGAGAGAGGAAGAAGAGTCTGGTTTCAGTTTGTGAGGGGGGTTGTCCGGCTGCAGCAGGTGTTATCGTCGGTACCAGTACATCATTATGCTTTACAAGGTGGGATGGCGACTCAATAAAAGAAAAGAGAGATGAGAAAGTGCTACAGTCACATAATCACATAATCTTGACAGAGATCAGGGAACGATGCCAGACCGTATCTCTCACATCTCTAAAATGAATATTCTGTGGTTTCTACTCTTACTGACAGGTAGCGAATTACAAATTCCTCAAAAATACAAAAACTTCCATTTTTCTAAACATATGACTATTTTACACCATTTTAAAGACAAGACTCTCCTTTATCTAACCACACTGTCCGATTTCAAAAAGGCTTTACAACGAAAGCAAAACTTTAGATTATGTCAGCAGAGTACCCAGCCAGAAATAATCAGACACCCATTTTTCAAGCTAGCATATAAGGTCACATAAATCCAAACCACAGCTAAATGCAGCACTAACCTTTGATGATCTTCATCAGATGACACCCCTAGGACATTATGTTATACAATACATGCATGTTTTGTTCAATCAAGTTCATATTTATATCAAAAACCAGCTTTTTACATTAGCATGTGACGTTCACAACTAGCATACCCACCGCAAACTTCCGGCGAATTCACTAACAATTTACTAAATTACTCACGATAAACGTTCACAAAAAGCATAACAATTATTTTAAGAATTATAGATACAGAACTCTATGCACTCGCTATGTCCGATTTTAAAATAGCTTTTCGGTGAAAGCACATTTTGCAATATTCTCAGTAGATAGCCCGGCATCACAGGGCTAGCTATTTAGACACCCAGCAAGTTTAGCACTCACCAAAGTCAGATTTACTATAAGAAAAATGTTATTACCTTTGCTGTTCTTCGTCAGAATGCACTCCCAGGACTGCTACTTCAATAACAAATGTTGGTTTGGTCCCAAATAATCCATTGTTATATCCAAATAGCGGCGTTTTGTTCGTGCGTTCAAGACACTATCCGAATGGTAAAGAAGGGTGACGAGCACGACGCATTTCGTGACAAAAAAATTCTAAATATTCCATTACCGTACTTCGAAGCATGTCAACCGCTGTTTAAAATCAATTTTTATGCCATTTTTCTCGTAAAAAAGCGCTAATATTCCGACCGGGAATCTGCGTTTAGGTAAAAAGACGAAAGAAAATAAAGCATGGGGTCGACTCGTGCACGCGCCTAAGCCCATTGTCCTCTGATCGGCCACTTACCAAAGGCGATAATGTGTTTCAGCCAGAGGCTGCCTCAATATCATTCAGCTTTTTCCCGGGTTCTGAGAGCCTATGGGAGCCGTAGGAAGTGTCACGTTACAGCAAAGATCCTCAGTCTTCAATAAAAAGAGCCAAGATGAACAAGAACTTGTCAGACAGGTCACTTCCTGTATGGAATCTTATCAGGTTTTTGCCTGCCATATGAGTTCTGTTATACTCACAGACACCATTCAAACAGTTTTAGAAAGTTTAGGGTGTTTTCTATCCAAAGCCAATAATTATATGCATATTCTAGTTTCTGGGCAGGAGTAATAATCAGATTAAATCGGATATGTTTTTTATCCGGCCGTGAAAATACTGCCCCCTAGCCAT
>NC_138308.1:95548660-95553660 GCF_965601325.2 Salmo salar | reverse complement strand
GACTGTAGGGGGCCCTGTCTGATTGAGACTATAGGGGGCACTGTCTGATTGAGACTGTAGGGGGCCCTGTCTGATTGAGACTGTAGGGGGCACTGTCTGATTGAGACTGTAGGGGGCCCTGTCTGATTGAGACTATAGGGGGCACTGTCTGATTGAGACTGTAGGGGGCCCTGTCTGATTGAGACTGTAGGGGGCACTGTCTGATTGAGACTGTAGGGGGCACTGTCTGATTGAGACTATAGGGGGCACTGTCTGATTGAGACTATAGGGGGCACTGCCTGATTGAGACTATAGGGGGCACTGTCTGATTGAGACTATAGGGGGCACTGTCTGATTGAGACTATAGGGGGCACTGTCTGATTGAGACTATAGGGGGCCCTGTCTGATTGAGACTATAGGGGGCCCTGTCTGATTGAGACTGTAGGGGGCACTGTCTGATTGAGACTATAGGGGGCCCTGTCTGATTGAGACTATAGGGGGCACTGTCTGATTGAGACTATAGGGGGCACTGTCTGATTGAGACTATAGGGGGCCCTGTCTGATTGAGACTATAGGGGGCACTGTCTGATTGAGACTATAGGGGGCACTGTCTGATTGAGACTGTAGGGGGCACTGTCTGATTGAGACTGTAGGGGGCACTGTCTGATTGAGACTATAGGGGGCACTGTCTGATTGAGACTATAGGGGGCCCTGTCTGATTGAGACTATAGTTGGCACTGTCTGATTGAGACTATAGGGGGCCCTGTCTGATTGAGACTATAGGGGGCACTGCCTGATTGAGACTATAGGGGGCACTGTCTGATTGAGACTATAGGGGGCCCTGTCTGATTGAGACTATAGGGGGCACTGTCTGATTGAGACTGTAGGGGGCACTGTCTGATTGAGACTATAGGGGGCACTGTCTGATTGAGACTGTAGGGGGCACTGTCTGATTGAGACTGTAGGGGGCACTGTCTGATTGAGACTATAGGGGGCACTGTCTGATTGAGACTGTAGTTGGCCCTGTCTGATTGAGACTGTAGGGGGCACTGCCTGATTGAGACTATAGGGGGCACTGTCTGATTGAGACTATAGGGGGCACTGTCTGATTGAGACTATAGGGGGCACTGTCTGATTGAGACTGTAGGGGGCACTGCCTGATTGAGACTATAGGGGGCACTGTCTGATTGAGACTATAGGGGGCACTGTCTGATTGAGACTATAGGGGGCACTGCCTGATTGAGACTATAGGGGGCACTGCCTGATTGAGACTGTAGGGGGCACTGTCTGATTGAGACTATAGGGGGCACTGTCTGATTGAGACTATAGGGGGCACTGCCTGATTGAGACTATAGGGGGCACTGTCTGATTGAGACTGTAGGGGGCACTGTCTGATTGAGACTGTAGGGGGCACTGTCTGATTGAGACTATAGGGGGCACTGTCTGATTGAGACTATAGGGGGCACTGTCTGATTGAGACTATAGGGGGCACTGTCTGATTGAGACTATAGGGGGCACTGTCTGATTGAGACTATAGGGGGCCCTGTCTGATTGAGACTGTAGGGGGCACTGTCTGATTGAGACTATAGGGGGCACTGTCTGATTGAGACTATAGGGGGCACTGTCTGATTGAGACTATAGGGGGCCCTGTCTGATTGAGACTGTAGGGGGCACTGTCTGATTGAGACTGTAGGGGGCACTGCCTGATTGAGACTGTAGGGGGCACTGTCTGATTGAGACTGTAGGGGGCACTGTCTGATTGAGACTATAGGGGGCACTGTCTGATTGAGACTATAGGGGGCACTGTCTGATTGAGACTATAGGGGGCACTGTCTGATTGAGACTATAGGGGGCACTGTCTGATTGAGACTATAGGGGGCACTGCCTGATTGAGACTATAGGGGGCCCTGTCTGATTGAGACTATAGGGGGCACTGTCTGATTGAGACTATAGGGGGCCCTGTCTGATTGAGACTATAGGGGGCACTGTCTGATTGAGACTGTAGGGGGCACTGTCTGATTGAGACTGTAGGGGGCACTGTCTGATTGAGACTATAGGGGGCACTGTCTGATTGAGACTATAGGGGGCACTGTCTGATTAGACTATAGGGGGCACTGTCTGATTGAGACTGTAGGGGGCACTGTCTGATTGAGACTGTAGGGGGCACTGTCTGATTGAGACTATAGGGGGCACTGCCTGATTGAGACTATAGGGGGCCCTGTCTGATTGAGACTGTAGGGGGCACTGTCTGATTGAGACTATAGGGGGCACTGTCTGATTGAGACTATAGGGGGCACTGCCTGATTGAGACTATAGGGGGCACTGTCTGATTGAGACTATAGGGGGCACTGTCTGATTGAGACTATAGGGGGCACTGTCTGATTGAGACTATAGGGGTCACTGCCTGATTGAGACTATAGGGGGCACTGTCTGATTGAGACTATAGGGGGCACTGCCTGATTGAGACTATAGGGGGCACTGCCTGATTGAGACTATAGGGGGCACTGTCTGATTGAGACTATAGGGGGCACTGTCTGATTGAGACTGTAGCTGGCACTGTCTGATTGAGACTATAGGGGGCACTGCCTGATTGAGACTATAGGGGGCACTGCCTGATTGAGACTATAGGGGGCACTGTCTGATTGAGACTGTAGCTGGCACTGTCTGATTGAGACTGTAGCTGGCACTGTCTGATTGAGACTATAGGGGGCACTGTCTGATTGAGACTATAGGGGGCACTGCCTGATTGAGACTATAGGGGGCACTGTCTGATTGAGACTATAGGGGGCACTGTCTGATTGAGACTATAGGGGGCACTGTCTGATTGTTTCAGAGACTGTGTGTGTTGGTACTCTGCATTTGTGTCACACTGCTTTGTCTGAGTCAGGAATCCCCCAGCTGTCTTCTGATCTGTGAAGTGGAATAGGAAGATAGAGTTGTGGCTGTCCCTTTATGAACACACGGGGGGATCTATGGTCAGTCTTGTTTGTTGTTTGTCATTGTGTGCGCTTTTGGTATAACGTTTTACATGTCTATGCTAACTATATATATCTCTTAGTTTTTCAGGGTAGTATCTGGCTGATCCTAGATCTGTGTTCGATCATCCCTTAAACATGCTGAACTAAACATCCCCTCTAGTCAATATCCAAATCCAGCTGTTCCTGGGAGACACGGAAAGAGAAAGAGAGATAAGAAAAGAGACGGAGAGATATTAATAGAGAGAGAAAGAGAGATAAGAAAAGAGACATATTAATAGAGAGAGAGAGAGAGAGAGAGAGAGAGAGAGAGAGAGAGAGAGAGAGAGAGAGAGAGAGAGAGAGAGAGAGAGAGAGAGAGAGAGAGAGAGAGAGAGAGAGAGAGAGACATAGTTTTTTTAAAGTTATTTTATTTAACCTTTATTTAACTTGGCAAGTCAGTTAAGAACAAATTCTTATTTACAATGACGGCCTACCAAAAGGCAAAAGGCCTCCTGCGGGAATGGGGGCTGTGATTAAAAATGAAAAAAAATGAGTGTGTGTGTGTCTGGGTGATAGAGAGAGAGAGAGTGTGTCTGGGTGATAGAAAGAGAGAGAGAGAGAGAGAGTGTCTGGGTGATAGAGAGAGAGAGAGAGAGAGAGAGTGTCTGGGTGATAGAAAGAGAGAGAGAGAGTGTGTGTGGGTGATAGAGAGAGAGAGAGTGTGTCTGGGTGATAGAGAGAGAGAGAGAGTGTGTCTGGGTGATAGAGAGAGAGATAAAGGAAAAGAGGGAGGAAGGGAGAGCAGGAAATGTTGAGATTTCCTTTGTAATCACAGGGTGATGCTGGAGCTGGGGGGTAGTCATTCCTACGAGTGTGTGGTCTCCTGCTCACTGGCGGTCTGTGTGTGTGTGACAGTGAAAAGGAGATATCTTGAGACACCGGGTAGGAAAGGCAGTGGAAGACTCTTTAGCTTTAAACTGAAGCTCAACACTTGGACTACGACACACACACCTTCATATACACATTACGGAGAAGGTGTGTGTGTGTGTGTATGAGAGAGATGTCAAGACATTCTCGTCACCTGTGAGAGCAGTAACAGTTTCGTTACCCCGGGGGGGGTGGTGTGCGATTGTCACTGGGGATCGTTGCTTGGGTCGTCACCGTCGCCGGGTGCGTTGCCGGGTGCGTTGCCGGGTGCGTTGCCGGGTGCGTTGCCAGGTGTGTTGCCACGGCGGCACCATGTTGAGGTGTGTTATCCAACGGGCCAGCAACCTGCGGGAGAAGGATGGTCGCCTTAGTGACCCTCTGTGTGGCGTCATCTTCAGAGGTAAGGGGTCAAGGGTCAGGGGTGAACGGGTGTAAGATGTACAGTTAGATCTTTTCTCCCTTGTAGTTAATTGATTGATTGATTAATGTCACTGATTGGTCAGAAAGTCCACTCACCTGGTGTCCTAGGTCAGACCCTGGCTAGATAGTATATCATGTAAGATTGATTTCAGAAACGAACAGTGGTTGGCAACAATCTCAACCTTGGGTTACCCCAGAGAAGCCTCTTGGTTTACGGGAAAGGTTGAAGAAAGAGGAAGCTTCTGTGGTGTCATTGCTCAGGGGCTTTCCTCGTTATCGTTATGGACATTTCAGTTTTTTTCCGTTGATACATTATTAGCTAATAATGTAACGATGAAGAGAATTGATACATTACCACATTGCACGTTGTGATTGTGTCAAGCAGTGACCGGTGGCTTTTCTTTATCAATGAAAACGTATGAATGTAATTTAACTTGTAAGCAATAACAATAATAATTATTATCATATTATGTTATGAATTAAACATGACTTCATTATGAATGATAAGGTATTACATTATAATAGGTGAGCACATTATCTTGTATTTTTCCATTACCTTCAATGTGGTAATGTCTGTTTGACTAACATGGGAGGTTAACTGCTCTTACTTCCTCTCTTTGTTCCATCCATTTCCTGTTCCTGGTGCCATCAGACTGACATGTGTGTCCTAGTTCCCATGGCAACGTGGCACCGTACCTAAAGCCCAAGTTTTGTCGC
>NC_138308.1:95453660-95546160 GCF_965601325.2 Salmo salar | reverse complement strand
CTCTGTTTAGTGAGTCCTCCAGATCAGAGGAAGTAGGGATGACCAGGGATGTTCTCTGTTTAGTGAGTCCTCCAGATCAGAGGGAGTAGGGATGAACAGGGATGTTCTCTGTTTAGTGAGTCCTCCAGATCAGAGGCAGTAGGGATGAACAGGGATGTTCTCTTGATAAGTGTGTATTAGACCATTTTCTGTCAAAATGTAACGAGTACTTTTGGGTGTCAGGAAAAATGTATGGAGTAAAAAGTACCTAATTTTCTTTAGGAATGTAGTGAAGTAAAAGTTTTCAAAAATATAATTAGTAAAGTAAAGTACAGATACACCCAAAAAACGACTTAAGCGCACGGATCCCGTTAACGGGATCAAAATCGACAACATTCGGTGAAGCTGGAGCGTGCCAAATTCAAATGACAAAATCGTAATATTAAACATTCATGAACATACAAGAGTCCTACATCATTTAAAATCTTAACTTCTTGATAATCCAGCCGCTTTGTCAGATTTCAAAAAGTCTTTACGGCGAAAGCATACCATGTGATTATCTGAGGACAGCGCCCCACACACAAAAGCATTAAAAAAAAAATCCAAACCAGCAGAGGCGTCACAAAAGCCAGAAATAACGATAAAATAAATCACTTTCCTTTGAAGATCTTCCTACAGTCCAAATGAGAGCCACCTTGAAAAACTACAAATTCTAGCTAATTTTTCAAAAAACAAGCCTGAAACCCTTTCTAAAGACTGTTGACATCTAGTGGAAGACATAGGAATTTGAATGAGCAGTCACCTCAAAATGTTTTATTCTGGATGGATTTTCCTCGGGTTTTCACCTGCAATATCAGTTCCCGTTATACTCACTCTATCCAATGCTACCATTTATATGCATATCCTAGCTTCTGGGCCTGAGTAACAGGCAGTTTACTTTGGGCACGTCATTTATCTGAACAACCGAATACTGCCCCCTAGCCCTAAGAGGTTTTAAATAGTACTTTCAAATATTTTACTTAAGTACTTTACACCACTGTATATAACTGTCTACGTAACTGTCTATATGAATGTGTCTATATAACTGTCTATATAACTGTGTGCGTTAATGGAAATGGTGAGACAGATCTCCAAACCCAAGAGAGAAGAGATATTTCCCCCAATGCTCTCTCCATAGCTAGCTGGTTAGTCAGAGCAGTGAGGCAGTTCTGTAATTATGGTGTCTGATGTCTATAAATGGCCATGATATCTGATGCTGATACTGCAGAGGAGATAAAACACACAGAGGGACAGAGAGAGGGAGATAAATAAGGAGAGAGAGAGAAGAGGGAGGTAGAGAGAAAGAGAGGAGAGGGAGGTAGAGAGAGAGAGAGGAGAGGGAGAGAGAGAGACGAGAGGGAGGTAGAGAGAGAGAGGAGAGGGAGGTAGTGAGAGAGAGAAGAGGGAGGTAGAGAGGAGAGGGAGGTAGAGAGAGAGAGGAGTGGGAGGTAGAGCGAGAGAGAGAGGAGGTAGAGCGAGAGAGAGAGGAGAGGGAGGTAGAGCGAGAGAGGAGAGGGAGGTAGAGAGAGAGGGAGGTAGAGAGAGAGGGAGGTAGAGAGAGAGGGAGGTAGGGAGAGACGGAGGTAGAGAGGGAGAGGAGGGGGAGGTAGAGAGAGAGAGAAGAGGGAGGTAGAGGTGGAGAGGGAGGTAGAGGTGGAGAGGGAGGTAGAGGTGGAGAGGGAGGTAGAGGTGGAGAGGGAGGTAGAGGTGGAGAGGGAGGTAGAGGTGGAGAGGGAGGTAGAGAGAGAGAGGAGAGGGAGGTAGAGAGAGAGAGGAGAGGGAGGTAGAGAGAGAGAAGAGGGAGGTAGAGAGAGAGAAGAGGGAGGTAGAGAGAGAGAAGAGGGAGGTAGAGAGAGAGGAGAGAGGGAGGTAAAGAGAGAGAGGAGAGAGGGAGGTAAAGAGAGAGAGAGGAGAGGGAGGTAAAGAGAGAAAGAGGAGAGGGAGGTAAAGAGAGAAAGAGGAGAGGGAGGTAGTGAGAGAGAGAGGAGAGGGAGGTAGTGAGAGAGAGAAGAGAGAGGTAGAGAGAGAGGAGAGGGAGGTAGAGAGAGAGGAGAGGGAGTTGTTCTGAGAGCTCTGTTCTCTTGTTGCTGAGAGACAGAAAGAGAGAAGGGGGAGTTTGTGAGGAGCCAACCTGAGGATCTGTCAAGAGGATCCAAGCAGTGGAGGTGGAGAGAGGGGTGAGGAGAGAGGGGTGAGGAGGAAAGAGGGGTGAGGAGAGAGGGGTGAGGAAAGGTTGAGGAGGGAAGAGAGGGTTGAGAGAGGGGTGAGGAGACAGTGAGGAGAGAGGAGTGAGGAGGGAAGAGAGGGTGAGGAGAGAGGGGTGAGACAGGGTGAGACAGGGTGAGGAAGTATAAGGAGAGGAAATCCTCAGTTCCTGTTTTTGATGAGTCTTGATGTTCCACACCTCAATAACTCATCCCCATCATTACAGTCTGTCTGTGTCATAGCCTTCCCATAGCTCTCCTTTAGCCTTGGTGTGTGTGTGTGTGTGTGTGTGTGTGTGTGTGTGTGTGTGTGTGTGTGTGTGTGTGTGTGTGTGTGTGTGTGTGTGTGTGTGTGTGTGTGTGTGTGTGTGTGTGTGTGTGTGTGTGTGTGTGTGTGTGTGTGTGTGTGTGTGTGTGTGTGTGTGTGTCAGGGGCTATTTTAAGACAGAAATGTTCCAAGTCGTGCCCGATTCATTCAGAACCAGGAAGTTTGCAGGAAGTGAGCATTGCGTCACTTCCTGTTGGTGAGATATCATTCCAACAAAAGCTGCCTGCTTTCCTGGGAATTATGGTGTGTGTATTTTAAGGATAGGCTTCGGATGCAAGCGTAGACACACACACACACACACACACACCACACACACACACACACACACACTCTACACAGTCAGACACACACACACACTACACAGTCAGACACACACACACACACACACACTACACAGTCACACACACACACACACACACACACACACACTACACAGTCAGACACACACACACACACACACACTACACAGTCAGACACACACACACACACACACACACACTCGGCCCCGCTCTCTTTCCTCCGAAGGGTGGAGGTGTTTTTAAAAGAACACTATACAGGAATCGAACCCTGTAACAAGATATCAAAACTAGTCCCTCATCTCTGATAAAGAGGAAGTGTTTTTAGGACTCTGACCACCAGACAATAGTAATAGTCTCAATTCTTCCTTTCATGGGACATATTTCAGCAATGGGTGTGGCTGAAATAGCTGAATCCACAAATTTGAAAGGGTGTCCACCAAGTGGCGGTCAGTACAATTCAAGGGAGGAGTCTTTATTTAGTAGCAAAGCCTTATTTCTATTACAGTATATTGGATAACTTTCATTCATATTCCATTCACCCAGTTCAATGTAACAGTGATGGGTTTAGGATACTGTCCTTCATATTCACCCAGTTCAATGTAACAGTGATGGGTTTAGGATACTGTCCTTCATATTCACCCAGTTCAATGTAACAGTGATGGGTTTAGGTTACTGTCCTTCATATTCACCCAGTTCAATGTAACAGTGATGGGTTTAGGTTACTGTCCTTCATATTCACCCAGTTCAATGTAACAGTGATGGGTTTAGGATACTGTCCTTCATATTCACCCAGTTCAATGTAACAGTGATGGGTTTAGGTTACTGTCCTTCATATTCACCCAGTTCAATGTAACAGTGATGGGTTTAGGATACTGTCATTCATATTCACCCAGTTCAATGTAACAGTGATGGGTTTAGGTTACTGTCCTTCATATTCACCCAGTTCAATGTAACAGTGATGGGTTTAGGATACTGTCCTTCATATTCACCCAGTTCAATGTAACAGTAATGGGTTTAGGTTACTGTCCTTCATATTCACCCAGTTCAATGTAACAGTGATGGGTTTAGGATACTGTCATTCATATTCACCCAGTTCAATGTAACAGTGATGGGTTTAGGATACTGTCCTTCATATTCACCCAGTTCAATGTAACAGTGATGGGTTTAGGATACTGTCATTTATATTCACCCAGTTCAATGTAACAGTGATGGGTTTAGGTTACTGTCCTTCATATTCACCCAGTTCAATGTAACAGTGATGGGTTTAGGTTACTACATGATACTAGAATGTTCCCTATACCCATCATGAGGTTGCTACAACCTAGCCTATGGATCAAATCAAATGTTATTTTGTCACATGCGCAGAATACAACCTTACAGTGAAATGCTTACTTACAAGCCCTTAAGCAACAATGCTTTAAAAATAAGTGTTATGTAAAAAAATATATAAGTAAATAGAAAAAATAAAAGTAACAAATAATTTAAACAGCAGCAGTAAAACAACAAGCGAGGCTATATACAGGGTGTTACGGTACAGAGTCAATGTGGAGGCTATATACAGGGTGTTACGGTAGAGAGTCAATGAGGAGGCTATATACAGGGTGTTACGGTAGAGAGTCAATGTGGAGGCTATATACAGGGGGTACAGGTACAGAGTCAGTGTGGAGGCTATATACAGGGTGTTACGGTAGAGAGTCAATGTGGAGGCTATATACAGGGGGAACCAGTACAGAGTCAATGTGGAGGCTATATACAGGGGGAACCAGTACAGAGTCAATGTGGAGGCTATATACAGGGTGAACCAGTACAGAGTCAATGTGGAGGCTATATACAGGGGGAACCAGTACAGAGTCAATATGGAGGTTATATACAGGGGGGTACCAGTACAGAGTCAATGTGGAGGCTATAAACAGGGGGTACCAGTACAGAGTCAATGTGGAGGCTATATACAGGGTGTTACGGTACAGAGTCAATGTGGAGGCTATATACAGGGGGTACCGGTACAGAGTCAATGAGGAGGCTATATACAGGGTGTTACGGTACAGAGTCAATGTGGAGGCTATATACGGGGGGTACTGGTACAGAGTCAATGTGGAGGCTATATACAGGGGGAACCAGTACAGAGTCAATGTGGAGGCTATATACAGGGTGTTATGGTACAGAGTCAATGTGGAGGCTATGTACAGGGGGTACTGGTACAGAGTCAATGTGGAGGCTATATACAGGGTGTTACGGTACAGAGTCAATGTGGAGGCTATATGCAGGGTGTTACAGTACAGAGTCAATGTGGAGGCTATACACAGGGGGTACCGGTACAGAGTCAATGTGGAGGCTATATACAGGGTGTTACGGTACAGAGTCAATGTGGAGGCTATATACAGGGTGTTACGGTACAGAGTCAATGTGGAGGCTATATTCAGGGGGGTACCAGTACAGAGTCAATATGGAGGTTATATACAGGGGGGTACCAGTACAGAGTGAATGTGGAGGCTATAAACAGGGGGTACCAGTACAGAGTCAATGTGGAGGCTATATACAGGGGGTACCAGTACAGAGTCAATGTGGAGGCTATAAACAGGGGGTACCGGTACAGAGTCAATGAGGAGGCTATATACAGGGTGTTACGGTACAGAGTCAATGTGGAGGCTATATACAGGGGATACCGGTACAGAGTCAATGAGGAGGCTATATACAGGGTGTTACGGTACAGAGTCAATGTGGAGGCTATATACAGGGTGTACCGGTACAGAGTCAATGTGGAGGCTATATACAGGGGGTACCGGTACAGAGTCAATGAGGAGGCTATATACAGGGTGTTACGGTAGAGAGTCAATGTGGAGGCTATATACAGGGGGAACCAGTACAGAGTCAATGTGGAGACTATATACAGGGGGAACCAGTACAGAGTCAATGTGGAGGGTATATACAGGGGGAACCAGTACAGAGTCAATGTGGAGGCTATATAAAGGGGGAACCAGTACAGAGTCAATGTGGAGGCTATATACAGGGTGTTACGGTACAGAGTCAATGTGGTGGCTATATTCAGGGGGTACTGGTACAGAGTCGATGTGGAGGCTATGTACAGGGGTTACTGGTACAGAGTCAATGTGGAGGCTATATACAGGGGGTACAGGTACAGAGTCAATGTGAAGGCTATATACAGGGTGTTACGGTACAGAGTCAATGTGGAGGCTATATACAGGGGGAACCAGTACAGAGTCAATGTGAAGGCTATATACAGGGGGAACCAGTACAGAGTCAATGTAGAGTCTATATACAGGGGGTACCAGTACAGAGTCAATGTGGAGGCTATATACAGGGGGAACCAGTATAGAGTCAATGTGGAGGCTATATACAGGGGGTACTGGTACAGAGTCAATGTGGAGGCTATATACAGGGTGTTATCGTACAGAGTCTATATGGAGGCTATATACAGGGTGTTACGGTACAGAGTCAATGTGGAGGCTATATACAGGGTGTTACGGTACAGAGTCCATGTGGAGGCTATATACAGGGTGTTACGGTACAGAGTCAATGTGGAGGCTATATACAGGGGGGTACCAGTACAGAGTCAATATGGAGGTTATATACAGGGGGGTACCAGTACAGAGTCAATGTGGAGGCTATAAACAGGGGGTACCAGTACAGAGTCAATGAGGAGGCTATATACAGGGTGTTACGGTACAGAGTCAATGTGGAGGCTATATACAGGGGGTACCGGTACAGAGTCAATGAGGAGGCTATATACAGGGTGTTACGGTACAGAGTCAATGTGGAGGCTATATACAGGGGGAACCAGTACAGAGTCAATGTGGAGGCTATATACAGGGCATACTGGTACAGAGTCAATGTGGAGGCTATATACAGGGTGTACCGGTACAGAGTCAATGTGGAGGATATATACAGGTTGTACCGGTACAGAGTCAATGTGGAGGCTATATACAGGGTGTATCGGTACAGAGTCAATGTGGAGACTATATACAGGGTGGTGCCGGTACAGAGTCAATGTGGAGGCTATATACAGGGGGTTACGGTACAGAGTCAATGTGGAGGCTATATACGGGGGGTACTGGTACAGAATCAATGTGGAGGCTATATACAGGAGGAACCAGTACAGAGTCAATGTGGAGGCGAAATACAGGGGGTACTGGTACAGAGTCAATGTGGAGGCTATGTACAGGGGGTACTGGTACAGAGTCAATGTGGAGGCTATATACAGGGTGTTATGGTACAGAGTCAATATGGAGGCTATATACAGGGTGTTACGGTACAGAGTCAATGTGGAGGCTATATACAGGGTGTTACGGTACAGAGTCAATGTGGAGGCTATATACAGGGTGTTACGGTACAGAGTCAATGTGGAGGCTATATATACAGGGGGGTACCAGTACAGAGTCAATGTGGAGGTTATATACGGTGGGGTACCAGTACAGAGTCAATGTGGAGGCTATAAACAGGGGGTACCAGTACAGAGTCAATGTGGAGGCTATATACAGGGTGTTACGGTACAGAGTCAATGTGGAGGCTATATACAGGGGGTACCAGTACAGAGTCACTGGGGAGGCTATAAACAGGGGGTACCGGTACAGAGTCACTGAGGAGGCTATATACAGGGTGTTACGGTACAGAGTCAATGTGGAGGCTATATACAGGGGGTACCGGTACAGAGTCAATGAGGAGGCTATATACAGGGTGTTACGGTACAGAGTCAATGTGGAGGCTATATACAGGGTGTACCAGTACAGAGTCAATGTTGAGGCTATATACAGGGTGTTACGGTACAGAGTCAATGTGGAGGATATATACAGGGTGTACCGGTACAGAGTCAATGTGGAGGCTATATACAGGGTGTATCAGTACAGAGTCAATGTGGAGGCTATAAACAGGGGGTACCGGTACAGAGTCAATGAGGAGGCTATATACAGGGTGTTACGGTACAGAGTCAATGTGGAGGCTATATACAGGGGGTGCCGGTACAGAGTCAATGAGGAGGCTATATACAGGGTGTTACGGTACAGAGTCAATGTGGAGGCTATATACAGGGGGAACCAGTACAGAGTCAATGTGGAGGCTATATACAGGGGGTACTGGTACAGAGTCAATGTGGAGGCTATATACAGGGTGTATCGGTACAGAGTCAATGTGGAGGCTATATACAGGGTGAACCAGTACAGAGTCAATGTGGAGGCTATATACAGGGGGAACCAGTACAGAGTCAATGTGGAGCCTATATACAGGGTGAACCAGTACAGAGTCAATGTGGAGGCTAAGTACAGGGGGAACCAGTACAGAGTCAATGTGGAGGCTATATACAGGGTGTTACGGTACAGAGTCAATGTGGAGGCTATATACAGGGGGTACTGGTACAGAGTCAATGTGGAGGCTATATACAGGGGGAACCAGTACAGAGTCAATGTGGAGCCTATATACAGGGTGAACCAGTACAGAGTCAATGTGGAGGCTAAGTACAGGGGGAACCAGTACAGAGTCAATGTGGAGGCTATATACAGGGTGTTACGGTACAGAGTCAATGTGGAGGCTATATACAGGGGGTACTGGTACAGAGTCAATGTGGAGGCTATATACAGGGGGAACCAGTACAGAGTCAATGTGGAGGCTATATACAGCGGGTACTGGTACAGAGTCAATGTGGAGGCTATGTACAGGGGGTACCGGTACAGAGTCAATGTGGAGGCTATATACAGGGGGAACCAGTACAGAGTCAATGTAGAGGCTAAATACAGGGGGAACCAGTACAGAGTCAATGTAGAGGCTATATACAGGGGGTACTGGTACAGAGTCAATGTGGAGGTTATATACAGGGGGGTACCAGTACAGAGTCAATGTGGAGGCTATAAACAAGGGGTACCAGTACAGAGTCAATGTGGAGGCTATGTACAGGGTGTTACGGTACAGAGTCAATGTGGAGGCTATATACAGGGGGTACCGGTACAGAGTCAATGAGGAGGCTATATACAGGGTGTTACGGTACAGAGTCAATGTGGAGGCTATATACGGGGGGTACTGGTACAGAGTCAATGTGGAGGCTATATACAGGGGGAACCAGTACAGAGTCAATGTGGAGGCTATATACAGGGTGTTACGGTACAGAGTCAATGTGGAGGCTATATACAGGGGGTGCCGGTACAGAGTCAATGAGGAGGCTATATACAGGGTGTTACGGTACAGAGTCAATGTGGAGGCTATATACAGGCGGAACCAGTACAGAGTCAATGTGGAGGCTATATACAGGGGGTACTGGTACAGAGTCAATGTGGAGGCTATATACAGGGGGTACTGGTACAGAGTCAATGTGGAGGCTATATACAGGGGGAACCAGTACAGAGTCAATGTGGAGGATATATACAGGGTGTTATGGTACAGAGTCAATGTGGAGGCTATGTACAGGGGGTACTGGTACAGAGTCAATGTGGAGGCTATATACAGGGTGTTACGGTACAGAGTCAATGTGGAGGCTATATACAGGGTGTTACGGTACAGAGTCAATGTGGAGGCTATATACAGGGGGGTACCAGTACAGAGTCAATATGGAGGTTATATACAGGGTGTTACGGTACAGAGTCAATGTAGAGGCTATATACAGGGGGGTACCAGTACAGAGAGAATGTGGAGGCTATAAACAGGGGGTACCAGTACAGAGTCAATGTGGAGGCTATGTACAGGGTGTTACGGTACAGAGTCAATGTGGAGGCTATATACAGGGGGTACCAGTACAGAGTCAATGTGGAGGCTATAAACAGGGGGTACCGGTACAGAGTCAATGAGGAGGCTTTATACAGGGTGTTACGGTACAGAGTCAATGTGGAGGCTATATACAGGGGATACCGGTACAGAGTCATTGAGGAGGCTATATACAGGGTGTTACGGTACAGAGTCAATGTGGAGGCTATATACAGGGTGTACCGGAACAGAGTCAATGTGGAGGCTATATACAGGGGGTACCGGTACAGAGTCAATGAGGAGGCTATATACAGGGTGTTACGGTACAGAGTCAATGTGGAGGCTATATAAAGGGTGTTACGGTAGAGAGTCAATGAGGAGGCTATATACAGGGTGTTACGGTAGAGAGTCAATGTGGAGTCTATATACAGGGGGTACAGGTACAGAGTCAGTGTGGAGGCTATATACAGGGTGTTACGGTAGAGAGTCAATGTGGAGGCTATATACAGGGGGAACCAGTACAGAGTCAATGTGGAGGCTATATACAGGAGGAAACAGTACAGAGTCAATGTGGAGGCTATATACAGGGTGAACCAGTACAGAGTCAATGTGGAGGCTATATACAGGGTGAACCAGTACAGAGTCAATGTGGAGGCTATATACAGGGGGAACCAGTATAGAGTCAATGTGGAGCCTATATACAGGGTGAACCAGTACAGAGTCAATGTGGAGGCTAAGTACAGGGGGAACCAGTACAGAGTCAATGTGGAGGCTATATACAGGGTGTTACGGTACAGAGTCAATGTGGAGGCTATATACAGGGGGTACTCGTACAGAGTCAATGTGGAGGCTATATACAGGGGGAACCAGTACAGAGTCAATGTGGAGGCTATATACAGCGGGTACTTTTACAGAGTCAATGTGGAGGCTATGTACAGGGGGTACTGGTACAGAGTCAATGTGGAGGCTATATACAGGGGGAACCAGTACAGAGTCAATGTAGAGGCTATATACAGGGGGAACCAGTACAGAGTTAATGTGGAGGCTATATACAGGGGGTACTGGTACAGAGTCAATGTGGAGGCTATATACAAGGGGAACCAGTACAGAGTCAATGTAGAGGCTATATACAGGGTGAACCAGTACAGAGTCAATGTGAAGGCTATATACAGGGGGTACTGGTACAGAGTCATTGTGGAGGCTATATACAGGGGGTACCAGTACAGAGTCAATGTGGAGGCTATATACAGGGGGAACCAGTACAGAGTCAATGTGGAGGCTATATACAGGGGGTACTGGTACAGAGTCAATGTGGAGGCTATATACAGGGGGTACTGGTACAGAGTCAATGTGGAGGCTATATACAGGGGGAACCAGTACAGATTCAATATGGAGGTTATATACAGGGGGGTACAGGTACAGAGTCAATGTGGAGGCTATAAACAGGGGGTACCAGTACAGAGTCAATGTGGAGGCTATATACAGGGTGTTACGGTACAGAGTCAATGTGGAGGCTATATACAGGGGGTACCGGTACAGAGTCAATGAGGAGGCTATATACAGGGTGTTACGGTACAGAGTCAATGTGGAGGCTATATACGGGGGGTACTGGTACAGAGTCAATGTGGAGGCTATATACAGGGGGAACCAGTACAGAGTCAATGTGGAGGCTATATACAGGGTGTTATGGTACAGAGTCAATGTGGAGGCTATGTACAGGGGGTACTGGTACAGAGTCAATGTGGAGGCTATATACAGGGTGTTACGGTACAGAGTCAATGTGGAGGCTATATGCAGGGTGTTACAGTACAGAGTCAATGTGGAGGCTATACACAGGGGGTACCGGTACAGAGTCAATGTGGAGGCTATATACAGGGTGTTACGGTACAGAGTCAATGTGGAGGCTATATACAGGGTGTTACGGTACAGAGTCAATGTGGAGGCTATATTCAGGGGGGTACCAGTACAGAGTCAATATGGAGGTTATATACAGGGGGGTACCAGTACAGAGTGAATGTGGAGGCTATAAACAGGGGGTACCAATACAGAGTCAATGTGGAGGCTATATACAGGGGGTACCAGTACAGAGTCAATGTGGAGGCTATAAACAGGGGGTACCGGTACAGAGTCAATGAGGAGGCTATATACAGGGTGTTACGGTACAGAGTCAATGTGGAGGCTATATACAGGGGATACCGGTACAGAGTCAATGAGGAGGCTATATACAGGGTGTTACGGTACAGAGTCAATGTGGAGGCTATATACAGGGTGTACCGGTACAGAGTCAATGTGGAGGCTATATACAGGGGGTACCGGTACAGAGTCAATGAGGAGGCTATATACAGGGTGTTACGGTAGAGAGTCAATGTGGAGGCTATATACAGGGGGAACCAGTACAGAGTCAATGTGGAGGCTATATACAGGGTGTTACGGTACAGAGTCAATGTGGAGGCTATATACAGGGTGTTACGGTACAGAGTCAATGTGGAGGCTATATTCAGGGGGGTACCAGTACAGAGTCAATATGGAGGTTATATACAGGGGGGTACCAGTACAGAGTGAATGTGGAGGCTATAAACAGGGGGTACCAATACAGAGTCAATGTGGAGGCTATATACAGGGGGTACCAGTACAGAGTCAATGTGGAGGCTATAAACAGGGGGTACCGGTACAGAGTCAATGAGGAGGCTATATACAGGGTGTTACGGTACAGAGTCAATGTGGAGGCTATATACAGGGGATACCGGTACAGAGTCAATGAGGAGGCTATATACAGGGTGTTACGGTACAGAGTCAATGTGGAGGCTATATACAGGGTGTACCGGTACAGAGTCAATGTGGAGGCTATATACAGGGGGTACCGGTACAGAGTCAATGAGGAGGCTATATACAGGGTGTTACGGTAGAGAGTCAATGTGGAGGCTATATACAGGGGGAACCAGTACAGAGTCAATGTGGAGACTATATACAGGGGGTACTGGTACAGAGTCAATGTGGAGGCTATATACAGGGGGAACCAGTACAGAGTCAATGTGGAGGCTATATACAGGGGGAACCAGTACAGAGTCAATGTAGAGGCTATATACAGGGGGAACCAGTACAGAGTCAATGTGGAGGCTATATACAGGGGGTACTGGTACAGAGTCAATGTGGAGGCTATATACAAGGGGAACCAGTACAGAGTCAATGTAGAGGCTATATACAGGGTGAACCAGTACAGAGTCAATGTGAAGGCTATATACAGGGGGTACTGGTACAGAGTCAATGTGGAGGCTATATACAGGGGGTACCAGTACAGAGTCAATGTGGAGGCTATATACAGGGGGAACCAGTACAGAGTCAATGTGGAGGCTATATACAGGGGGTACTGGTACAGAGTCAATGTGGAGGCTATATACAGGGGGTACTGGTACAGAGTCAATGTGGAGGCTATATACAGGGGGAACCAGTACAGATTCAATATGGAGGTTATATACAGGGGGGTACAGGTACAGAGTCAATGTGGAGGCTATAAACAGGGGGTACCAGTACAGAGTCAATGTGGAGGCTATATACAGGGTGTTACGGTACAGAGTCAATGTGGAGGCTATATACAGGGGGTACCGGTACAGAGTCAATGAGGAGGCTATATACAGGGTGTTACGGTACAGAGTCAATGTGGAGGCTATATACGGGGGGTACTGGTACAGAGTCAATGTGGAGGCTATATACAGGGGGAACCAGTACAGAGTCAATGTGGAGGCTATATACAGGGTGTTATGGTACAGAGTCAATGTGGAGGCTATGTACAGGGGGTACTGGTACAGAGTCAATATGGAGGTTATATACAGGGGGGTACCAGTACAGAGTGAATGTGGAGGCTATAAACAGGGGGTACCAATACAGAGTCAATGTGGAGGCTATATACAGGGGGTACCAGTACAGAGTCAATGTGGAGACTATAAACAGGGGGTACCGGTACAGAGTCAATGAGGAGGCTATATACAGGGTGTTACGGTACAGAGTCAATGTGGAGGCTATATACAGGGGATACCGGTACAGAGTCAATGAGGAGGCTATATACAGGGTGTTACGGTAGAGAGTCAATGTGGAGGCTATATACAGGGGGAACCAGTACAGAGTCAATGTGGAGACTATATACAGGGGTACTGGTACAGAGTCAATGTGGAGGCTATATACAGGGGGAACCAGTACAGAGTCAATGTGGAGGCTATATACAGGGGGAACCAGTACAGAGTCAATGTGGAGGCTATATAAAGGGGGAACCAGTACAGAGTCAATGTGGAGGCTATATACAGGGTGTTACGGTACAGAGTCAATGTGGTGGCTATATTCAGGGGGTACTGGTACAGAGTCAATATGGAGGTTATATACAGGGGGGTACCAGTACAGAGTCAATGTGGAGGCTATATACAGGGGGAACCAGTATAGAGTCAATGTGGAGGCTATATACAGGGGGTACTGGTACAGAGTCAATGTGGAGGCTATATACAGGGTGTTACGGTACAGAGTCCATGTGGAGGCTATATACAGGGTGTTACGGTACAGAGTCAATGTGGAGGCTATATACAGGGGGGTACCAGTACAGAGTCAATATGGAGGTTATATACAGGGGGGTACCAGTACAGAGTCAATGTGGAGGCTATAAACAGGGGGTACCAGTACAGAGTCAATGAGGAGGCTATATACAGGGTGTTACGGTACAGAGTCAATGTGGAGGCTATATACAGGGGGTACCGGTACAGAGTCAATGAGGAGGCTATATACAGGGTGTTACGGTACAGAGTCAATGTGGAGGCTATATACAGGGGGAACCAGTACAGAGTCAATGTGGAGGCTATATACAGGGCATACTGGTACAGAGTCAATGTGGAGGCTATATACAGGGTGTACCGGTACAGAGTCAATGTGGAGGATATATACAGGTTGTACCGGTACAGAGTCAATGTGGAGGCTATATACAGGGTGTATCGGTACAGAGTCAATGTGGAGACTATATACAGGGTGGTGCCGGTACAGAGTCAATGTGGAGGCTATATACAGGGGGTTACGGTACAGAGTCAATGTGGAGGCTATATACGGGGGGTACTGGTACAGAATCAATGTGGAGGCTATATACAGGAGGAACCAGTACAGAGTCAATGTGGAGGCGAAATACAGGGGGTACTGGTACAGAGTCAATGTGGAGGCTATGTACAGGGGGTACTGGTACAGAGTCAATGTGGAGGCTATATACAGGGTGTTATGGTACAGAGTCAATATGGAGGCTATATACAGGGTGTTACGGTACAGAGTCAATGTGGAGGCTATATACAGGGTGTTACGGTACAGAGTCAATGTGGAGGCTATATACAGGGTGTTACGGTACAGAGTCAATGTGGAGGCTATATACAGGGGGGTACCAGTACAGAGTCAATGTGGAGGTTATATACGGTGGGGTACCAGTACAGAGTCAATCTGGAGGCTATAAACAGGGGGTACCAGTACAGAGTCAATGTGGAGGCTATATACAGGGTGTTACGGTACAGAGTCAATGTGGAGGCTATATACAGGGGGTACCAGTACAGAGTCACTGGGGAGGCTATAAACAGGGGGTACCGGTACAGAGTCAATGAGGAGGCTATATACAGGGTGTTACGGTACAGAGTCAATGTGGAGGCTATATACAGGGGGTACCGGTACAGAGTCAATGAGGAGGCTATATACAGGGTGTTACGGTACAGAGTCAATGTGGAGGCTATATACAGGGTGTTACGGTACAGAGTCAATGTGGAGGCTATATACAGGGTGTTACGGTACAGAGTCAATGTGGAGGCTATATACAGGGTGTACCGGTACAGAGTCAATGTGGAGGATATATACAGGGTGTACCGGTACAGAGTCAATGTGGAGGCTATATACAGGGTGTATCGGTACAGAGTCAATGTGGAGACTATATACAGGGTGGTGCCGGTACAGAGTCAATGTGGAGGCTATATACAGGGTGTTACGGTACAGAGTCAATGTGGAGGCTATATACAAGGGGTACCGGTACAGAGTCAATGTGGAGGCTATATACAGGGTGTTACGGTACAGAGTCAATGTGGAGGCTATATACAGGGTGTTACGGTACAGAGTCAATGTGGAGGCTATATACAGGGGGGTACCAGTACAGAGTCAATATGGAGGTTATATACAGGGGGGTACCAGTACAGAGTCAATGTGGAGGCTATAAACAGGGGGTACCAGTACAGAGTCAATGTGGAGGCTATATACAGGGTGTTACTAAACAGAGTCAATGTGGAGGCTATATACAGGGGGTACCAGTACAGAGTCAATGTGGAGGCTATAAACAGGGGGTACCGGTACAGAGTCAATGAGGAGGCTATATACAGGGTGTTACGGTACAGAGTCAATGTGGAGGCTATATACAGGGGGTGCCGGTACAGAGTCAATGAGGAGGCTATATACAGGGTGTTACGGTACAGAGTCAATGTGGAGGCTATATACAGGGGGAACCAGTACAGAGTCAATGTGGAGGCTATATACAGGGGGTACTGGTACAGAGTCAATGTGGAGGCTATATACAGGGTGTATCGGTACAGAGTCAATGTGGAGGCTATATACAGGGTGAACCAGTACAGAGTCAATGTGGAGGCTATATACAGTGGGAACCAGTACAGAGTCAATGTGGAGCCTATATACAGGGTGAACCAGTACAGAGTCAATGTGGAGGCTAAGTACAGGGGGAACCAGTACAGAGTCAATGTGGAGGCTATATACAGGGTGTTACGGTACAGAGTCAATGTGGAGGCTATATACAGGGGGTACTGGTACAGAGTCAATGTGGAGGCTATATACAGGGGGAACCAGTACAGAGTCAATGTGGAGCCTATATACAGGGTGAACCAGTACAGAGTCAATGTGGAGGCTAAGTACAGGGGGAACCAGTACAGAGTCAATGTGGAGGCTATATACAGGGTGTTACGGTACAGAGTCAATGTGGAGGCTATATACAGGGGGTACTGGTACAGAGTCAATGTGGAGGCTATATACAGGGGGAACCAGTACAGAGTCAATGTGGAGGCTATATACAGCGGGTACTGGTACAGAGTCAATGTGGAGGCTATGTACAGGGGGTACCGGTACAGAGTCAATGTGGAGGCTATATACAGGGGGAACCAGTACAGAGTCAATGTAGAGGCTAAATACAGGGGGAACCAGTACAGAGTCAATGTAGAGGCTATATACAAGGGGTACTGGTACAGAGTCAATGTGGAGGCTATATACAGGGGGTACTGGTACAGAGTCAATGTGGAGGCTATATACAGGGGGTACTGGTACAGAGTCAATGTGGAGGTTATATACAGGGGGCGTACCAGTACAGAGTCAATGTGGAGGCTATAAACAAGGGGTACCAGTACAGAGTCAATGTGGAGGCTATGTACAGGGTGTTACGGTACAGAGTCAATGTGGAGGCTATATACAGGGGGTACCGGTACAGAGTCAATGAGGAGGCTATATACAGGGTGTTACGGTACAGAGTCAATGTGGAGGCTATATACGGGGGGTACTGGTACAGAGTCAATGTGGAGGCTATATACAGGGGGAACCAGTACAGAGTCAATGTAGAGGATATATACAGGGTGTTATGGTACAGAGTCAATGTGGAGGCTATGTACAGGGGGTACTGGTACAGAGTCAATGTGGAGGCTATATACAGGGTGTTACGGTACAGAGTCAATGTGGAGGCTATATACAGGGTGTTACGGTACAGAGTCAATGTGGAGACTATATACAGGGTGGTGCCGGTACAGAGTCAATGTGGAGGCTATATACAGGGTGTTACGGTACAGAGTCAATGTGGAGGCTATATACAAGTGGTACCGGTACAGAGTCAATGTGTAGGCTGTATACAGGGTGTTACGGTACAGAGTCAATGTGGAGGCTATATACAGGGTGTTACGGTACAGAGTCAATGTGGAGGCTATATACAGGGGGGTACCAGTACAGAGTCAATATGGAGGTTATATACAGGGGGGTACCAGTACAGAGTCAATGTGGAGGCTATAAACAGGGGGTACCAGTACAGAGTCATTGTGGAGGCTATATACAGGGTGTTACTAAACAGAGTCAATGTGGAGGCTATATACAGGGGGTACCAGTACAGAGTCAATGTGGAGGCTATAAACAGGTGGTACCGGTACAGAGTCAATGTGGAGGCTATATACGGGGGGTACTGGTACAGAGTCAATGTGGAGGCTATATACAGGGGGAACCAGTACAGAGTCAATGTAGAGGATATATACAGGGTGTTATGGTACAGAGTCAATGTGGAGGCTATGTACAGGGGGTACTGGTACAGAGTCAATGTGGAGGCTATATACAGGGTGTTACGGTACAGAGTCAATGTGGAGGCTATATACAGGGTGTTACAGTACAGAGTCAATGTGGAGGCTATACACAGGGGGTACCGGTACAGAGTCAATGTGGAGGCTATATACAGGGTGTTACGGTACAGAGTCATTGTGGAGGCTATATACAGGGTGTTACGGTACAGAGTCAATGTGGAGGCTATATACAGGGGGGTACCAGTACAGAGTCAATATGGAGGTTATATACAGGGTGTTACGGTACAGAGTCAATGTAGAGGCTATATACAGGGGGGTACCAGTACAGAGAGAATGTGGAGGCTATAAACAGGGGGTACCAGTACAGAGTCAATGTGGAGGCTATATACAGGGTGTTACGGTACAGAGTCAATGTGGAGGCTATAAACAGGGGGTACCGGTACAGAGTCAATGAGGAGGCTTTATACAGGGTGTTACGGTACAGAGTCAATGTGGAGGCTATATACAGGGGATACCGGTACAGAGTCAATGAGGAGGCTATATACAGGGTGTTACGGTACAGAGTCAATGTGGAGGCTATATACAGGGTGTACCGGAACAGAGTCAATGTGGAGGATATATACAGGGTGTTACGGTACAGAGTCAATGTGGAGGCTATATACAGGGTGTTACGGTACAGAGTCAATGTGGAGGCTATATACAGGGGGAACCAGTACAGAGTCAATGTGGAGACTATATACAGGGGGTACTGGTACAGAGTCAATGTGGAGGCTATATACAGGGGGAACCAGTACAGAGTCAATGTGGAGGCTATATACAGGGGGAACCAGTACAGAGTCAATGTGGAGGCTATATACAGGGGGTACCAGTACAGAGTCAATGTGGAGGCTATATAAAGGGTGAACCAGTACAGAGTCAATGTGGAGGCTATATACAGGGTGTTACGGTACAGAGTCAATGTGGACGTTATATTCAGGGGGTACTGGTACAGAGTCAATGTGGAGGCTATGTACAGGGGTTAATGGTACAGAGTCAATGTGGAGGCTATATACAGGGGGTACCGGTACAGAGTGAATGTGGAGGATATATACAGGGGGAACCAGTACAGAGTCAATGTAGAGGCTATATACAGGGGGAACCGGTACAGAGTCAATGTGGAGGCTATATACAGGGGGAACCAGTACAGAGTCAATGTAGAGGCTATATACAGGGGGAACCAGTACAGAGTCAATGTGAAGGCTATATACAGGGGGAACCAGTACAGAGTCAATGTAGAGTCTATATACAGGGTGTTACGGTACAGAGTCAATGTGGAGGATATATACAGGGTGTACCGGTACAGAGTCAATGTGGAGGCTATATACGGGGGGTACTGGTACAGAGTCAATGTGGAGGCTATGTACAGGGGGTACTGGTACAGAGTCAATGTGGAGGCTATATACAGGGTGTTACGGTACAGAGTCAATGTGGAGGCTATATACAGGGTGTTACGGTACAGAGTCCATGTGGAGGCTATATACAGGGTGTTACGGTACAGAGTCAATGTGGAGGCTATATACAGGGGGGTACCAGTACAGAGTCAATATGGAGGTTATATACAGGGGGGTACCAGTACAGAGTCAATGTGGAGGCTATAAACAGGGGGTACCAGTACAGAGTCAATGTGGAGGCTATATACAGGGTGTTACGGTACAGAGTCAATGTGGAGGCTATATACAGGGGGTACCAGTACAGAGTCAATGTGGAGGCTATATACAGGGTGTATCGGTACAGAGTCAATGTGGAGACTATATACAGGGTGGTGCCGGTACAGAGTCAATGTGGAGGCTATATACAGGGGGTTACGGTACAGAGTCAATGTGGAGGCTATATACGGGGGGTACTGGTACAGAATCAATGTGGAGGCTATATACAGGAGGAACCAGTACAGAGTCAATGTGGAGACTATATACAGGGGGTACTGGTACAGAGTCAATGTGGAGGCTATATACAGGGGGAACCAGTACAGAGTCAATGTGGAGGCTATATACAGGGGGAACCAGTACAGAGTCAATGTGGAGGCTATATACAGGGGGTACCAGTACAGAGTCAATGTGGAGGCTATATAAAGGGTGAACCAGTACAGAGTCAATGTGGAGGCTATATACAGGGTGTTACGGTACAGAGTCAATGTGGACGTTATATTCAGGGGGTACTGGTACAGAGTCAATGTGGAGGCTATGTACAGGGGTTAATGGTACAGAGTCAATGTGGAGGCTATATACAGGGGGTACCGGTACAGAGTGAATGTGGAGGCTATATACAGGGGGAACCAGTACAGAGTCAATGTAGAGGCTATATACAGGGGGAACCGGTACAGAGTCAATGTGGAGGCTATATACAGGGGGAACCAGTACAGAGTCAATGTAGAGGCTATATACAGGGGGAACCAGTACAGAGTCAATGTGAAGGCTATATACATGGGGAACCAGTACAGAGTCAATGTAGAGTCTATATACAGGGTGTTACGGTACAGAGTCAATGTGGAGGATATATACAGGGGGAACCAGTACAGAGTCAATGTAGAGGCTATATAAAGGGGGAACCAGTACAGAGTCAATGTGAAGGCTATATACAGGGGGAACCAGTACAGAGTCAATGTAGAGTCTATATACAGGGTGTTACGGTACAGAGTCAATGTGGAGGATATATACAGGGTGTACCGGTACAGAGTCAATGTGGAGGCTATATACGGGGGGTACTGGTACAGAATCAATGTGGAGGCTATATACAGGAGGAACCAGTACAGAGTCAATGTGGAGGCTATATACATTGGGTACTGGTACAGAGTCAATGTGGAGGCTATGTACAGGGGGTACTGGTACAGAGTCAATGTGGAGGCTATATACAGGGTGTTACGGTACAGAGTCAATGTGGAGGCTATATACAGGGTGTTACGGTACAGAGTCCATGTGGAGGCTATATACAGGGTGTTACGGTACAGAGTCAATGTGGAGGCTATATACAGGGGGGTACCAGTACAGAGTCAATATGGAGGTTATATACAGGGGGGTACCAGTACAGAGTCAATGTGGAGGCTATAAACAGGGGGTACCAGTACAGAGTCAATGTGGAGGCTATATACAGGGTGTTACGGTACAGAGTCAATGTGGAGGCTATATACAGGGGGTACCAGTACAGAGTCAATGTGGAGGCTATATACAGGGTGTATCGGTACAGAGTCAATGTGGAGACTATATACAGGGTGGTGCCGGTACAGAGTCAATGTGGAGGCTATATACAGGGGGTTACGGTACAGAGTCAATGTGGAGGCTATATACGGGGGGTACTGGTACAGAATCAATGTGGAGGCTATATACAGGAGGAACCAGTACAGAGTCAATGTGGAGACTATATACAGGGGGTACTGGTACAGAGTCAATGTGGAGGCTATATACAGGGGGAACCAGTACAGAGTCAATGTGGAGGCTATATACAGGGGGAACCAGTACAGAGTCAATGTGGAGGCTATATACAGGGGGTACCAGTACAGAGTCAATGTGGAGGCTATATAAAGGGTGAAGCAGTACAGAGTCAATGTGGAGGCTATATACAGGGTGTTACGGTACAGAGTCAATGTGGACGTTATATTCAGGGGGTACTGGTACAGAGTCAATGTGGAGGCTATGTACAGGGGTTAATGGTACAGAGTCAATGTGGAGGCTATATACAGGGGGTACCGGTACAGAGTGAATGTGGAGGCTATATACAGGGGGAACCAGTACAGAGTCAATGTAGAGGCTATATACAGGGGGAACCGGTACAGAGTCAATGTGGAGGCTATATACAGGGGGAACCAGTACAGAGTCAATGTAGAGGCTATATACAGGGGGAACCAGTACAGAGTCAATGTGAAGGCTATATACATGGGGAACCAGTACAGAGTCAATGTAGAGTCTATATACAGGGTGTTACGGTACAGAGTCAATGTGGAGGATATATACAGGGTGTACCGGTACAGAGTCAATGTGGAGGCTATATACGGGGGGTACTGGTACAGAATCAATGTGGAGGCTATATACAGGAGGAACCAGTACAGAGTCAATGTGGAGGCTATATACATTGGGTACTGGTACAGAGTCAATGTGGAGGCTATGTACAGGGGGTACTGGTACAGAGTCAATGTGGAGGCTATATACAGGGTGTTACGGTACAGAGTCAATGTGGAGGCTATATACAGGGTGTTACGGTACAGAGTCCATGTGGAGGCTATATACAGGGTGTTACGGTACAGAGTCAATGTGGAGGCTATATACAGGGGGGTACCAGTACAGAGTCAATATGGAGGTTATATACAGGGGGGTACCAGTACAGAGTCAATGTGGAGGCTATAAACAGGGGGTACCAGTACAGAGTCAATGTGGAGGCTATATACAGGGTGTTACGGTACAGAGTCAATGTGGAGGCTATATACAGGGGGTACCAGTACAGAGTCAATGTGGAGGCTATAAACAGGGGGTACCAGTACAGAGTCAATGTGGAGGCTATATACAGGGTGTTACGGTACAGAGTCAATGTGGAGGCTATATACAGGGGGTACCAGTACAGAGTCAATGTGGAGGCTATATACAGGGTGTATCGGTACAGAGTCAATGTGGAGGCTATGTACAGGGGGTACTGGTACAGAGTCAATGTGGAGGCTATATACGGGTTTTACGGTACAGAGTCAATGTGGAGGCTATATACAGGGGGTACCAGTACGGAGTCAATGGGGAGGCTATAAACAGGGGGTACCGGTACAGAGTCAATGAGGAGGCTATATACAGGGTGTTACGGTACAGAGTCAATGTGGAGGCTATACATAGGGGGTACCGGTACAGAGTCAATGTGGAGGCTATATACAGGGTGTACCGGTACAGAGTTTGTGTTGTGGATATATACAGGGTGTACCGGTACAGAGTCAATGTGGAGGCTATATACAGGGTGTATCGGTACAGAGTCAATGTGGAGACTATATACAGGGTGGTGCCGGTACAGAGTCAATGTGGAGGCTATATACAGGGTGTTACGGTACAGAGTCAATGTGGAGGCTATATACAGGAGGTACCGGTACAGAGTCAATGTGGAGGCTATATACAGGGTGTATCGGTACAGAGTCAATGTGGAGACTATATACAGGGTGGTGCCGGTACAGAGTCAATGTGGAGGCTATATACAGGGTGTTACGGTACAGAGTCAATGTGGAGGCTATATACAGGGGGTACCGGTACAGAGTCAATGTGAAGGCTATATACAGGGTGTTACGGTACAGAGTCAATGTGGAGGCTATATACAGGGTGTTACGGTACAGAGTCAATGTGGAGGCTATATACAGGGGGGTACCAGTACAGAGTCAATATGGAGGTTATATACAGGGGGGTACCAGTACAGAGTCAATGTGGAGGCTATAAACAGGGGGTACCAGTACAGAGTCAATGTGGAGGCTATATACAGGGTGTTACGGTACAGAGTCAATGTGGAGGCTATAAACAGGGGGTACCGGTACAGAGTCAATGAGGAGGCTATATACAGGGTGTTACGGTACAGAGTCAATGTTAAGGCTATATACAGGGGGTACCGGTACAGAGTCAATGAGGAGGCTATATACAGGGTGTTACGGTACAGATTCAATGTGGAGGCTATATACAGGGGGAACCAGTACAGAGTCAATGTGGAGGCTATATACAGGGGGTACTGGTACAGAGTCAATGTGGAGGCTATATACAGGGTGTACCGGTACAGAGTCAATGTGGAGGATATATACAGGGTGTACCGGTACAGAGTCAATGTGGAGGCTATATACAGGGTGTATCGGTACAGAGTCAATGTGGAGACTATATACAGGGTGGTGCCGGTACAGAGTCAATGTGGAGGCTATATACAGGGGGGTACTGGTACAGAATGAATGTGGAGGCTATATACGGGGGGTACTGGTACAGAATCAATGTGGAGGCTATATACAGGAGGAACCAGTACAGAGTCAATGTGGAGGCTATATACAGGGGGTACTGGTACAGAGTCAATGTGGAGGCTATGTACAGGGGGTACTGGTACAGAGTCAATGTGGAGGCTATATACAGGGTGTTATGGTACAGAGTCAATATGGAGGCTATATACAGGGTGTTACGGTACAGAGTCAATGTGGAGGCTATATACAGGGTGTTACGGTACAGAGTCAATGTGGAGGCTATATACAGGGTGTTACGGTACAGAGTCAATGTGGAGGCTATATACAGGGTGTTACGGTACAGAGTCAATGTGGAGGCTATATACAGGGGGGTACCAGTACAGAGTCAATATGGAGGTTATATACAGGGGGGTACCAGTACACAGTCAATGTGGAGGCTATAAACAGGGGGTACCAGTACAGAGTCAATGTGGAGGCTATATACAGGGTGTTACGGTACAGAGTCAATGTGGAGGCTATATACAGGGGGTACCAGTACAGAGTCAATGGGGAGGCTATGAACAGGGGGTACCGGTACAGAGTCAATGAGGAGGCTATATACAGGGTGTTACGGTACAGAGTCAATGTGGAGGCTATATACAGGGGGAACCGGTACAGAGTCAATGAGGAGGCTATATACAGGGTGTTACGGTACAGAGTCAATGTGGAGGCTATATACAGGGTGTACCGGTACAGAGTCAAATGTGGAGGCTATATACAGGGTGTACCGGTACAGAGTCAATGTGGAGGATATATACAGGGTGTACCGGTACAGAGTCAATGTGGAGGCTATATACAGGGTGTATCGGTACAGAGTCAATGTGGAGACTATATACAGGGTGGTGCAGGTACAGAGTCAATGTGGAGGCTATATACAGGGTGTTACGGTACAGAGTCAATGTGGAGGCTATATACAGGGGGTACCGGTACAGAGTCAATGTGGAGGCTATGTACAGGGGGTACTGGTACAGAGTCAATGTGGAGGCTATATACAGGGTGTTACGGTACAGAGTCAATGTGGAGGCTATATACAGGGGGTACCAGTACGGAGTCAATGGGGAGGCTATAAACAGGGGGTACCGGTACAGAGTCAATGAGGAGGCTATATACAGGGTGTTACGGTACAGAGTCAATGTGGAGGCTATATACAGGGGGTACCGGTACAGAGTCAATGTGGAGGCTATATACAGGGTGTACCGGTACAGAGTTTATGTGTTGTGGATATATACAGGGTGTACCGGTACAGAGTCAATGTGGAGGCTATATACAGGGTGTATCGGTACAGAGTCAATGTGGAGACTATATACAGGGTGGTGCCGGTACAGAGTCAATGTGGAGGCTATATACAGGGTGTTACGGTACAGAGTCAATGTGGAGGCTATATACAGGAGGTACCGGTACAGAGTCAATGTGGAGGCTATATACAGGGTGTATCGGTACAGAGTCAATGTGGAGACTATATACAGGGTGGTGCTGGTACACAGTCAATGTGGAGGCTATATACAGGGTGTTACGGTACAGAGTCAATGTGGAGGCTATATACAGGGGGTACCGGTACAGAGTCAATGTGGAGGCTATATACAGGGTGTTACGGTACAGAGTCAATGTGGAGGCTATATACAGGGGGTACCGGTACAGAGTCAATGTGGAGGCTATATACAGGGTGTTACGGTACAGAGTCAATGTGGAGGCTATATACAGGGGGGTACCAGTACAGAGTCAATATGGAGGTTATATACAGGGGGGTACCAGTACAGAGTCAATGTGGAGGCTATAAACAGGGGGTACCAGTACAGAGTCAATGTGGAGGCTATATACAGGGTGTTACGGTACAGAGTCAATGTGGAGGCTATATACAGGGGGTACCAGTACAGAGTCAATGTGGAGGCTATAAACAGGGGGTACCGGTACAGAGTCAATGAGGAGGCTATATACAGGGTGTTACGGTACAGAGTCAATGTGGAGGCTATATACAGGGGGTACCGGTACAGAGTCAATGAGGAGGCTATATACAGGGTGTTACGGTACAGAGTCAATGTGGAGGCTATATACAGGGGGAACCAGTACAGAGTCAATGTGGAGGCTATATACAGGGGGTACTGGTACAGAATCAATGTGGAGGCTATATACAGGAGGAACCAGTACAGAGTCAATGTGGAGGCTATATACAGGGGGTACTGGTACAGAGTCAATGTGGAGGCTATGTACAGGGGGTACTGGTACAGAGTCAATGTGGAGGCTATATACAGGGTGTTATGGTACAGAGTCAATATGGAGGCTATATACAGGGTGTTACGGTACAGAGTCAATGTGGAGGCTATATACAGGGTGTTACGGTACAGAGTCAATGTGGAGGCTATATACAGGGTGTTACGGTACAGAGTCAATGTGGAGGCTATATACAGGGTGTTACGGTACAGAGTCAATGTGGAGGCTATATACAGGGGGGTACCAGTACAGAGTCAATATGGAGGTTATATACAGGGGGGTACCAGTACACAGTCAATGTGGAGGCTATAAACAGGGGGTACCAGTACAGAGTCAATGTGGAGGCTATATACAGGGTGTTACGGTACAGAGTCAATGTGGAGGCTATATACAGGGGGTACCAGTACAGAGTCAATGGGGAGGCTATGAACAGGGGGTACCGGTACAGAGTCAATGAGGAGGCTATATACAGGGTGTTACGGTACAGAGTCAATGTGGAGGCTATATACAGGGGGTACCGGTACAGAGTCAATGAGGAGGCTATATACAGGGTGTTACGGTACAGAGTCAATGTGGAGGCTATATACAGGGTGTACCGGTACAGAGTCAAATGTGGAGGCTATATACAGGGTGTACCGGTACAGAGTCAATGTGGAGGATATATACAGGGTGTACCGGTACAGAGTCAATGTGGAGGCTATATACAGGGTGTATCGGTACAGAGTCAATGTGGAGACTATATACAGGGTGGTGCAGGTACAGAGTCAATGTGGAGGCTATATACAGGGTGTTACGGTACAGAGTCAATGTGGAGGCTATATACAGGGGGTACCGGTACAGAGTCAATGTGGAGGCTATGTACAGGGGGTACTGGTACAGAGTCAATGTGGAGGCTATATACAGGGTGTTACGGTACAGAGTCAATGTGGAGGCTATATACAGGGGGTACCAGTACGGAGTCAATGGGGAGGCTATAAACAGGGGGTACCGGTACAGAGTCAATGAGGAGGCTATATACAGGGTGTTACGGTACAGAGTCAATGTGGAGGCTATATACAGGGGGTACCGGTACAGAGTCAATGTGGAGGCTATATACAGGGTGTACCGGTACAGAGTTTATGTGTTGTGGATATATACAGGGTGTACCGGTACAGAGTCAATGTGGAGGCTATATACAGGGTGTATCGGTACAGAGTCAATGTGGAGACTATATACAGGGTGGTGCCGGTACAGAGTCAATGTGGAGGCTATATACAGGGTGTTACGGTACAGAGTCAATGTGGAGGCTATATACAGGAGGTACCGGTACAGAGTCAATGTGGAGGCTATATACAGGGTGTATCGGTACAGAGTCAATGTGGAGACTATATACAGGGTGGTGCTGGTACACAGTCAATGTGGAGGCTATATACAGGGTGTTACGGTACAGAGTCAATGTGGAGGCTATATACAGGGGGTACCGGTACAGAGTCAATGTGGAGGCTATATACAGGGTGTTACGGTACAGAGTCAATGTGGAGGCTATATACAGGGGGTACCGGTACAGAGTCAATGTGGAGGCTATATACAGGGTGTTACGGTACAGAGTCAATGTGGAGGCTATATACAGGGGGGTACCAGTACAGAGTCAATATGGAGGTTATATACAGGGGGGTACCAGTACAGAGTCAATGTGGAGGCTATAAACAGGGGGTACCAGTACAGAGTCAATGTGGAGGCTATATACAGGGTGTTACGGTACAGAGTCAATGTGGAGGCTATATACAGGGGGTACCAGTACAGAGTCAATGTGGAGGCTATAAACAGGGGGTACCGGTACAGAGTCAATGAGGAGGCTATATACAGGGTGTTACGGTACAGAGTCAATGTGGAGGCTATATACAGGGGGTACCGGTACAGAGTCAATGAGGAGGCTATATACAGGGTGTTACGGTACAGAGTCAATGTGGAGGCTATATACAGGGGGAACCAGTACAGAGTCAATGTGGAGGCTATATACAGGGGGTACTGGTACAGAGTCAATGTGGAGGATATATACAGGGTCTACCGGTACAGAGTCAATGTGGAGGCTATATACAGGGTGTATCGGTACAGAGTCAATGAGGAGACTATATACAGGGTGGTGCCGGTACAGAGTCAATGTGGAGGCTATATACAGGGGGGTACTGGTACAGAATGAATGTGGAGGCTATATACGGGGGGTACTGGTACAGAATCAATGTGGAGGCTATATACAGGAGGAACCAGTACAGAGTCAATGTGGAGGCTATATACAGGGGGTACTGGTACAGAGTCAATGTGGAGGCTATGTACAGGGGGTACTGGTACAGAGTCAATGTGGAGGCTATATACAGGGTGTTATGGTACAGAGTCAATATGGAGGCTATATACAGGGTGTTACGGTACAGAGTCAATGTGGAGGCTATATACAGGGTGTTACGGTACAGAGTCAATGTGGAGGCTATATACAGGGTGTTACGGTACAGAGTCAATGTGGAGGCTATATACAGGGTGTTACGGTACAGAGTCAATGTGGAGGCTATATACAGGGGGGTACCAGTACAGAGTCAATATGGAGGTTATATACAGGGGGGTACCAGTACACAGTCAATGTGGAGGCTATAAACAGGGGGTACCAGTACAGAGTCAATGTGGAGGCTATATACAGGGTGTTACGGTACAGAGTCAATGTGGAGGCTATATACAGGGTGTTACGGTACAGAGTCAATGTGGAGGCTATATACAGGGTGTTACGGTACAGAGTCAATGTGGAGGCTATATACAGGAGGTACCGGTACAGAGTCAATGTGGAGGCTATATACAGGGTGTATCGGTACAGAGTCAATGTGGAGACTATATACAGGGTGGTGCTGGTACACAGTCAATGTGGAGGCTATATACAGGGTGTTACGGTACAGAGTCAATGTGGAGGCTATATACAGGGGGTACCGGTACAGAGTCAATGTGGAGGCTATATACAGGGTGTTACGGTACAGAGTCAATGTGGAGGCTATATACAGGGGGGTACCAGTACAGAGTCAATATGGAGGTTATATACAGGGGGGTACCAGTACAGAGTCAATGTGGAGGCTATAAACAGGGGGTACCAGTACAGAGTCAATGTGGAGGCTATATACAGGGTGTTACGGTACAGAGTCAATGTGGAGGCTATATACAGGGGGTACCAGTACAGAGTCAATGTGGAGGCTATAAACAGGGGGTACCGGTACAGAGTCAATGAGGAGGCTATATACAGGGTGTTACGGTACAGAGTCAATGTGGAGGCTATATACAGGGGGTACCGGTACAGAGTCAATGAGGAGGCTATATACAGGGTGTTACGGTACAGAGTCAATGTGGAGGCTATATACAGGGGGAACCAGTACAGAGTCAATGTGGAGGCTATATACAGGGGGTACTGGTACAGAGTCAATGTGGAGGATATATACAGGGTCTACCGGTACAGAGTCAATGTGGAGGCTATATACAGGGTGTATCGGTACAGAGTCAATGAGGAGACTATATACAGGGTGGTGCCGGTACAGAGTCAATGTGGAGGCTATATACAGGGGGGTACTGGTACAGAATGAATGTGGAGGCTATATACGGGGGGTACTGGTACAGAATCAATGTGGAGGCTATATACAGGAGGAACCAGTACAGAGTCAATGTGGAGGCTATATACAGGGGGTACTGGTACAGAGTCAATGTGGAGGCTATGTACAGGGGGTACTGGTACAGAGTCAATGTGGAGGCTATATACAGGGTGTTATGGTACAGAGTCAATATGGAGGCTATATACAGGGTGTTACGGTACAGAGTCAATGTGGAGGCTATATACAGGGTGTTACGGTACAGAGTCAATGTGGAGGCTATATACAGGGTGTTACGGTACAGAGTCAATGTGGAGGCTATATACAGGGTGTTACGGTACAGAGTCAATGTGGAGGCTATATACAGGGGGGTACCAGTACAGAGTCAATATGGAGGTTATATACAGGGGGGTACCAGTACACAGTCAATGTGGAGGCTATAAACAGGGGGTACCAGTACAGAGTCAATGTGGAGGCTATATACAGGGTGTTACGGTACAGAGTCAATGTGGAGGCTATATACAGGGGGTACCAGTACAGAGTCAATGTGGAGGCTATATACAGGGGGTACCGGTACAGAGTCAATGAGGAGGCTATATACAGGGTGTTACGGTACAGAGTCAATGTGGAGGCTATATACAGGGTGTACCGGTACAGAGTCAATGTGGAGGCTATATACAGGGTGTTACGGTACAGAGTCAATGTGGAGGCTATATACAGGGGGGTACCAGTACAGAGTCAATGTGGAGGCTATAAACAGGGGGTACCAGTACAGAGTCAATGTGGAGGCTATATACAGGGTGTTACGGTACAGAGTCAATGTGGAGGCTATATACAGGGTGTACCAGTACAGAGTCAATGGGGAGGCTATAAACAGGGGGTACCGGTACAGAGTCAATGAGGAGGCTATATACAGGGTGTTACGGTACAGAGTCAATGTGGAGGCTATATACAGGGGGTACCGGTACAGAGTCAATGAGGAGGCTATATACAGGGTGTTACGGTACAGAGTCAATGTGGAGGCTATATACAGGGTGTACCGGTACAGAGTCAAATGTGGAGGCTATATACAGGGTGTTACGGTACAGAGTCAATGTGGAGGCTATATACAGGGTGTACCGGTACAGAGTCAATGTGGAGGATATATACAGGGTGTACCGGTACAGAGTCAATGTGGAGGCTATATACAGGGTGTATCGGTACAGAGTCAATGTGGAGACTATATACAGGGTGGTGCAGGTACAGAGTCAATGTGGAGGCTATATACAGGGTGTTACGGTACAGAGTCAATGTGGAGGCTATATACAGGGGGTACCGGTACAGAGTCAATGTGGAGGCTATGTACAGGGGGTACTGGTACAGAGTCAATGTGGAGGCTATATACAGGGTGTTACGGTACAGAGTCAATGTGGAGGCTATATACAGGGGGTACCAGTACGGAGTCAATGGGGAGGCTATAAACAGGGGGTACCGGTACAGAGTCAATGAGGAGGCTATATACAGGGTGTTACGGTACAGAGTCAATGTGGAGGCTATATACAGGGGGTACCGGTACAGAGTCAATGTGGAGGCTATATACAGGGTGTACCGGTACAGAGTTTATGTGTTGTGGATATATACAGGGTGTACCGGTACAGAGTCAATGTGGAGGCTATATACAGGGTGTATCGGTACAGAGTCAATGTGGAGACTATATACAGGGTGGTGCCGGTACAGAGTCAATGTGGAGGCTATATACAGGGTGTTACGGTACAGAGTCAATGTGGAGGCTATATACAGGAGGTACCGGTACAGAGTCAATGTGGAGGCTATATACAGGGTGTATCGGTACATAGTCAATGTGGAGACTATATACAGGGTGGTGCTGGTACACAGTCAATGTGGAGGCTATATACAGGGTGTTACGGTACAGAGTCAATGTGGAGGCTATATACAGGGGGTACCGGTACAGAGTCAATGAGGAGGCTATATACAGGGTGTTACGGTACAGAGTCAATGTGGAGGCTATATACAGGGTGTTACGGTACAGAGTCAATGTGGAGGCTATATACAGGGGGTACCAGTACGGAGTCAATGGGGAGGCTATAAACAGGGGGTACCGGTACAGAGTCAATGAGGAGGCTATATACAGGGTGTTACGGTACAGAGTCAATGTGGAGGCTATATACAGGGGGTACCGGTACAGAGTCAATGTGGAGGCTATATACAGGGTGTACCGGTACAGAGTTTATGTGTTGTGGATATATACAGGGTGTACCGGTACAGAGTCAATGTGGAGGCTATATACAGGGTGTATCGGTACAGAGTCAATGTGGAGACTATATACAGGGTGGTGCCGGTACAGAGTCAATGTGGAGGCTATATACAGGGTGTTACGGTACAGAGTCAATGTGGAGGCTATATACAGGAGGTACCGGTACAGAGTCAATGTGGAGGCTATATACAGGGTGTATCGGTACATAGTCAATGTGGAGACTATATACAGGGTGGTGCTGGTACACAGTCAATGTGGAGGCTATATACAGGGTGTTACGGTACAGAGTCAATGTGGAGGCTATATACAGGGGGTACCGGTACAGAGTCAATGTGGAGGCTATATACAGGGTGTTACGGTACAGAGTCAATGTGGAGGCTATATACAGGGTGTTACGGTACAGAGTCAATGTGGAGGCTATATACAGGGGGGTACCAGTACAGAGTGAATATGGAGGTTATATACAGGGGGGTACCAGTACAGAGTCAATGTGGAGGCTATAAACAGGGGGTACCAGTACAGAGTCAATGTGGAGGCTATATACAGGGTGTTACGGTACAGAGTCAATGTGGAGGCTATATACAGGGGGTACCAGTACAGAGTCAATGTGGAGGCTATAAACAGGGGGTACCGGTACAGAGTCAATGAGGAGGCTATATACAGGGTGTTACGGTACAGAGTCAATGTGGAGGCTATATACAGGGGGTACCGGTACAGAGTCAATGAGGAGGCTATATACAGGGTGTTACGGTACAGAGTCAATGTGGAGGCTATATACAGGGGGAACCAGTACAGAGTCAATGTGGAGGCTATATACAGGGGGTACTGGTACAGAGTCAATGTGGAGGCTATATACAGGGTGTACCGGTACAGAGTCAATGTGGAGGATATATACAGGGTGTACCGGTACAGAGTCAATGTGGAGGCTATATACAGGGTGTATCGGTACAGAGTCAATGAGGAGACTATATACAGGGTGGTGCCGGTACAGAGTCAATGTGGAGGCTATATACAGGGGGGTACTGGTACAGAATGAATGTGGAGGCTATATACGGGGGGTACTGGTACAGAATCAATGTGGAGGCTATATACGGGGGGTACTGGTACAGAATCAATGTGGAGGCTATATACAGGAGGAACCAGTACAGAGTCAATGTGGAGGCTATATACAGGGGGTACTGGTACAGAGTCAATGTGGAGGCTATGTATAGGGGGTACTGGTACAGAGTCAATGTGGAGGCTATATACAGGGTGTTATGGTACAGAGTCAATGTGGAGGCTATATACAGGGGGTACTGGTACAGAGTCAATGTGGAGGCTATATACAGGGTGTTACGGTACAGAGTCAATGTGGAGGCTATATACAGGGGGTACCGGTACAGAGTCAATGAGGAGGCTATATACAGGGTGTTACGGTACAGAGTCAATGTGGAGGCTATATACAGGGTGTTACGGTACAGAGTCAATGTGGAGGCTATATACAGGGGGTACCAGTACGGAGTCAATGGGGAGGCTATAAACAGGGGGTACCGGTACAGAGTCAATGAGGAGGCTATATACAGGGTGTTACGGTACAGAGTCAATGTGGAGGCTATATACAGGGGGTACCGGTACAGAGTCAATGTGGAGGCTATATACAGGGTGTACCGGTACAGAGTTTATGTGTTGTGGATATATACAGGGTGTACCGGTACAGAGTCAATGTGGAGGCTATATACAGGGTGTATCGGTACAGAGTCAATGTGGAGACTATATACAGGGTGGTGCCGGTACAGAGTCAATGTGGAGGCTATATACAGGGTGTTACGGTACAGAGTCAATGTGGAGGCTATATACAGGAGGTACCGGTACAGAGTCAATGTGGAGGCTATATACAGGGTGTATCGGTACATAGTCAATGTGGAGACTATATACAGGGTGGTGCTGGTACACAGTCAATGTGGAGGCTATATACAGGGTGTTACGGTACAGAGTCAATGTGGAGGCTATATACAGGGGGTACCGGTACAGAGTCAATGTGGAGGCTATATACAGGGTGTTACGGTACAGAGTCAATGTGGAGGCTATATACAGGGTGTTACGGTACAGAGTCAATGTGGAGGCTATATACAGGGGGGTACCAGTACAGAGTCAATATGGAGGTTATATACAGGGGGGTACCAGTACAGAGTCAATGTGGAGGCTATAAACAGGGGGTACCAGTACAGAGTCAATGTGGAGGCTATATACAGGGTGTTACGGTACAGAGTCAATGTGGAGGCTATATACAGGGGGTACCAGTACAGAGTCAATGTGGAGGCTATAAACAGGGGGTACCGGTACAGAGTCAATGAGGAGGCTATATACAGGGTGTTACGGTACAGAGTCAATGTGGAGGCTATATACAGGGGGTACCGGTACAGAGTCAATGAGGAGGCTATATACAGGGTGTTACGGTACAGAGTCAATGTGGAGGCTATATACAGGGGGAACCAGTACAGAGTCAATGTGGAGGCTATATACAGGGGGTACTGGTACAGAGTCAATGTGGAGGCTATATACAGGGTGTACCGGTACAGAGTCAATGTGGAGGATATATACAGGGTGTACCGGTACAGAGTCAATGTGGAGGCTATATACAGGGTGTATCGGTACAGAGTCAATGAGGAGACTATATACAGGGTGGTGCCGGTACAGAGTCAATGTGGAGGCTATATACAGGGGGGTACTGGTACAGAATGAATGTGGAGGCTATATACGGGGGGTACTGGTACAGAATCAATGTGGAGGCTATATACAGGAGGAACCAGTACAGAGTCAATGTGGAGGCTATATACAGGGGGTACTGGTACAGAGTCAATGTGGAGGCTATGTACAGGGGGTACTGGTACAGAGTCAATGTGGAGGCTATATACAGGGTGTTATGGTACAGAGTCAATATGGAGGCTATATACAGGGTGTTACGGTACAGAGTCAATGTGGAGGCTATATACAGGGTGTTACGGTACAGAGTCAATGTGGAGGCTATATACAGGGTGTTACGGTACAGAGTCAATGTGGAGGCTATATACAGGGTGTTACGGTACAGAGTCAATGTGGAGGCTATATACAGGGGGGTACCAGTACAGAGTCAATATGGAGGTTATATACAGGGGGGTACCAGTACACAGTCAATGTGGAGGCTATAAACAGGGGGTACCAGTACAGAGTCAATGTGGAGGCTATATACAGGGTGTTACGGTACAGAGTCAATGTGGAGGCTATATACAGGGGGTACCAGTACAGAGTCAATGTGGAGGCTATATACAGGGGGTACCGGTACAGAGTCAATGAGGAGGCTATATACAGGGTGTTACGGTACAGAGTCAATGTGGAGGCTATATACAGGGTGTACCGGTACAGAGTCAATGTGGAGGCTATATACAGGGTGTTACGGTACAGAGTCAATGTGGAGGCTATATACAGGGGGGTACCAGTACAGAGTCAATGTGGAGGCTATAAACAGGGGGTACCAGTACAGAGTCAATGTGGAGGCTATATACAGGGTGTTACGGTACAGAGTCAATGTGGAGGCTATATACAGGGGGTACCAGTACAGAGTCAATGGGGAGGCTATAAACAGGGGGTACCGGTACAGAGTCAATGAGGAGGCTATATACAGGGTGTTACGGTACAGAGTCAATGAGGAGGCTATATACAGGGGGTACCGGTACAGAGTCAATGTGGAGGCTATATACAGGGTGTTACGGTACAGAGTCAATGTGGAGGCTATATACAGGGTGTACCGGTACAGAGTCAATGTGGAGGCTATATACAGGGTGTTACGGTACAGAGTCAATGTGGAGGCTATATACAGGGTGTACCGGTACAGAGTCAATGTGGAGGATATATACAGGGTGTACCGGTACAGAGTCAATGTGGAGGCTATATACAGGGTGTTACGGTACAGAGTCAATGTGGAGGCTATATACAGGGTGGTACCAGTACAGAGTCAATGTGGAGGCTATATACAGGGTGGTGCCGGTACAGAGTCAATGTGGAGGCTATATACAGGGTGTTACGGTACAGAGTCAATGTGGAGGCTATATACAGGGGGTACCGGTACAGAGTCAATGTGGAGGCTATATACAGGGGGTACCAGTACAGAGTCAATGTGGAGGCTATAAACAGGGGGTACCGGTACAGAGTCAATGTGGAGGCTATATACAGGGTGTACCGGTACAGAGTCAATGTGGAGGCTATACACAGGGGGTACCGGTACAGAGTCAATGTGCGGGGGCACCGGTTAGTTGAGGTAATTGAGGTAATATGTACATGTAGGTAGAGTCATTAAAGTGACTATGCATAGATAATAACTGAGTAGAAGCAGTGTAGTTGAGGGGTCTGGGTAGTCCTTTGATTAGATGTTCAGGAGTCTTATGGCTTGGGGGTGGAAGCCTTTTGGACCTAGACTTGTTGCTCCGGTTCCGCTTGCTGTGCGGTAGCAGAGTGAACAGTCTATGACTCGGGTGGCTGGAGTCTTTGACAATTTTTAGGGCCTCCCTCTGACACCGCCTGGTAAAGAGGTTCTGGATGGCTGGAAGTTTGGCTCCGGTAATGTACCCGGGCCGTTTGCACTACCCTCTGTAGTGCCTTGCGGTCAGAGGCCGAGCAGTTGCCATTCCAGGCAGTGATGCAACCAGTCAGGATGCTCTCGATGGTGCAGCTGTCGAAACTTTTGAGGATCTGAGGACCCATGCCAAATCTTTTCAGTCTCCTGAGAGGGAATAGGCTTTGTTGTGCCCTCTTCACGACTGTCTTAGTGTGTTTGGACCATTGTTGGTGATGTGGACACCAAGGAACTTGAAGCTCTCAACCTGTTCCACTCGATGAGAATGGGGGCGTGCTCGGTCCTCTTTTTCCTGTAGTCCACAATCATCTCCTTTGTCTCGATCACGTTGAAGCAGAGGTTGTTGTTCTGGCACCACATGGCCAGGTCTCTGATCTCCTCCCTATAGGCTGGCTCATCTGCAAACTTGATGATGGTGTTGGAGTCGTACCTGGCCGTGCGGTCATGAGTGAACAGCGAGTACAGGAGGGAACTGAGCACGCACCCCTGAGGGGCCCCCGTGTTGAGGATCAGAGTGGCGGAAGCCCGCCAGGAAGTGCAGGATCCAGTTGCACAGGGAGGTGTTTAGTCCTAGGGTCCTTAATGTATGTGAGGAGCTTTTGAGGGCACTATGGTGTTGAACGCTGAGCTGTAGTCAATGAATAGCATTCTCACATAGGTGTTCCTTTTTTCCAGGTGGGAAAGGGTAGTGTGGAGTGCAATAGAGATTGCATCATCTGTGGATCTCTTGGTGCGGTATGCAAATTGGAGTGGGTCTAAGGTTTCTGGGATAATGGTGTTGATGTGAGACATGACCAGCCTTTCAAAGCACTTCATGGCTACAGACATGAGTGCTACGTGTTGGTAGTCATTTAGGTAGGTTACCTTAGTGTTCTTGGACACAGGGACTATGGTGGTCTGTTTGGAACATGTTGGTATTATAGACCCGGTCAGGGACTGGTTGAAAATGTCAGTGAAGACACTTGCCAGTTGGTCAGCGCATGCTCGGAGTACACGTCCTGGTAATCCGTCTGGCCCTGCGGCCATGTGAATGTTGACCTGTTAAAAGGTCTTAACTCACATAGGCTACGGAGAGTGTGATCACACAGTCGTCCGGAACAACTGGTGCTCTCATGCATGTTTCAGTGTTACTTGCCTCGAAGCGAGCGTACAGGTAATTTAGCTCGTCTGGTAGGTTCGTGAAAGTTTACAACACAGGTCGAAAGAAACATTTGAGATGACAGACAGTGACACATTCAAAACCACCTTGCACACTCTTGCCTTCATCTAGCTTATCTAGGGTGTAATCATTAGTCTAACATTTGCAAACGAGAGATTCTATTTGACAAATCCTTGTTTTGTTTGCTTCCATTTAAGAAACATTTTTCAACGGAATCGGTGGAATGAATACAAACCTGATCAAGCGTTAACACAGTTCACTTTCACAGCAGCCACGGTGTCTTCCTTCTCGCATCTATGCGCTCTCCTCCTCTCACCTATTCCCTTCACTTGAAGAATTCAATGCACAACACATCAGCTGTAGGTGACCAGGTGAAAAAAAAAAAATCCAAGCCAAACCATATCGTTCATAACCTTCATACCATAACCGCTACACACAGCCTGCACCATATTAGGTAAAGTAACATAATAGCTAATAGAACTAATGCGTTAGTGAACCCACTACAATCATGCAGTATAGTTACAGTGTACAGTCTGCAAGCAGTTTAGCACTTACACCGGTGGGCCCCGGTGGCAATAAATTAGTAAAACCCAAAGCTTACCTTGACTTGGAGGAATTCCAGTGTTGTGTTGGATAGTCATAGCCAGCTAGCTAACATAGCATCCCCCTGTTTGAGCAGAGTGTTTGAGTAGGCTAAACTAGCTAGATACATTTTGTAGCTAAGTAAGTGAAACTGAAAGTTTAAAAAAAACAATCTGGTCTTGCTTCTTCATTTGTAAAGAAATTAATTTGTTTAAAACTGTTCAACTATTGTCTTTCTCTCTCTTTGAGTCAATTACTCAGCACATTTTATGGACTGCGGCGCTAGCTAGCAATAGCTTATGCTTTCAGTACTAGATTCATTCTCTGATCCTTTGATTTGGTGAACAACATGTCAGTTCATGCTGCAATAATTTGTAAAATGTGTTATCTAAAATGTTTTATCTAAAAGGATAACTTTTTAAATGTTTCACAATTTGTATTTTTATGAAATTCACTGAGGACGATGCTCCTCCTCTTCCTCCTCTGAGTGTGTGTGTGTGTGTGTGTGTGTGTGTGTGTGTGTGTGTGTGTGTGTGTGTGTGTGTGTGTGTGTGTGTGTGTACAGTACCAGTCAAAAGTATATTTGGATTTGTTAACCACTTTTTTGGCTACTACATGATTCCATATGTGTTATTTTATTGTTTTGATGTCTTCACTATTATTCTACAATGTTGAAAATAGTAAAAAATAAAGAAAAACCCTAGAATGAGTAGGTGTTCTAGAACTTTTAACTGGTACTGTATCTCTGGGTGTTCTCTCTGTACCAAAGGTAGTGTTCTGTGATAAGATAACCTCCATCCATCTCCCTGCTGGCATTTCTTTGGTCTGTCACTCTGACTATGTCCTGTTTCTACTTCCTGCTTCCTGTTTGAATGTTGATTGACAGGAAGTCACTGCTCAGAACTTTTATGTTACAGGAAGTACTGCTTTGTCCAACACGATTACAACCTAGCCAAGTCTCTGCAAGGGCCACTCACTGATGATAAACTCATTTATAACGCTAGCAGACTTTCTGATTTCTGTTTTGCGTTTCTGTTTAAAAATAATTATATATTTTGTAATTCTTCTTCTCTCCTCTTGTTTTCCAGGATCGAAAAAGAAGACAAAAGTCATCAAGAATAACATAAACCCTGTCTGGAATGAGGTGTGTATTTATGAAATAAGGCCCGAGGAGGTGTGGTATATGGTCTGATATACCACGGCTTTCAGCCAATTAACATTTCAGGGCTCAAACCACCCGGTTTATAATATACAGCAGTGAATACTCTAATATACTGTAGTCTATCAGTAATAATTCATTTGCCTGTCTTCTCTCCCAGGGTTTTGAGTGGGACCTGAAGGGAATACCTTTGGATTCAGGAGCTGAGCTTCATTTGGTAGTCAAGGATCATGAGAAGATGGGAAGGAACAGGTACATTTAGGGTTTTATGTGTTTGTCTGTGTGTGTTTGAGCTTCATGTTTTGAAGATGGGAAGGAACAGTACAGTGGGAATGGTTTCTAGGTACAGTGAGTTCAGGAAATTACCTGGGAAGCTTCTAACCTTTTAATGAGGTAATTGGTAGCCTGGGATGTCAGTCTGTTTCGGATCTCTTGCCAGCTCCTCACCAAAAACATGTTTAGCTTGACAATGACAGCACGTTGGAGAGAGTCTACACAGATCTGGGACCAAGCTAGGTCATAGTGTTTTCTAGATAAATACAGTGCATTCGGAAATTATTCGGACCCCTTGACTTTCTACACATTTTGTTTTACGTTACAGCCTTATTCTAAAATGGATTAAATATTTTTCCCCCCCATCAATCTACATATAATACCCCATACAATACCCCATAATGTTATTAGAAATGTTTTGAAATTTATAAAAAATTACAAACGAAATACGTTATTTACATAAGTATTCTGACCCTTTGCTATGAGACTCGAAATTGATCTCAGATGCCTTCTGTTTCCATTGATCATCCTTGATGTTTCTACAACTTGGAGTCCACCTGCGGTAAATTCAATTGATTGGACATGATTTGGAAAGGCACACACCTGCCTATATAAGGTCCCACAGTTGATAGTGAATGTCAGAGCAAAAACCAAGCCATGAGGTCAAAATAATTGTCTGTTGAGATCCGAGACAGGATTGTGTCGAGTCACAGATCTGGGGAAGGGTACCAAAAAATGTCTGCAGCATTGAAGGTCCCCAAGAACACAGTGGCTTCCATCATTCTTAAATGGAAAAAGTTTGGAACCACCAAGACTCTTCCTAGAGCTGGTTGCTCGGCCAAACTGAGTAATCGGGGGAGAAGGGCCTTGGTCGGGGAGGTGACCAAGAACCTGATGGTCACTCTGACAGAGCTCCAGAGTTCCTCTGTGGAGATGGGAGAACCTTCCAGAAGGACAACCATCTCTGCAGCACTCCACCAATCCGGCCTTTATGGTAGAGTGGCCAGACGGAAGCCACTCCTCAGTAAAAGGCACATGACAGCCCACTTGGAGTTTGCCAAAAGTCACCAAAAGACTCTGACTGCTGAGAAACAAGATTCTCTGGTCTGATGAAACCAAGATTGAACTCTTTGGCCTGAATTCCATGTGTCATGTCTGGAGGAAACCTGGCACCATCTCTACGGTGAAGCATGGTGGTGGCAGCATCATGCTGTGGGGATGTTTTTCTGCGGCAGGGACTGGGAGACTAGTCAGGATCAGACTGGGGTGAAGGTTCACCTTCCAACAGGACAAAGACCCTAAGCACACAGCCAAGGCAACGCCGGAGGGGCTTCGGGACAAGTCTCTGAATGTCCTTGAGTAGCCCAGCCAGAGCCCAGACTTGAACCCGATCTAACATCTCTGGAGAGACCTGAAAATAGCTGTGCAGCGACACTCCCCATCCAACCTGACAGAGCTTGAGAGGATTTGCAGAGTGGGAGAAACTCCCGAAATACAAGTGTGCCAAGCTTGTAGCGTCATACCCAAGAAGACTTGAGGCTGTAATCGCTGCCAAAGGTGCTTCAACAAAGTACTGAGTAAATGGTCTGAATACTTATGTAAATGTTATATTTAATTTATAATACATCTGTAAAAATGTATAAAAACCTGTTTTTGCTTTGTCATTATGGGGTATTCTGTGGAGATACATGACTAAGTAAAAAAAAAAAAAAATCATTTTAGAATAAGCCTGTAACGTAACAAAATGTGGAAAAAGTCAAGGGGTCTGAATACTTTTCGAATGCCCTGTATATCACCACTCACATAATACAAATCCTTCCTCAGTTCCCAGAAAGGACAGCATCAGGAAAGTTTCCTCAGTTCCCAGAATAGACAGCATCAGGAAAGTTTCCTCAGTTCCCAGAAAGGACAGCATCAGGAAAGTTTCCTCAGTTCCCAGAAAGGACAGCATCAGGAAAGTTTCCTCAGTTCCCAGAAAGGACAGCATCAGGAAAGTTTCCTCAGTTCCCAGAAAGGACAGCATCAGGAAAGTTTCCTCAGTTCCCAGAATAGACAGCATTAGGGAAGTTTCCTCAGTTCCCAGAATAGACAGCATTAGGGAAGTTTCCTCAGTTCCCAGAATAGACAGCATCAGGAACGTTTCCTCAGTTCCCAGAAAGGACAGCATCAGGAAAGTTTCCTCAGTTCCCAGAAAGGACAGCATCAGGAAAGTTTCCTCAGTTCCCAGAAAGGACAGCATCAGGAAAGTTTCCTCAGTTCCCAGAAAGGACAGCATCAGGAAAGTTTCCTCAGTTCCCAGAATAGACAGCATTGGGAAAGTGTGTGTGTGTGTGTGTGAGTTGGGAAGTTATCGTTAGCTTTCATAGTGATTGATCATTCCTCCTGATAACAGCAGGAAAACACAGAAGGAATGCTCCATTGTGATATTGGACAGAAGGGAGGATTGACTGGTCTATTCCACTCAGAGACGGGGTTTGGGGGGGGGGGGGGGGGGGGGTTGGTCTCTCTGAGGAACTTCCCTTCTGACGTTTTTTGTTTGTTTGTTGGTACATTCTAATAAACGGACAAGCTAAGAGAATTCCAGAGAGGGGCAGATCTGTTTGGTGTGACAGATGACCATAGGAGTGTTCAATACATTGTGAACAGATTTGAGACCATGCTAGTGACCATGATACAGTGTATGACTAGTTACATGTAATTGTCACTGACCAGGTTCGAACACAGGATCTCCTGTTGCAAGGCTGTGTTAGCTCGCTGACCTAAAGCTTTATGCTTGGGCCCAGGATTCTAAGATGGTAAAAACAATTAGAGATCACAATGAAGTTTGAGCTGCAGAATCTACGGAATGTGACCTTGTTATCAGGGGCAACGCAGCCAGAGAGAGGGAGGAGTCACGTAAACATGGGACTTCCTGTTTACTCATCATGGTAACACTTCCTGGTCTGTACGGTGGCTCTGCCAATAGCAGTTAAAGTGCCTTCGTGGGTAACGTTGTGCTTGATACCATCTCTTGATTCCTTCACAGATCTGACGTTGCTGGATAGGTGTCAGCAATGTAGTATTATTGCCATATTGTTACATTTATTCAGTCCTCTTGATCTATAAACACTTCAAGGGTTTCGGTTGAAGTAGGTAACAGAGCCATGGTATCCACTTCTCTATGCCCCATATTGTTGATGTTGTTGTTGGGTGATTGTTTTACTTAACAACCCGTAACCTGTTTACTGCTGGTGTGAATTCATTAATGAACATGTTCTCTAAGGAAATTGCTAACGATGGAACACTCCCAGAACGCATTGTTTTTGTCCGAATCCCAAGGTGTACCGTTAGAATGTCGATCGGTGTTCCAATCACTAGTCAGGTTTCCATTGTCTTCCCGGGAACATTATGGCAGTGTTAGGATCGTCTCCAAGACAACGCTTGTTAATAGCTACTGAATAGCTGATTAGCTTCCCTGCTGCCTTAAAGTTTTGGACAATAGGGCCCAAGTCAACATAGGTCTTAAGGAGTCTAGACAATAGCGCCCAGCTATTGGACAGGTTGGAATAGGTTGGAATAACACCAGGCATGAGAGAATGAGCATTCTAACATTCTAGCATTCTCACACTCTCGCATTCTAACATTCTAGCATTCTAACAGTCTAACATTCTAGCATTCTCACACTCTCACATTGTAACATTGTAACATTCTAACATTCTAGCATTCTCACACTCACATTCTAACATTCTAGCATGCTCACATTCTACCATTCTAGCATTCTAACATTCTAGCATTCTAGCATTCTCACATTCTAGCATTCTAACATTCTAGCATTCTCACATTCTAACATTCTAGCATTCTCACATTCTAACATTCTAGCATTCTAACATTCTAGCATTCTAACATTCTAGCGTTCTAACATTCTAGCATTCTCACATTCTAACATTCTAGCGTTCTAACATTCTAGCGTTCTAATATTCTAGCATTCTCACATTCTAGCATTCTAACATTCTCACATTCTAGCATTCTCAAATTCTAACATTCTAACATTCTAACATTCTCACATTCTCACATTCTAACATTCTAACATTCTAGCATTCTAACATTCTCACATTCTAGCATTCTCACATTCTAGCATTCTAACATTCCAGCATTCTAACATTCTAACATTCTAGAATTCTAGCGTTCTAACATTCTAGCCTTCTAACATTCTAGCGTTCTAACATTCTCACATTCTAACATTCTAGCATTCTAACATTCTAGCATTCTAACATTCTAGCATTCTAACATTTTAACATTTTAACATTCTAGCATACTAGCATTCTAGCATTCTAACATTCTAACATTCTAACATTCTAGCATTCTAGCATTCTAGCATTCTAACATTCTAACATTTTAACATTCTAGCATTCTAACATTCTAGCATTCTAACATTCTAGCATTCTAACATTCTAGCATTCTCTCATTCTCACGTTCTTAGTGCATTAGCATTGCTTCCCTGTCTCCATATCACTGGCCACTAGGATCGCTAATGGCTATTGAATAACTGAATAGCTGAATAGACAGTTACCCTCTGGGATTTCCAGCTAGCCTCTTTATGGTTCTATATCTCAGAGTAGCTGTTGACTGTGGTTACAGATGAGAGAGGGGAAATGGATGGCTGATGTAATGTTTGCTATACTGTCCTCAGCTGTGTCTGTGTGAGTACAGGTGAGACAGGGAAGTGGCTGACTCATATCCTGTATTCTACTGCTCTGCCTTCCCTCTGTTCCACTCCTCTTCTGTGTCTGTCTGTCTGTCTGTCTGTCTGTCTGTCTGTCTGTCTGTCTGTCTGTCTGTCTGTCTGTCTGTCTGTCTGTCTGTCTGTCTGTCTGTCTGTCTGTCTGTCTGTCTGTCTGTCTGTCTGTCTGTCTGTCTGTCTGTCTGTCTGTCTGTCTGTCTGTCTGTCTGTCTGTCTGTCTGTCTGTCTGTCTGTCTGTCTGTCTGTTCACTACTAACCAGTGTATATTCTCTCTGTTGCTAGGTTCTTGGGGGAGAGTAGAGTGGCTCTCAGGGATATCCTCAACTCCCCTAACCTGGCTGCTAGCTTCACTGTGTCCCTACTGGACACCAAGAGGAACAATACTGGGGTGAGACACGCACACACACACGCAGTCACACACACACACACACACACACACACACACACACACACAAGCATTTTGCTGCACCTGCAAAATATGTGTATGCGACTAATAAAATTTGATTTGATTTGACCGCCTGGGTCATACTGCAGATGAAACGTAACGTTCTTATGTTTGGAACGTTTCTACTTGCTGTTTATATTCATTAACCCAAAACAGCCATTTCCTGTACGTTTCATCGTATAAACACACACCTTTATGATTCAGAGAGGTTGGGTTAAATGCGGAAGACACATTTCAGTCGAATGCATTTGTTGTACAACTGACCCAGCGGTAATCGCAATGCCATCGGGGGTACGCCAAATAGAAATAGACATAGATACGATAGATAGATAGATAGATAGATAGATAGATAGATAGATAGATAGATAGATAGATAGATACGATAGATAGATACAATAGATAGATACGATAGATAGATAAGATAGACAGACAGACAGACAGACAGACAGACAGACAGACAGACAGACAGATAGATAGATAGATAGATAGATAGATAGATAGATAGATAGATAGATAGATAGATAGATAGATAGATAGATAGATAGATAGATAGATAGATTCTCATACAAAAAGAAGACAAAAAAAATTGGGAAAAGTATTGACACGTTTTTTTTTTTTGAATTGAGAGACGAGCTTAAAGTTTTCTTTACTGACCATAACTTTCACTTGTCTGACCGCTTGCATGATGACGAGTTTCTCACACGACTGGCCTATCTGGGTGATGTTTTTTCTCGCCTGAATGATCTGAATCTAGGATTACAGGGACTCTCCGCAACTATATTCAATGTGTGCGACAAAATTGAGGCTATGATTAAGAAGTTGGAGCTCTTCTCTGTCTGCATTAACAAGGACAACACACAGGTCTTTCCATCATTTTATGATTTTTTTTGGTGTGCAAATTAACTCAAGTTTACGGACAATGTCAAATGTGATATAGCGAAGCACCTGAGTGAGTTGGGTGCGCAATTACACTGGTACTTTCCCAAAACAGATGACACAAACAACTGGATTCGTTATCCCTTTCATGCCCTGCCTCCCCACTTACCAAAATCTGAACAAGAGAGGCTCATTAAATTGCAACAAGCGGTTCTGTGATAATTTAATTTAATCAGAAGCCACGACCAAATTTCTGGATTGGGCGGCGCTCAGAGTATCCTGCCTTGGCAAATCGCGCTGTTAAGACACTGATGCCCTTTTCAACCATGTACCTATGTGAGAGTGGATTCTCGGCCCTCACTAGCATGAAAACTAAATACAGGCACAGACTGTGTGTAGAAAATGATTTAAGACTGAGACTCTCTCCAATACAACCCAACATTACAGAGATATGAGCATCCTTTCAAGCACACCCTTCTCATTAACCTGTGGGGAATTATTCAACATTTTTGATGAACGAATAAGGTTTTATATGTAAGATGGCTAAATAAAGAGCAAAATTATTGATTATTATTATATTATTATTTGTGCCCTGGTCCTATAAGAGCTCTTTGTCACTTCCCACGAGCCGGGTTGTGACAAAAACTCACACTCATTCTTACATTTAATAAATGTATCGTATAGTGTGTGTGTGTGGCAGGCTAACAATGATGGCAAAAAACAACATTTGAGAGTGCTGACCCTGGTGCTAGAGGGGGTACAGCAGGAGGGTGAATGTTTGAAGGGGTACGGGAGGAGGGTGAATGTTTGAAGGGGTACAGCTGGAGGGTGAATGTTTGAAGGGGTACGGGAGGAGGGTGAATGTTAGAAGGGGTACAGCAGGAGGGTGAATGTTAGAAGGGGTACAGCAGGAGGGTGAATGTTAGAAGGGGTACAGCAGGAGGGTGAATGTTTGAAGGGGTACAGCAGGAGGGTGAATGTTAGAAGGGGTACAGCAGGAGGGTGAATGTTTGAAGGGGTATGGGAGGAGGGTGAATGTTAGAAGGGGTACAGCAGGAGGGTGAATGTTTGAAGGGTTACAGCAGGAGGGTGAATGTTTGAAGGGGTACAGCAGGAGGGTGAATGTTTGAAGGGGTACAGCAGGAGGGTGAATGTTAGAAGGGGTACAGCAGGAGGGTGAATGTTTGAAGGGGTACAGCAGGAGGGTGAATGTTTGAAGGGGTACAGCAGGAGGGTGAATGTTTGAAGGGGTACAGCAGGAGGGTGAATGTTTGAAGGGGTACGGGACAATAATAAGTGTGGGAACCACTGCTCTATATCATTCGCACAGAATTAATTCAACCAACATTACCTTTATTTAGTGGCGGACATATTTTATCAGTAAATCAGTGTTCTTGGCTTTATTTCGAGTGTTCTTTTTGAGAAAACAATGGCAAACTATTTTCTGCCCGGGTGTGTATGTGTGTACCAGCCAAAAAGGTGTTTTTCTTCCTTCTCTGTAGCACCTCTCTCAGAATAGCTCACATCCTCAGGAAAACCTGTCTGTCTGTCTGTCTGTCTGTCTGTCTGTCTGGTCCAGGTACAGCCCCCAGGCACAGACAGACAGTTTCACAAACACCCTCAGGAACCCTCTCTTCTGTCTCAAATGGCAACCGATTCCCTATGGTCCCTGGTCAACAGTAGTCCACTACCCTGGTCTACAGTAGTCCACTACCCTGGTCAACAGTAGTCCACTACCCTGGTTAACAGTAGTCCACTACCCTATAGACCCTGGTCTACAGTAGTCCACTACCCTGGTCTACAGTAGTCCACTACCCTGGTCAACAGTAGTCCACTACCCTGGTCAACAGTAGTCCACTACCCTGGTCAACAGTAGTCCACTACCCTGGTTAACAGTAGTCCACTACCCTGGTTAACAGTAGTCCACTACCCTATAGACCCTGGTCTACAGTAGTCCACTACCCTATAGACCCTGGTCTACAGTAGTCCACTACCCTGGTTAACAGTAGTCCACTACCCTGGTTAACAGTAGTCCACTACCCTATAGACCCTGGTCTACAGTAGTCCACTACCCTATAGACCCTGGTCAACAGTAGTCCACTACCCTGGTCAACAGTAGTCCACTACCCTGGTCTACAGTAGTCCACTACCCTGGTCTACAGTAGTCCACTACCCTGGTCTACAGTAGTCCACTACCCTGGTCTACAGTAGTCCACTACCCTGGTCTACAGTAGTCCACTACCCTGGTCAACAGTAGTCCACTACCCTGGTCTACAGTAGTCCACTACCCTGGTCAACAGTAGTCCACTACCCTGGTCTACAGTAGTCCACTACCCTGGTCAACAGTAGTCCACTACCCTGGTCAACAGTAGTCCACTACCCTGGTCTACAGTAGTCCACTACCCTGGTCTACAGTAGTCCACTACCCTGGTCTACAGTAGTCCACTACCCTGGTCTACAGTAGTCCACTACCCTGGTCTACAGTAGTCCACTACCCTGGTCAACAGTAGTCCACTACCCTGGTCTACAGTAGTCCACTACCCTGGTCTACAGTAGTCCACTACCCTGGTCAACAGTAGTCCACTACCCTGGTTAACAGTAGTCCACTACCCTGGTTAACAGTAGTCCACTACCCTATAGACCCTGGTCAACAGTAGTCCACTACCCTGGTCTACAGTAGTCCACTACCCTGGTCAACAGTAGTCCACTACCCTGGTCAACAGTAGTCCACTACCCTGGTCAACAGTAGTCCACTACCCTGGTCTACAGTAGTCCACTACCCTGGTCTACAGTAGTCCACTACCCTGGTTAACAGTAGTCCACTACCCTATAGACCCTGGTCTACAGTAGTCCACTACCCTGGTCTACAGTAGTCCACTACCCTGGTCAACAGTAGTCCACTACCCTATAGACCCTGGTCTACAGTAGTCCACTACCCTGGTCTACAGTAGTCCACTACCCTGGTCTACAGTAGTCCACTACCCTGGTCTACAGTAGTCCACTACCCTGGTCAACAGTAGTCCACTACCCTGGTCAACAGTAGTCCACTACCCTGGTCAACAGTAGTCCACTACCCTGGTCAACAGTAGTCCACTACCCTGGTCAACAGTAGTCCACTACCCTGGTCTACAGTAGTCCACTACCCTGGTCAACAGTAGTCCACTACCCTGGTCAACAGTAGTCCACTACCCTGGTCTACAGTAGTCCACTACCCTGGTCTACAGTAGTCCACTACCCTGGTCTACAGTAGTCCACTACCCTGGTCTACAGTAGTCCACTACCCTGGTCTACAGTAGTCCACTACCCTGGTCAACAGTAGTCCACTACCCTGGTCAACAGTAGTCCACTACCCTGGTCTACAGTAGTCCACTACCCTGGTCTACAGTAGTCCACTACCCTATAGACCCTGATCAACAGTAGTGCCCTAAATAGTGTGTCATTTAGGACACAAAAAGAGGGCCCTGCTCCCAACACCGCCCCCTGAAAATCAACCCATTCATATGATCCATATCACTCACAGACCAAATCAAGATGTTCTGTGGAGATCATTCACAAAAAGATTCCTGCTAAAATATAATTTGAAGATGAAATAACTATTAGGATAGATCCTGAATATAATACTGGTAATATCAGATATATTTCCTACCTGGAAGTGATTTTTTTTCAGATATGAACCTCCAACAAAAGCAAGAGAATAGTTTTGTTGTGTACATGTCTGTCTCTGTTTAGTAAATCATCTTTGACCTGTTTCCTCCACTAGGCCACACTGAGCCTGCAGGTTTCCTACATCCCTCCCCCAGGGATGACTCCTTTCTTCCAGCCTCCTCCTCAGCCAGAGGCCCGGGAGAAACCTGTGGAGCTGGACACTGTCACAGGTATAAGACATCTCCAAAAAAGTATCCAGATACCAGTAGAGCTCTCATATCAAACCTAGCCCAAAACAGTCCTAGTCTGTGTTGTTGTCTTAGCTATCTCTTTATGTAGTGTTGTGTTGTCGTGATGTGTGTTTTGTCCTATATATTTTTTTTCATTTTTAATCACAGCCCCCATCCCCGCAGGAGGCCTTTTGCCTTTTGGTAGGCCGTCATTGTAAATAAGAATTTGTTCTTAACTGACTTGCCAAGTTAAATAAAGGTTAAATAAAATAACTTAAAAAAACAATGTCTCTCTCTCTCTCTCAATTCTCTCTCTTTCTCTCTCCCACTCTCTCTCTCTGTCTCTCTTTCTCTCTCTCTGTCTCTCTCTCTCTCTCTCTCTGTCCCTGTCTTTCTCCCTCTCTCTCTCTCTCCCTCTCTCCCTGTCTGTCTCTCTCTTTCTCTCTCTCTCTCTCTCTCTCTCTCTCTCTGTCTTTCTCCCTCTCTCTCTGTCTCTCTCCCTCTCTCTCTCTGTCTCTCTCCCTCTCTCTCTCTCTCAATTTCAATTAAATTCGCTTTATTGGCATGACGTAACAATGTACATATTGCCAAAGCTTATTTTGGATATTTACTATATAAAAATAAATAAAAATGAGAATCAAAATTGTCAGCGGGACAACAGTAACCAAGGGTCAAAATAACCATACATTCAACAATAACAATAATCATACAGTAGAGTACATGTGCAGGTTGATTGGTTTAGATAGATAGTTATCTAAGAATGTTTGGATATTTTGGTTCCAGGTTGCTTTCTGGTATTCTTCTGTGCTGTTTTGGTCTCTCTCTCTCTCTCTCTCTCTCACTCACTCACTCACTCACTCACTCACTCACTCACTCACTCACTCACTCACTCACTCACTCACTCACTCACACTGTCATGACGAGGGTTGTACTTTATGTGTGTGTCTACTCCAGTCTTCTCGTTGGACACCATGGGTGAGGAGGACACAGAGAGCATGTTGATGATGGAGCAGACAGATGACCCAGACACCGGGAGTCACCAGGGGCCCCATCAGGGGGGCCAGGGCGGCCAAGAGACCCCCACAGGTAACCACCCCTTCCTCCGGAGTCCTGACCCCTGACCCCTGACCCCTAGCAAGCCAGCCAGCTCCTGAAATTGCAGTATGAAGTTTCTGTAATTTTTTTTTTTTTACATAGTTTGTCTTTTGTGTGATTTGTTTTCAACTCTGTGTATGTGTCATCATGTTACCCCTGCCAGCTCAGACCCCTAAACGGGCCCCCCCTAACTACACCCCTGGAGTGAAGAGAAAGAAGAGGCAGCAGGGTAACAAGGCATCTCTCCCAAACAAACCACAGGACCTGCAGGTGTGTGTGTGTGTGTGTGTGTGTGTGTGTGTGTGTGTGTGTGTGTGTGTGTGTGTGTGTGTGTGTGTGTGTGTGTGTGTGTGTGTGTGTGTGTGTGTGTGTGTGTGTGTACGTACAACTACATATTTGTTTAGTTTAAAAACACAATTTAATGAGGACATATCTATATAAGATATTCTGAGAAAATCTGTTATGGTTCTGAGAACATCTGCTATGGTCTAAGAACATCTGTTTTGGTTCTGAGAACATCTGCTATGGTTCCGAGAACATCTGTTATGGTCTAAGAACATCTGTTACGGTTCTAAGAACATCTGTTACGGTTCTGAGAACATCTGTTATGGTTCTAAGAACATCTGTTAGGGTTCTAAGAACATCTGTTATGGTTCTGAGAACATCTGTATGGTTCTAAGAACATCTGTTATTGTTCTAAGAACATCTGTTATGGTTCTGAGAACATCTGCTATGGTCTAAGAACATCTGTTTTGGTTCTGAGAACATCTGCTATGGTTCCGAGAACATCTGCTATGGTCTAAGAACATCTGTTACGGTTCTAAGAACATCTGTTACGGTTCTGAGAACATCTGTTATGGTTCTGAGAACATCTGTTATGGTTCTAAGAACATCTGTTAGGGTTCTAAGAACATCTGTTATGGTTCTGAGAACATCTGTATGGTTCTAAGAACATCTGTTATTGTTCTAAGAACATCTGTTATGGTTCTGAGAACATCTGTTTTGGTTCTGAGAACATATGTTATGGTTCTGAGAACATTTGTATGGTTCTGAGAACATCTGCTATGGTCTGAGAACATCTGTTACGGTTCTGAGAACATCTGTTATGGTTCCAAGAACATCTGTTATGGTTCCAAGAACATCTGTTATGGTTCTGAGAACATCTGTTGTGGTTCCAAGAACATCTGTTATGGTCCTGAGAACATCTGTTATGGTTCTCAGAACATCTGTTATGGTTCTGAGAACATCTGTTATGGTTCCAAGAACATCTGTTATGGTCTAAGAACATCTGTTATTGTTCTAAGAACATCTGTTACGGTTCTAAGAACATCTGTTACGGTTCTGAGAACATCTGTTATGGTTCTGAGAACATCTGTTATCGTTCTGAGAACATCTGTGAATGTTTTAAGAGCATCTGTTATTGTTCTGAGAACATCTGTTATGTTTCTAAGAACATCTGTTATTGTTCTGAGAACATCTGTGAATGTTTTAAGAGCATCTGTTATTGTTCTGAGAACATCTGTTATGTTTCTAAGAACATCTGTTATTGTTCTAAGAACATATTTTATGGTTCTAAGAACATCTGTATGGTTCTGAGAACATCTGCTATGGTCTGAGAACATCTGTTATGGTTCCAAGAACATCTGTTATGGTCTAAGAACATCTGTTATTGTTCTAAGAACATCTGTTACGGTTCTAAGAACATCTGTATGGTTCTGAGAACATCTGCTATGGTCTGAGAACATCTGTTATGGTTCTGAGAACATCTGTTATGGTTCTGAGAACCTCTGTATGGTTCTGAGAACCTCTGTATGGTTCTGAGAACATCTGCTATGGTCTGAGAACATCTGTTATGGTCTGAGAACATCTGTTATGGTTCTGAGAACATCTGTTGTGGTTCCAAGAACATCTGTTATGGTCCTGAGAACATCTGTTATGGTTCTCAGAACATCTGTTATGGTTCTGAGAACATCTGTTATGGTTCCAAGAACATCTGTTATGGTCTAAGAACATCTGTTATTGTTCTAAGAACATCTGTTACGGTTCTAAGAACATCTGTTACGGTTCTGAGAACATCTGTTATGGTTCTGAGAACATCTGTTATCGTTCTGAGAACATCTGTGAATGTTTTAAGAGCATCTGTTATTGTTCTGAGAACATCTGTTATGTTTCTAAGAACATCTGTTATTGTTCTAAGAACATATTTTATGGTTCTGAGAACATCTGTTTTGGTTCTGAGAACATATGTTATGGTTCTAAGAACATCTGTATGGTTCTGAGAACATCTGCTATGGTCTGAGAACATCTGTTATGGTTCTGAGAACATCTGTTATGGTTCTGAGAACCTCTGTATGGTTCTGAGAACCTCTGTATGGTTCTGAGAACATCTGCTATGGTCTGAGAACATCTGTTATGGTCTGAGAACATCTGTTATGGTTCTGAGAACATCTGTTATGGTTCTGAGAACATCTGTTAGGGTTCTGAGAACATCTGTTAGGGTTCTGAGAACATCTGTTAGGGTTCTAAGAACATCTGTTATGGTTCTGAGAACATCTGTTAGGGTTCTAAGAACATCTGTTATGGTTCTAAGAATATCTGTTATGGTTCTGAGAACATCTGTTATGGTCTGAAAACTGCTCATCTGTTGTGAGAAGCTGGTGCCTTCATCATCTAATTTAGACCATATAGCAGAGAAAGTTATGAAACCTGACAGAGATGGGCCTTAGAAAGAGCACCACTATGTGGTCGTGGTGTAACACCTTGTAATTTACACAGATAGTACGATTTCTCTCCTACACCTCTATCAATCAACTCAAAAGGATATATATTGATATAAATGCTAATTTCCCACTGTTTTGAGCCGTCAAAAATTAATCAAGATGGCGAGACACAAGTAAAGGGACAAAGTGGAGGAGCAATTCAGCGGGTCGGATATGAGATGTACGTGGCAGGGGCTTCTAACGATCATGAATTACAAAAAAAAAGAAAGCTAGTCACGTCGCGGACACCAACACCGGCCTACCGGACGAGCTAAACACCTACCGGACGAGCTAAACAGCTACCGGACGAGCTAAACAGCTACCGGACGAGCTAAACACCTTTTTCCTCACGCTTCGAGCAAAACGACTCCGAGGAGAGCTCCTGAGGACAGGCTTACATACTCACGGTCTCCACATAGAAGGTATATAAGTCATTCAAAGGTGTTTACCCTTGCGAGGCTGTCGGCCCAGATGGCATCCCTAGCAGCACCCTCAGAGAATGTGCAGACCAGATAGCTGTTGTGTTTCCTGACATTGTCAATCTCTCTCTAGCTCAGTGCGTTATCCCCACCTGCATCAAAATGTCCACTATCATCCCTGTGTCCAAGATGTCCACTATCATCTCCCTGTCCCAGATGTCCACTATCATCCCCCTGTCCAAGATGTCCACTATCATCCCTCTGCCCAAGATGTCCACTATCATCCCCCTGTCCCAGATGTCCACTATCATCCCCCTGTCCCAGATGTCCACTATCATCCCGATGTCCCAGATGTCCACTATCATCCCTGTGTCCCAGATGTCCACTATCATCCCCTGTGTCCCAGATGTCCACTATCATCCCTGTGTCCCAGATGTCCACTATCATCCCCTGTGTCCCAGATGTCCACTATCATCCCCCTGTCCCAGATGTCCACTATCATCCCCGTGTCCCAGATGTCCACTATCATCCCCCTGTCCCAGATGTCCACTATCATCCCTATGTCCCAGATGTCCACTATCATCCCTGTGTCCCAGATGTCCACTATCATCTCCCTGTCCCAGATGTCCACTATCATCCCCCTGCCCAAGATGTCCACTATCATCCCCATGTCCAAGATGTCCACTATCATCCCTCTGCCCAAGATGTCCACTATCATCCCCATGTCCAAGATGTCCACTATCATCCCTCTGCCCAAGATGTCCACTATCATCCCCCTGTCCCAGATGTCCACTATCATCCCCCTGCCCCAGATGTCCACTATCATCCCCCTGTCCCAGATGTCCACTATCATCCCCCGTGTCCCAGATGTCCACTATCATCCCTGTGTCCAAGATTTCCACTATCATCCCCCTGCTCCAGATGTCCACTATCATCCCCTGTCCAAGATGTCCACTATCATCCCCTGTCCAAGATGCCCACTATAGTCCCCTGTCCAAGATGTCCACTATCATCCCCATGTCCAAGATGTCCACTATCATCCCTCTGCCCAAGATGTCCACTATCATCCCCATGTCCAAGATGTCCACTATCATCCCTCTGCCCAAGATGTCCACTATCATCCCCCTGTCCCAGATGTCCACTATCATCCCCCTGCCCTAGATGTCCACTATCATCCATGTGTCCCAGATGTCCACTATCATCCCCCTGTCCCAGATGTCCACTATCATCCCTGTGTCCCAGATGTCCACTATCATCCCCCTGCCCCAGATGTCCACTATCATCCCCCTGCCCCAGATGCCCACTATCATCCCCCTGTCCAATATGTCCACTATCATCCCCCTGTCCCAGATGTCCACTATCTTCCTCCTGTCCCAGATGTCCACTATCATCCCCCTGTCCCAGATGTCCACTATCATCCCTGTGTCCCAGATGTCCACTATCAACCCTGTGTCCCAGATGTCCACTATCATCCCTGTGTCCAAGATGTCCACTATCATCCCCCTGTCCCAGATGTCCACTATCATCCCCCTGTCCCAGATGTCCACTATCATCCCCGTGTCCCAGATGTCCACTATCATCCCTCTGCCCAAGATGTCCACTATCATCCCTCTGTCCCAGATGTCCACTATCATTCCCCTGTCCCAGATGTCCACTATCATCCCCCTATCCCAGATGTCCACTATCATCCCTGTGTCCCAGATGTCCACTATTATCCCTGTGTCCCAGATGTCCACTATCATCCCCATGTCCCAGATGTCCACTATCATCCCCGTGTCCCAGATGTCCACTATCATCCCCGTGTCGCAGATGTCCACTATCATCCCCGTGTCCCAGATGTCCACTATCATCCCTGTGTCCCAGATGTCCACTATCATCCCTCTTCCCAAGATGTCCACTATCATCCCCCTGTCCCAGATGTCCACTATCATCCCCCTGTCCCAGATGTCCACTATCATTCCCCTGTCCCAGATGTCCACTATCATCCCTGTGTCCAAGATGTCCACTATCATCCCCGTGTCCCAGATGTCCACTATCATCCCCGTGTCCCAGATGTCCACTATCATCCCTGTGTCCCAGATGTCCACTATCATCCCCGTGTCCCAGATGTCCACTATCATCCCCGTGTCCCAGATGTCCACTATCATCCCCCTGCCCCAGATGTCCACTATCATCCCCCTGCCCCAGATGTCCACTATCATCCCCCTGTCCAATATGTCCACTATCATCCCCCTGTCCCAGATGTCCACTATCACCCCCTGTCCCAGATGTCCACTATCATCCCCCTGTCCCAGATGTCCACTATCATCCCTGTGTCCCAGATGTCCACTATCAACCCTGTGTCCCAGATGTCCACTATCATCCCTGTGTCCAAGATGTCCACTATCATCCCCCTGTCCCAGATGTCCACTATCATCCCCCTGTCCCAGATGTCCACTATCATCCCCGTGTCCCAGATGTCCACTATCATCCCTCTGCCCAAGATGTCCACTATCATCCCCCTGTCCCAGATGTCCACTATCATTCCCCTGTCCCAGATGTCCACTATCATCCCCCTGTCCCAGATGTCCACTATCATCCCTGTGTCCCAGATGTCCACTATCATCCCTGTGTCCCAGATGTCCACTATCATCCCCATGTCCCAGATGTCCACTATCATCCCCGTGTCCCAGATGTCCACTATCATCCCCGTGTCCCAGATGTCCACTATCATTCCCCTGTCCCAGATGTCCACTATCATCCCCCTATCCCAGATGTCCACTATCATCCCTGTGTCCCAGATGTCCACTATCATCCCCCTGCCCCAGATGTCCACTATCATCCCCCTGTCCCAGATGTCCACTATCATCCCCCTGTCCCAGATGTCCACTATCATCCCCCTGTCCCAGATGTCCACTATCATCCCTGTGTCCCAGATGTCCACTATCATCCCCTGTCCCAGATGTCCACTATCATCCCCTGTCCCAGATGTCCACTATCATCCCTGTGTCCCAGATGTCCACTATCATCCCCGTGTCCCAGATGTCCACTATCATCCCCGTGTCCCAGATGTCCACTATCATCCCTGTGTCCCAGATGTCCACTATCATCCCTGTGTCCCAGATGTCCACTATCATCCCTGTGTCCAAGATGTCCACTATCATCCCCCTGCTCCAGATGTCCACTATCATCCCCCTGTCCCAGATGTCCACTATCATCCCCCTGTCCCAGATGTCCACTATCATCCATGTGCCCCAGAAAGGGAAAGTAACTGAACTGAATGACTACCGGCCTGTAGCACTCACTTCTGACATCATGAAGTGCTTCGAGAAGCTAGTCAAAGATTCCATCACCTCGCATACCGCCCTGACAGATCCTCGGCATTGCACTGCACACTGCCCTTCACCCACCTGGACAAGAGGAATACATATGGGATGATGCTGTTCATCGACTACAGCATCGTCTTCGATACCATAGTGACCTCTAAGCTCACCACAAAGGCTCACTGCCCTGGGACTGGGTTCCTCCCTATACAACTAGGTCCTGGACTTCCTGACGGGCCACCCCAGGTGATGAAGGTAGGCAACATTACCTCCTTCACACTGATCCTCAACACGGGGGCCCCACAAGGTTGCATCCTCTGTCCCCTCCTGTATTCCCTGTATGCCCAAGACTGTGCGGCCTCACATAGTTCCATCTCCATCATCAAGTTCGCTGACAACACGACAGTAGTAGGCCTGATTACCAACAATGACGAGACAGACTACAGGGAGGAGGACCAGTGGTGACCAGGTAAACAACCTCTCCCTCAACGTCAGTCAAAACAAAGGAGTTGATTGTGGACTTCAGGAGGAACCATCCTCATCAACGGGGCTTGCTGTGGAGACGGTAAAAAAAACGTCAAGTTCCTCGGCATACACATCTCCGAAGAGCTGAAATGGTCAAACATGGACACCGTGGTGAAGAAGGCACGACAGCAACTCTTTAACCTTAGGATGCTGAAGAATTTCGGCCTGTCCCCGAGGGCCCTCACAGTGCTATACAGCGGTACCATCGAGAGCATACTGTTGGGCTTCCTCACGGCCTGGCACGGTAACTCCGCCACCACTGGCCTGCAAGGCTCTACCACTGGGTGCACCACTGCCTGTCCTCCAGGACGTTTACAACACCAGGTGTCGCAGGAATTCCAAGAAAATCCTCAGGGACCTCGGCCACCCGAGCCACGGCCTGTTCTCCCCGCTTCAGTCACTCAGATGCGTGCAGTACAGGAGCATCATGGCTAAAACTGTCAGACTGGCCAATAGCTTCAACCCTCAGACTGCTGAATAGCCACCACTAGTCAGCTACCTTCTCCCCCTGCTGCTCCCCCTGCTACTCCCCCTGCTGCTCCCCCTGCTGCTCCCCCTCTGCTCCCCTTGCCGCTCCCCCTGCTGCTGCTCCCCCTGCTGCTCCCCGTGCTGCTCCCCCTGCTGCTCCCCCTGCTGCTCCCCGTGCTGCTCCCCCTGCTGCTCCCCCTGCTGCTCCCCGTGCTGCTCCCCCGTGCTACTCCCCGTGCTACTCCCCGTGCTACTCCCCTGCTGCTCCCCCTGCTGCTCCCCCTGCTGCTCCCCGTGCTGCTCCCCCTGCTACTCCCCCTGCTGCTCCCCCTGCTGCTCCCCGTGCTGCTCCCCGTGCTGCTCCCCCGTGCTACTCCCCGTGCTGCTCCCCCTGCTGCTCCCCCTGCTGCTCCCCGTGCTGCTCCCCGTGCTGCTCCCCCGTGCTACTCCCCGTGCTACTCCCCGTGCTACTCCCCGTGCTGCTCCCCGAGCTGCTCCCTGTGGACATGTATATTTATCATGGTTTGTTATTGTTTCATTCGTGCCTGCACTGTTGGAGCTCTGAGCTGAAGTATTTCACTGTATACAGCAACTACATATGAGACCCTGTGCAAATTGACTAAATAAAACTCTAAAAATCGAAATCAAAAATCTAATCAATATATGATTCATACATGTTTCTGTTGGAAAATGTTCAGGTGCGCGTTCGAGTCATCGAAGGCCGACAGTTGCCGGGCATCAACATCAAACCGGTCGTCAAGATTACTGTTGGTGGGCAGTCCAAGAGGACTCGCATCAGGAAAGGAAACAACCCAGTGTTTGATGAGGTGAAAAAACATCATATGACCTGTTACAACCTGTCATAAGCTGTTATAGCTAGTTAATAAACATACTATAGGTAAAGCTAGGTAATATTTGTGTTGTGACTTAACTTAAAACATATTTCCTTTATTTATTTCTTTTCAGACTTTCTTTCTGAACTTCTTTGAGACTCCGTCAGACCTCTTTGATGAGCCCATCTTCATTACTGTAAGTCTTTATAATTCACTACTACATTGAACATATACGTATATCAATGTAGCAATGAGTATAGTAGTAATGTATAGTATCGCTCTCTCTCTCTCTCTCTGTCCCTCTCTCTCTCTCTCTCTCTCTCTCTCTCTCTCCTCTCTCTCTCTCTCTCTCTCTCTCTCTCTCTCTCTCTCTCTCTCTCTCTCTGTCTCTCTCTCTCTGTCTCTCTCTCTCTCTCTCTCTCTCTCTCTCTCTCTCTCTCTCTCTCTCTCTCTCTCTCTCTCTCTCTCTCTCTCTCTCTCTCTCTCTCTCTCTCTGTCCCTCTCTCTCTCTCTCTCTCTCCCTCTCTCTCTCTCTCTCTCCCTCTCTCTCCCTCTCTCTCTCTCTCTCTCTCTCTCTCTCTCTCTCTCTCTCTCTCTCTCTCTCTCTCTCTCTGTCTCTCTCTCTCTCTGTCTCTCTCTCTCTCTCTCTCTCTCTCATTCTCTCTCATTCTCTCTCATTCTCTCTCTCTCTCTCTCTCTCTCTCTCTCTCTCTGTCAGGTTTTTAACTCCATGTCGCTGCGAACTGACTCAGTGATAGGAGAATTCAAGGTAAAACATTCTCTTCTTTACTCGTCCTCCGTAAACTCGCCATATCTCCTCTATGAATGTTTATGTGCCATGGAAGACAGAGTATTTCTGTTTGGATATTTATTTTTCTCTGGATTTCTTTTACAGCTTGATGTTGGCACGGTCTACAACGAGAGCAGTGAGTAAAGCCATATCTATAACTAGGTTTCTATCCAATTGGGGAAAGATTTTAATGTCAATATTCTAGAATCCGCATAAAGAAAATGTGTGCATTTTCCCACCAGTGGTATGTTTCCACCAGATGTACAGTCCTTATTGCAGATAAAAAAATCTGTTAGTGATGACGTAACGCACACACAAAATGAATGGCAGTCAAGCATCGATCATGTCACCAGAATAAGATCCTAAATATTTTTTAGAAAGCCGCATCAAACTTTTCGCCCGTGCACTTTCACCACCCTGTGAAGTTCATCATAACTCATTTCATCTTCATCCTAATAAACTGTATGCTTTCCCCTCATCGTAGTGGGAGGACCACACACCATATCATCACGTGACTCCAAGTTTACTTCGATGTGATTGGTTATTATATCAAATATTTGCGCATAAAAGCATTTCCACCGCCATTTCCTTTATAATTAATTTTATTGACAAAAAGATCCCACCATGTCGAACGAACAGATGATCTGTCAGTATTTATAAAATTATACCGAATCATCCTGTTTCCATCACAGCTGTTGTGCTTTTAAAAAAATACAATATGACTTACTAACCAAATTTCCATCCACTGTTTTTATGCAAGTAAAGTCATACTGTATTAAAAAAAGTAATTACAGCTGTGATGGAAACTGAACATTATTTGGTAAACTTTCCAAATGTTGACTAAACTAAATACGCTAGACAAGATGGGAGCTTTACGGAAGCCCTGAAGCCCAAGGCAAAAAAAGACATAACAAACATAGACTATTGGAATTATCTCGTTTAAATGACTTAGTAAAAAAAAATATATACAGTACCAGTCAGAAGATTGGACACACCTACTCATTCAAGTTTTTTTCTTCATTTTTACTATTTTCTACATTGTAGAATAATAGTGAAGACATCAAAACTATGAAATAACACATATGGAATCATGTAGTAACCAAAAAAGTGTTAAACAAATCAAAATATATTTGACATTCTTCAAAGTAGCCACCCTTTTCCTTGATGACAGCTTGGAGTATCTAATCTCATGTTATTATCATGTTGGGTATTACTCTAATCTCATGTTATTATCATGTTGGGTATTACTCTAATCACATGTTATTATCATGTTAGTTATTACTCTAATCTCATGTTATTATCATGTATGTTGTCATTGTCTGTTGTCTGTTGTCATTACAGTTTTACAAGCAAACCATCTGGCTGTAATTTGATGTTGGTTATTACTCTATTCTAATGTTATTATCATGTTATTATCATGTTGGGTATTACTCTAATCTCATGTTATTATCATGTTGGGTATTACTCTATTCTCATGTTATTATCATGTTGGTTATTACTCTAATCTCATGTTATTATCATGTTATTATGTTAGTTATTACTCTAATCTCATGTTATTATCATGTTATTATGTTAGTTATTACTCTAATCTCATGTTATTATCATGTTGGTTATTACTCTATTCTAATGTTATTATCATGTTATTATCATGTTGGTTATTACTCTAATCTCATGTTATTATCATGTTGGTTATTACTCTAATCTCATGTTATTATCATGTTATTATCATGTTATTATCATGTTGGTTATTACTCTAATCTCATGTTATTATCATGTTGGTTATTACTCTAATCTCATGTTATTATCATGTTATTATGTTAGTTATTACTCTAATCTCATGTTATTATCATGTTATTATGTTAGTTATTACTCTAATCTCATGTTATTATCATGTTGGTTATTACTCTAATCTCATGTTATTATCATGTTGGGTATTACTCTAATCTCATGTTATTATCATGTTGATTATTACTCTATTCTAATGTTATTATCATGTTATTATCATGTTAGTTATTACTCTAATCTCATGTTATTATCATGTTGGTTATTACTCTAATCTCATGTTATTATCATGTTGGTTATTACTCTAATCTCATGTTATTATCATGTTGGTTATTACTCTAATCTCATGTTATTATCATGTTATTATGTTAGTTATTACTCTAATCTCATGTTATTATCATGTTATTATGTTAGTTATTACTCTAATCTCATGTTATTATCATGTTGGTTATTACTCTAATCTCATGTTATTATCATGTTGGGTATTACTCTAATCTCATGTTATTATCATGTTGATTATTACTCTATTCTAATGTTATTATCATGTTATTATCATGTTGGTTATTACTCTAATCTCATGTTATTATCATGTTATTATCATGTTATTATCATGTTGGTTATTACTCTAATCTCATGTTATTATCATGTTGGTTATTACTCTATTCTAATGTTATTATCATGTTATTATCATGTTAGTTATTACTCTAATCTCATGTTATTATCATGTTGGTTATTACTCTAATCTCATGTTATTATCATGTTGGGTATTACTCTAATCTCATGTTATTATCATGTTGGTTATTACTCTAATCTCATGTTATTATCATGTTATTATCATGTTATTATCATGTTGGTTATTACTGTAATCTCATGTTATTATCATGTTATTATCATGTTATTATCATGTTGGTTATTACTCTAATCTCATGCTATTATCATGTTGGTTATTACTCTAATCTCATGTTATTATCATGTTGGTTATTACTCTAATCTCATGTTATTATCATGTTATTATCATGTTATTGTCATGTTGGTTATTACTCTAATCTCATGTTATCATGATGGTTATTACTCTAATCTCATGTTATTATCATGTTATTATCATGTTGGTTATTACTCTAATCTCATGTTATTATCATGTTATTATCATGTTATTATCATGTTGGGTATTACTCTAATCTCATGTTATTATCATGTTGGTTATTACTCTAATCTCATGTTATTATGTTAGTTATTACTCTAATCTCATGTTATTATCATGTTGGTTATTACTCTAATCTCATGTTATTATCATGTTATTATGTTAGTTATTACTCTAATCTCATGTTATTATCATGTTGGTTATTACTCTAATCTCATGTTATTATCATGTTGGGTATTACTCTAATCTCATGTTATTATCATGTTGATTATTACTCTATTCTAATGTTATTATCATGTTATTATCATGTTAGTTATTACTCTAATCTCATGTTATTATCATGTTGGTTATTACTCTAATCTCATGTTATTATCATGTTGGTTATTACTCTAATCTCATGTTATTATCATGTTGGTTATTACTCTAATCTCATGTTATTATCATGTTATTATGTTAGTTATTACTCTAATCTCATGTTATTATCATGTTATTATGTTAGTTATTACTCTAATCTCATGTTATTATCATGTTGGTTATTACTCTAATCTCATGTTATTATCATGTTGGGTATTACTCTAATCTCATGTTATTATCATGTTGATTATTACTCTATTCTAATGTTATTATCATGTTATTATCATGTTGGTTATTACTCTAATCTCATGTTATTATCATGTTATTATCATGTTATTATCATGTTGGTTATTACTCTAATCTCATGTTATTATCATGTTGGTTATTACTCTATTCTAATGTTATTATCATGTTATTATCATGTTAGTTATTACTCTAATCTCATGTTATTATCATGTTGGTTATTACTCTAATCTCATGTTATTATCATGTTGGGTATTACTCTAATCTCATGTTATTATCATGTTGGTTATTACTCTAATCTCATGTTATTATCATGTTATTATCATGTTATTATCATGTTGGTTATTACTGTAATCTCATGTTATTATCATGTTATTATCATGTTATTATCATGTTGGTTATTACTCTAATCTCATGCTATTATCATGTTGGTTATTACTCTAATCTCATGTTATTATCATGTTGGTTATTACTCTAATCTCATGTTATTATCATGTTATTATCATGTTATTGTCATGTTGGTTATTACTCTAATCTCATGTTATCATGATGGTTATTACTCTAATCTCATGTTATTATCATGTTATTATCATGTTGGTTATTACTCTAATCTCATGTTATTATCATGTTATTATCATGTTATTATCATGTTGGGTATTACTCTAATCTCATGTTATTATCATGTTGGTTATTACTCTAATCTCATGTTATTATGTTAGTTATTACTCTAATCTCATGTTATTATCATGTTGGTTATTACTCTATTCTCATGTTATTATCATGTTGGTTATTACTGTAATCTCATGTTATTATCATGTTATTATCATGTTATTATCATGTTGGTTATTACTCTAATCTCATGCTATTATCATGTTGGTTATTACTCTAATCTCATGTTATTATCATGTTATTATCATGTTATTGTCATGTTGGTTATTACTCTAATCTCATGTTATCATGATGGTTATTACTCTAATCTCATGTTATTATCATGTTATTATCATGTTGGTTATTACTCTAATCTCATGTTATTATCATGTTATTATCATGTTATTATCATGTTGGGTATTACTCTAATCTCATGTTATCATGTTGGTTATTACTCTAATCTCATGTTATTATCATGTTAGTTATTACTCTAATCTCATGTTATTATCATGTTGGTTATTACTCTAATCTCATGTTATTATCATGTTAGTTATTACTCTAATCTCATGTTATTATCATGTTATCATGTTGGTTATTACTCTAATCTCATGTTATTATCATGTTAGTTATTACTCTAATCTCATGTTATTATCATGTTATCATGTTAGTTATTACTCTAATCTCATGTTATCATGTTAGTTATTACTCTAATCTCATGTTATTATCATGTTGGTTATTACTCTATTCTCATGTTATTATTGTCACAGCTATTTGACCCCATTTGTATCTCAGCAATGTGATAAAATGTGATTCGGTGCACCCTGCACACTTCTCCACTTCTCCACACCTAGAACCTAGAACCGATGCCAGTTTCAGTTGATTTGTTAATCTTTCGTTCTAGCAGACCTCCTTTAGAACATACAGCGGCACGTACAGCCTGCCACTTTCTCTACAATACCATATTTACTTTGTGTGTTTTGAGATCAGTTTGAATCGTATACCTTACTATAACTACAACAGGCAGGGCTATTCCTTCTGTGCACTGGGCGTCACCTGCAAGGGTCTCATGGCGTGACTCAGTTCTGCCATCTGCAGGAAGATAATGAGATTCCACCATACTATCGTACTCTATTACATTTCACAGTAAACTCTAACCCAAAAAACATTCATCATACTGGCCAGATTTCTGTATTTCAATATTTACATATCTTGAAAACTTGATGGCTGACATGCAAAAACATTTTGGGACTATATCAACAACGGACTAATGAAACAAATACCAAAATATATTTTTTGGGGGGTGGAATTTCCCTTTAAATTGGGACCTGCACAGAGTCCATTAGGGGTGGCAGCGTAGCCTAGTGGTTAGAGCGTTGGGCTCTAACTGGATCGAATCCCTGGGCTGACAAGGTAAAAATCTGTCATTCTACCCCTGATCAAGGCAGTTAACCCACTGTTCCTAGGCTGTCAATGAAAATAAGAATTTGTTCTTAACTGACTTGCCTAGTTAAATAAAGGTACAAAATAAAAGTAGGACAGTGTTACAAGGTTACATAGTCATAGGCCTACACTTTACCACTGCTGGAGGGAACACACAGCCAAGCTTGATTGTGAGCTGGAATTAAATGATTTATTAAATATGTGGGACCACAAGAGGTAAACAACAGTTTCCCGTCAATAGAATCAATGTAAGGAGGTAACATTTCGTAGACCACACTTACTGGTAGGGCTGGTTATCCGATGAGCTCTGGCAGAGAAGTAGCCTATGTGAGCTCTTTAACAGTAGCCTAAATGTACAGTTAAAGTATCCATCATCACCAGTACATGAATGAACTACGGAGATAATAGGCTGGTTTATGCTGCGAACAATTTACGATGCTTTTTTTATTAGCCTACCAGAATCACCTACAAAAAGAGCGATGCGACTGGCCTTCAATTGAACGTTTTAACTCGTTATAGCCTACAGTTCACAATAACAGGAAACAATATATGTAATCACTGAAATTCAAATGAAGATGTTGGTGGAAAAGCTTTCATGTACAAATATTGATATGATGATAATCATCATATATCAAAGACAACTTGTAATCCCTCAGCGACATGTTGTGCGGTCTGGAAATCACACAGTTTATTAGGTTACAGATGAAATACATGATAATCAACTTCACAGGGTGGTGAAATTGTGCACGGTGATGAGCTTGCTGCTCTTTTCCAGTAAATATCGAGGGTTTGATTCTGGTGGCATGATAATCGATGCTTAGCTGCTGTTTGACAAATCAAAATAATCTCACAATTTTTTTCTCGATGATAATATCATCACGTAGGCTCGAGCCAACAACTCACGTGCCAATACCATTTTTTTTGGTGTGAGAAAATCACCAGCGGACTTGAAAATGAGATGGAAACACATTTATCTTGTATTTTTTTATTTGGTACATGTGAATTTACCCGCAAAATATATTTTGATGTGCACTATGTCATTAAGCACAACATGTCAATTTGATGGAACAAATCGCAATCATTCCAATCATTCATTATCAATGTCCTAATAATTTCAACATAATCAGCCGTACTATCAGCCATAAGTAAGAAGTACTCATTCTCCCATAATGCTCTTTGTCCTCTAGGACACGCCTTCTTGAGGAAGTGGCTCCTCCTCTCTGACCCTGACGACCTCTCGGCCGGAGCCAAAGGTTACCTGAAGGTCAGCCTCTTCGTGTTGGCTGCAGGCGACGAAGCTCCAGTGAGTCGTGATTAAATTACCTATAATGTCGAGTTGATCTCTGTATCTTTTGGATTATTATATACATAGCTATCTGTCTCATATCTGTCCACTTGGTTCTCTCTGTGTCTCTCCATCTATTTTTTTTCTAGTATATATTGAGTGTTTGTGTGTGTACATCTGATATACAGTACCAGTCAAAAGTTTGGACACAGCTACTCATTCTAGGGTTTTTCTTATTTTTTTTTTTTTAATTACTATTTTCTACATTGTAGAATACTAGTGAAGACATTGAAACTATGAAATAACACATATGGAATCATGTAGTAACCAAAAAAGTGATAAATAAATCTAAATATATTTTAGATTTTAGATTCTTCAAAGTAGCCACCGTTTGCACACTCTTGGCATTCTCTCAACCAGCTTCACCTGGAATGCTTTTACAACAGTCTTGAAGCAGTTCCCACATATGCTAAGCACTGCTGCTTTTCCTTCACTCTACGGTCCAACTCTTCCCAAACCATCTCAATTGGGTGATTGTGGAGGCCAGGTAATCTGATGCAGCACTCCATCACTCTCCTTCTTGGTAAAATAGCCCTTACACAGCCTGGAGGTGTGTTGGGTCATTGTCCTATTGAAAAACAAATGATAGTCCCACTAAGTGCAAACCAGATGTGATGGCGTATCGCTGCAGAATGCTGTGGTAGCCATGCTGGTTAAATGTGCCTTGAATTCTAAATAAATCACAGACAGTGTCACCAGCAAAGCACCACCACAGCACCACACCTCCTCCTCCATGCTTCACAGTGGGAACCACACATGCGGAGATCATCCGTTCACCTACTCTGCGTCTCACAAAGACACGGCGGTTGGCACCAAAAATCTCTAATTTGGACTCATCAGACGAAAGGTCAGATTTCCACCAGTCTAATGTCCATTGCTCTTGTTTCTTGGCCCAAGCAAGTCACTTCTTCTTATTGGTGTCCTTTAGTAGTGGTTTCTTTGCAGCAATTCGACCTGCAATTTGAGGTGCAGTTAAAACCTCTTACATCTAGACGTTCCGCTAGCGGAACACCTGCTCCAATATCCAATGATAGGCGTGGCGCGAATTACAAATTCCTCAAAAATACAACAACTTCAATTTTTCAAACATATGACTATTTCACAGCATTTTAAAGACAAGACTCTCCTTTATCTAACCACACTGTCCGATTTCAAAAAGGCTTTACAGCGAAAGCAAAACATTAGATTATGTCAGCAGAGTACCAAGCCAGAAATAATCAGACACCCATTTTTCAAGCTAGCATATAATGTCACAAAAACCCAGAAGACAGCTAAATGCAGCACTAACCTTTGATGATCTTCATCAGATGACACACCTAGGACATTATGTTATACAATACATGCATGTTTTGTTCAATCAAGTTCATATTTATATCAAAAAACAACTTCCGGGGAATTTGCTAACAATTTACTAAATTACTCACGATAAACGTTCACAAAAAGCATAACAATTATTTTAAGAATTATAGATACAGAACTCCTCTATGCACTCGATATGTCCGATTTTAAAATAGCTTTTTGGTGAAAGCACATTTTGCAATATTCTAAGTACATAGCCCAGCCATCACGGGCTAGCTATTTAGACACCCGGCAAGTTTAGCCTTCACCAATATCAGATTTACTATTATAAAAGTTTGATTACCTTTTGTTGTCTTCGTCAGAATGCACTCCCAGGACTGCTACTTCAATAACAAATGTTGGTTTGGTCCAAAATAATCCATCGTTATATCCGAATACCGGCGTTTTGTTCGTGCGTCCCAGACACTATCCGAAATGGTAAATCAGGGTCGCGCGCATGGCGCAATTCGTGACAAAAAAATTCTAAATATTCCATTACTGTACTTCGAAGCATGTCAACCGCTGTTTAAAATCAATTTTTATGCAATTTATCTCGTAAAAAAGCGATAATATTCCGACCGGGAATCTCCTTTTCGGCAAACAGAGGAAAAATCACAAAGACGGGGGCGGCCAGGGCACACGCCTAAGCCCACAGTCCCTTGATTGGCCACTTGAGAAAGGCGATAATGTGTTTCAGCCTGGGGCTGGGATGACGACATTCACGTTTTTCCCGGGCTCTGAGCACCCATGGAAGACGTAGGAAGTGTCACGTTAGAGCAGAGATCCTTTGTAAAAGATAGAGATGGCAAAGAAGTTCAAGAAATGGTCAGACAGGCCACTTCCTGTAAAGGAATCTCTCAGGTTTTGACCTGCCATTTGAGTTCTGTTATACTCACAGACACCATTCAAACAGTTTTCGAAACTTTGGAGTGTTTTCTATCCAAAGCCAATAATTATATGCATATTCTAGTTACTGGGCAGGAGTAGTAACCAGATTAAATCGGGTACGTTTTTTATCTAGCCGTGAAAATACTGCCCCCTAGCCATAACAGGTTAACTAATGATCTTATCCTCTGTAGCAGAGGTAACTCTGGGTCTTCCTTTCCTGTGGCGGTCCTCATGAGGACCAGTTTCATCATAGCGCTTGAAGGTTTTTACGACTGCACTTGAAGAAATTTAAAAGTTTTTTTTACATTTTCCGGATTGACTGATCTTCATGTCTTAAAGTAATGATGAACTGTCATTTCTCTTTGCTTATTTGAGCTGTTCTTGCCATAATATGGACTTGGTCTTTTACCAAATAGGGCTATCTTCTGTATACCACCCCTACCTTGTCACAACACAACTGATTGGCTCAAATGCGATAGCAATGAAAGAAATTCCACAAATTAACTTTTAACAAGGTACATCTGGGGCCCACCCCTGCCCAGGTCATGTGAAATCCATAGATTAGAGCCTAATGAATTTTTCTCAGTTGACTGATTTCCTTATATGAACTGTAACTCTGTAAAATCTTTGTTGCGTTTATATTTTAGTTTTGTATATTACCAAGGCTTTAGCTCAGACAGCTAACTGAGTGGCGCTCATACGACCTCTCTCTCTCTCTCTCTCTCTCTCTCTCTCTCTCTCTCTCTCTCGCTGTCTCTCTGTCTCTCTCTGTGTCTCTCTCTGTCTCTCTCTCTGTCTCTGTCTCTCTCGCTGTCTCTCTCTCACTGTCTCTCTGTCTCTCTCTCTGTCTCTCTGTCTCTCTCTCTCTGTCTCTCTCTCTCTCTGTCTCTCTCTCTCTCTGTCTCTCTGTCTCTGTCTCTCTCTCTCTGTCTCTCTCTCTCTCTGTGTCTCTCTGGCTTTCTGTCTCTCTCTCTGGCTTTCTGTCACTCTCTATGTCTCTCTGGCTCTCTCTATGTCTCTCTCTATGTCTCTCTGGCTCTCTCTCACGCTCTCTCTTAGGTGGATAAGAAGGAGGGAGTGGTGGATAAGGAGGATATAGAGGGGAACCTGTTGCGTCCTGCTGGACTCACACTCAGAGGAGCCATCTTCACACTCAAAGTATTCAGAGCCGAGGACCTGCCTCAGAGTGAGTGTGTGTGTGTGTGTGTGTGTGTGTGTGTGTGTGTGTGTGTGTGTGTGTGTGTGTGTGTGTGTGTGTGTGTGTGTGTGTGTGTGTGTGTGTGTGTGTGTGTGTACTCTGTTTTGTTCCTCTCATAATGTAGGAAATATGTGTTTGCGTGTGTATGTTTATGTGTCGTTTTTGATATTGTTAACAATAAAATAATTATCTTCACAGTGGACGATGCCTTTATGGATGGGATGAGACAGGTCCTGGGATTCGACAGCAACAGGAAGAACCTGGTCGACCCTTTAGTTGAAGTCAACTTCGCTGGAAAAACGGTAAACACCACATGCGAGCAAACCTGTGTGAAACAGACAAAGATCAATATGTGACTTATATTGAACGTACTAAACTGCACAGATACTAAACTACACAGACACTAACTACACAGACACTAACTACACAGACACTACACTACACAGACACACACTAAACTACACAGACACAAACTACACAGATACTAAACTACACAGACACTAACTACACAGATACTAAACTACACAGACACTAACTACACAGATACTACACTACACAGACACTAACTACACAGATACTACACTACACAGACACTAACTACACAGATACTAAACTACACAGACACTAACTACACAGATTCTAAACTACACAGACACTAACTACACAGACACTAACTACACAGACACACACAGTAAACTAAATCAAATCAAATGTATTTATAAAGCCCTTCTTACATCAGCTGATATATCAAAGTGCTGTACAGAAACCCAGCCTAAAACCCCAAACAGCAAGTAATGCAGGTCTAGAAGCACTACACACATTTTCACATTTCCACATTTTCATTCCATCCTTCCAGATGTGCAGTAAGATCATGGAGAAGAATGCCAACCCTCAGTGGAATCAAAGCCTGGCCATGCCTATACGGGTAAGACACTGAGTATTATATAATATACTATCCAGCATTAATACTACTGTTATATAATATATAGTATTATATAATATATATATAGTAGTAATACTACTGTTATATAATATATATCTAGTATTATATACTACTGTATCTAGTATTATATATCTAGTATTATATAATATATATCTAGTATTAATACTACTGTTATATAATATATATCTAGCATTATATAATATATATCTAGTATTATATAATATATCTAGTATTATTACTACTGTTATATAATATATATCTAGTATAATATCATATATACCTAGTATTATATAATATATATATATCTAGTATTATATAATATATATCTAGTATTATATCATATTTATCTAGTATTAATACCACTATTATATAATATATTTCTAGTATTAATACTACTATTATATAATATATATATATTATTAATAGTCTTCCCTGTGGCTCAGTTGGTAGAGCATGGTGTGTGCAACGCCAGGGTTGTGGGTTCGATTCCCACGGGGGGCCAGTACAAATAAATAAAAAATGCATGAAATCGTATGAAATGTATGTATTCACTACTGTAAGTCGCTCTGGATAAGAGCGTCTGCTAAATGACTAAAATGTAAATGTAATACCACTATTATATCATATATATCTAGTATTAATACTACTATTATATAATATATATCTAGCATTAATACTACTCTTATATAATATATATCTATTATAATACCACTATTATATAATATATATCTAGTATTAATACTACTATTAAATAATATATATCTAGTATTAATACTACTCTTATATAATATATATCTATTATAATACCACTATTATATAATATATATCTAGTATTAATACTACTATTAAATAATATATATCTAGTATTAATACTACTCTTATATAATATATATCTATTGTATCTATTGTTTACAGGAAACTCATTCTACAAATATAGATGAGGTTGTGTGGAAAAAGGACTGGGAGGGAGAAATATATCTTTGTCATGGGCAAAGAAACTCAAAAAGGTTGATTATATTAATGAACAACCTTTTTGATGCCATTGTGCAAACAGAATCTCAAGGAAGATGGATCCTTTTAAATATGCCATTGGACAAAAAAACAGATCTGGTTAATTTATGGGATAAATAATGATGATCCACACTTCTTAAAAAATATATATAATAATCTATTGAGCTCACAAGTAATGAAATAATCTATCATTATGGTGGGAGATTATAATACAGTTTTAAGTACCTCAATGGATCGTAAAGGAAATCACTCTAAAAACTATCACCCTCAAACACTTAAGGAGATCATGAAGATCATGGATACATTAGAACTAGTGGATATATGGAGGTTGAAAAACCCTGCCCTAGTGAGATATACATGGAGGAGGCTTAATCAAGCTAGCCGTCTTGATTACTTCCTGGTCTCGTTCTTGCTGGCATCAAAAGTTTTAAAAGTATTAATAGGAGACAGAATGCGATCAGACCATCATCTAATTGGCCTCCATATAACTCTTACTGAACTTCCACGTGGACGGGGATATTGGAAATTTAATCAAATCCTATTGGATGACAATTTGTTCTTAAAATATTTTTAAGCATATGTTTTCTTTTCCGTCTCCTCCATTTCCACTGAAATGTTAACTGTAAGGATTTCTTTTTTCCTAATTATAATAATAATATAAAATTAACACATTTACAGAAATACCTGTGTGAAGGCCAACTTACAGAAGAAGAACTTTTTTCAAAATCTTTTAAGTCTGGAAAAACACCAGGGCTTGATGGTATACCAGTAGATGTATATCAGACCTTTTTTGATGTTGTCAAAGATCAATTATTACCATGTTTTAATTACTCTTATACAAATGGTAAACTTTCAGCTACTCAACAATATGGTCTGATTTACCACCTGGGTCTGAAAGAAGGTCATACTTACCACCTGGGTCTGAAAACAGGACCCAGGTGGTAAGTATGAAGATCCAGTCCATAAAAAACTGGAGGCCTCTAACACTTCAATCTTGTGATGCGAAAATCCTGGCAAAATGCAATAGCACATAGTGTAACCTCCTGACCATAGTAAGATGTGATTTTCTATGGTAGAGTAGGTCAGGGCGTGACAGGGGGTGTTTTGTGTTTTTCTATGTTTTCTATTTCTATGTTCTTAGGTTCTAGTTTTTGTTGGCTTGTTTGGGATGATCTCCAATTGGAGGCAGCTGGTCCTCGTTGCCTCTAATTGGAGATCATATTTAAGTGGGGGTTTTTCTTCCTGGGTTTTGTGGGTGATTATATATTTTGAGTAGTGTTTGTTTCTCTCTGCGTCACGGTTTGTTGTTTTTGTTTATTCAGTTATTTGTGTATTGCAAAGTTTCACGGATTTAATAAAATGTGGAACTATAACCACGCTGCACTTTGGTCCGCTCCTTTCGACAGCCGTGACACATCGAATAAAAAAGGTTTTACCAGATATTGTTCATCCTGATCAGATTTTTTTTTTTACATGGACAATATATTGGATATAATATATGAAAATTACTTGAAACAATTTTAGAGGAGTAAAACAAGGCTGTCCGTTGTCTCCATATCTATTTATTATGGCCATTGAAATGCTAGCCAACAAGAACATCAAGGGGTTAACCCGAAAGCCAGCCGCACCAATGTGTCGGAGGAAACATCGTACACCTGGCGAGCGTGTCTGCATGCACTGCGCCCGGCCCCGCCACAGGAGTCGCTAGTGCGCGATTGGACAAGGACATCGCTGCCGGCCAAACCCTCCACTAACCCGGATGGCGCTGGGCCAATTGTGCACCGCCCCATGGGTCTCCCGGTCACGGCCAACTGCGACAAGAATCTCGAACCAAGAATCTCTAGTGGCACAGCTAGCACTGCGATGCAGTGGCTTAGACCACGGCACCACTCGGGAGGCCTAATACTACTATTATAATACTAATATGGTAATATAAGACCCTGGCCATGCCTATACGGGTAAGACACTGAGTATTACCAGTATTAATACTACTATTATAATACCATGTGTCCAGACTCAATAAACCAATCTTCCTAATAGGGTTTTGTAAAGGTCCAGGAACTTGGTAACGATAGGTGACTTTCCCACAAAATTCCCAAGTGGTTACGAAATCCCAGGATTTCTTGCTTATTCCCTTCCGATTTTAGGAATCTTCCAACTGGGATTTCTGGAAAACCTGGACATTTTGGGAACGTTTGTGGATTTTTGTTGTAACCCTAACTCCCAGTCTTCCTATTAACCCTTTACTCTTCTTCTCCCAGTTCCCCTCCATGTGTGAGAAGATGAGGGTTCGTGTCTTGGACTGGGACCGAGCCAGCCACAATGACGTCATCGGGACCGCCCATCTCTGCATGTCTAAGATCTCTGCCCCGGGAGGAGCGATAGAGGGTGAGACACTGATCTAGACTGGTTTGTACTGGTTTGGACTGGTTTGAGTGGTTTGTGACACTGGTATGCACTAATCTTAACTGACTGGTTTTGATAATTGGTGTTTACTGGTTTGCACTGGTTTTTCCACTGTCCGTTGGTCTGGACTGGTTTTGATCACTTGTTGGACTGGTTTTGGTTGTGGCTGCTACTGCAGTAGCATGGAAGGGCTATGAACTACCATTGTTTAATTTGCTGTTTCATACTGACACTTGCGATGATTCACCTCAGCTACCAATACCCATAGTATTGATTAATATAATATTGATATCAGCTATTAATGCCCATAGTATTGATTCATATTGATATCAGCTATTAATACACATAGTATTGATTAATATAATATTGATATCAGCTATTAATGCCCATAGTATTGATTAATATAATATTGATATCAGCTACCAATACCCATAGTATTGATTAATATAATATTGATATCAGCTATTAATGCCCATAGTATTGATTCATATTGATATCAGCTATTAATACACATAGTATTGATTAATATAATATTGATATCAGCTATTAATGCCCATAGTATTGATTAATATAATATTGATATCAGCTATTAATGCCCATAGTATTGATTCATATTGATATCAGCTATTAATACCCATAGTATTGATTCATATTGATATCAGCTATTAATACCCATAGCATTGATTAATATAATATTGATATCAGCTATTAATGCCCATAGTATTGATTCATATTGATATCAGCTATTAATACCCATAGTATTGATTCATATTGATATCAGCTATTAATACCCATAGTATTGATTCATATTGATATCAGCTACCAATACCCATAGTATTGATTAATATAATATTGATATCAGCTACCAATACCCATAGTATTGATTATCATAATATTAATATCAGCTATTAATACCCATAGTATTGATTAATACTCATATCAGCTATTAATACCCATAGTTGATCAATACTGATATCAGCTATCAATACCGACAGTTGATTAATACTGATATCAGCTATCAATATCAATAGTTGATTAATACTGATATCAGCTATCAATATCAATAGTTGATCAATACTGATATCAACTATCAATTCCCATAGTTGATTAATACTGATATCAGCTATCAATACCCATAGTTGATAAATATAATATTGATCTCAGCTACCAATACCCTTAGGATCCTTGGTGTGATGCATGAGTTGGTTTTGGTTTTCCTTTGTCCAGTTGGTTGAGCCACAATGAGCATTGTGTTGGTAGGTCTTCCTTCAGGTCTTCCTGTATGGTAGTGTGTTGGTAGGACTTCCTTCAGGTCTTCCTGTATGGTAGTGTGTTGGTAGGACTTCCTTCAGGTCTTCCTGTATGGTAGTGTGTTGGTAGGACTTCCTTCAGGTCTTCCTGTATGGTAGTGTGTTGGTAGGACTTCCTTCAGGTCTTCCTGTATGGTAGTGTGTTGGTAGGACTTCCTTCAGGTCTTCCAGTATGGTAGTGTGCTGGTAGGTCTTCCTGTATGGTAGTGTGCTGGTAGGTCTTCCTGTATGGTAGTGTGTTGGTAGGACTTCCTTCAGGTCTTCCTGTATGGTAGTGTGTTGGTAGGACTTCCTTCAGGTCTTCCTGTATGGTAGTGTGTTGGTAGGACTTCCTTCAGGTCTTCCAGTATGGTAGTGTGCTGGTAGGTCTTCCTGTATGGTAGTGTGCTGGTAGGTCTTCCTGTATGGTAGTGTGTTGGTAGGACTTCCTTCAGGTCTTCCAGTATGGTAGTGTGTTGGTAGGTCTTCCTGTATGGTAGTGTGTTGGTAGGACTTCCTTCAGGTCTTCCTGTATGGTAGTGTGTTGGTAGGTCTTCCTTCAGGTCTTCCAGTATGGTAGTGTGTTGGTAGGTCTTCCTGTATGGTAGTGTGCTGGTAGGTCTTCCTTCAGGTCTTCCTGTATGGTAGTGTGCTGGTAGGTCTTCCTTCAGGTCTTCCTGTATGGTAGTGTGCTGGTAGGACTTCCTTCAGGTCTTCCTGTATGGTAGTGTGCTGGTAGGTCTTCCTTCAGGTCTTCCTGTATGGTAGTGTGTTGGTAGGACTTCCTTAGGTGTGGTGGTGCTTAGGTCTTCCAGTATGGTAGTGTGCTGGTAGGTCTTCCTTCAGGTCTTCCTGTATGGTAGTGTGTTGGTAGGACTTCCTTCAGGTCTTCCTGTATGGTAGTGTGCTGGTAGGTCTTCCAGTATGGTAGTGTGTTGGTAGGTCTTCCTTCAGGTCTTCCTGTATGGTAGTGTGTTGGTAGGACTTCCTTCAGGTCTTCCAGTATGGTAGTGTGTTGGTAGGTCTTCCTTCAGGTCTTCCTGTATGGTAGTGTGTTGGTAGGTCTTCCTTCAGGTCTTCCTGTATGGTAGTGTGTTGGTAGGTCTTCCTTCAGGTCTTCCTGTATGGTAGTGTGTTGGTAGGACCTCCTTCAGGATCCTTTCCTGAACTCGTTCTGTCTCTGTCCTAATGTCTCCTATCATCTCCCTCTGCATTCAGATGAATTGGTCCCAAGGAACCTCCAAAGTTTCAGTACGTCTTGTATCTTATTTTCTGTTTCCATGTTTGATCAACCAATACCGTAGCCTAGATCCAGCATGCTAATGAACTAGCCATGGTTCTTCCATGTCGACTCTGTTTTCATATGACTGTCAAGTTGTGTTGTCTTTCTATTGATCCCAACCTGTTAGTGGTGAAACTAAACCATCCCCTCCAAGTTGTGTCTGTAGTGGAAGACAGTTTCCATTAATTGATCCCAGCCTGTATTGTAAGGGGTGAAACTAAACCATCCCCTCCATGTTGTGTCTGTCTGTAGTGGATGACAGTTTCCTTTAATTGACCCTAGCCTGTATTGTAAGGGGTGAAACTAAACCATCCCCTCCATGTTGTGTCTGTAGTGGAAGACAGTTTCCATTAATTGATCCCAGCCTGTATTGTAAGGGGTGAAACTAAACCATCCCCTCCATGTTGTGTCTGTCTGTAGTGGATTACAGTTTCCTTTAATTGATCCCAGCCTGTATTATTAGGGGTGAAACTAAAACCAGTTGTTATCTTTCACCAGGGGAGTGTGACGGAGGATAAGAGTGATGAGAAATTTGTGACGGCGACCTTTGGGGTCAACCGCCCTACCATATCCTGCCTCTTCCACAGTAAGAAGCAAATATCTAATTCTAACACTGAGAGGAGAGGGAGAGAGATGGAGAGTGAGGGAGAGGGAGGGAGGGAGGGAGAGAGGGAGGGTAGGGAGAGAGAGAGAGGGGGAGAGAGGGGGAGATGGAGGGGGGAGGGAGAGAGGGAGAGAGGGGAGGGAGAGAGGGGGAGGGAGAGAGAGGAGAGGGGGAGATGGAGGGAGTGGGGAGATGGAGGGAGGGAGGGAGGGAGAGAGGGAGAGAGGGAGGGAGAGGGAGGGAGAGAGAGAGAGAGGGAGAGAAAGAGAGTGTGGGAGAGAGGGAGAGAGGGGGAGATGGAGGGAGGGGGGAGGGGGGAGAGAGGGAGAGAGGGAGGGAGAGGGGGAGAGAGGGGGAGGGAGAGAGAATAATAAAAAGACAAGATGAAAAGCTGGTCCCTCATAAACTATCATCTAGAAACATAAATCTGTCTTTGGCTTCATATGAATTCTGCAGTCAAGGGTTTAATATCTAAAATATTATTGATGTATAAAAACCCTACTCAATCATTATATAACATCTGCATCCAAGAACTGAGATGACATTTGTACGACTCTTAACGAAATCTGTCTCCTCATAAACCTGCCAGCTACCCAGTCAGTCTCTATCTCTTACTTTCTCTAGCTCTCTCTTTCCTTTCTACCTCTCTCCCCCCCCCCCTTTCTCTATCTCTCTCCATCTGTCATCCACCTGTGGTGTATTCTGGGAGAGCTCTGGTTCCAATCAGGCACACCTGTCTCCCCTGGTGACGTCCGTAGCAACAGGTGGCCGCCATGGAAACCTGTAATTGGTTCCAGATATACAGTAACTAGACTGTGACCCTAGAATGACTCTAAAGTGGAGTGGAGGATGAATAGAATAGAGTACATCAGAGAATAGAATACAATGGAATAATTTAATTGAATAGAAAGAGGTTCTAAAGTATGAAGTCAGGTGTCACCCTTACCCTTCTACCTTACCCTGCTACCTTACCCTGCTACCTTACCCTGCTACCTTACCCTCTACCTTACCCTGCTACCTTACCCTCTACCTTACCTTCTACCTTACCCTTCTACCTTACCCTCTACCTTACCCTGCTACCTTACCCTGCTACCTTACCCTCTACCTTACCCTGCTACCTTACCCTCTACCTTACCTTCTACCTTACCTGCTACCTTACCCTTCTACCTTACCTTCTACCTTACCCTTCTACCTTACCTTCTACCTTACCTTCTACCTTACCCTGATACCTTACCTTCTACCTTACCCTCTACCTTACCCTGCTACCTTACCTTCTACCTTACCTTCTACCTTACCCTGATACCTTACCTTCTACCTTACCCTCTACCTTACCCTGCTACCTTACCCTGCTCCTTACCCTCTACCTTACCTTCTACCTTACCCTTCTACCTTACCCTCTACCTTACTTTCTACCTTACCCTTCTACCTTACCTTCTACCTTACCTTCTACCTTACCCTGATACCTTACCTTCTACCTTACCCTGCTACCTTACCTTCTACCTTACCCTGCTACCTTACCTTCTACCTTACCCTGCTACCTTACCTTCTACCTTACCCTGCTACCTTACCCTGCTACCTTACCATTCTACCTTACCTCCTACCTTACCCTTCTACCTTACCCTTCTACCTTACCATTCTACCTTACCATTCTACCTTACCTTCTATCTTACCTGCTATCTTACCTTTTACCTTGCCTTCTACCTTACCCTGCTACCCTGCCTGCTACCTTACCCTGCTACCTTACCATTCTACCTTACCCTCAACCTTACCTTTCTACCTTACCTTTCTACCTTACCTGCTACCTTACCTGATTCATTGCTACCTTACTTGCTACCTTAACTGCTATCTTACTTTCTACCTTACCTGCTTCCTTACCTGAAAGCTTACCTGTTACCTTACCTGATTCATTATCTGCTATCTTACCTGCTTCCTTACTTGCTATCTTATCCTCTACCTTACCTCCTTTATTACCTTCTACTTTACCTTTTTCCTTAAATGTTACCCTACCTGCTTCATTACCTTCTTCCCTACCTTCTACCTTGTTTCCTTACCTGCTTCTCTACCTGCTTCCTTACCTGCTACTTTACCCTCTACCTTACCTTCTACCTTACCTTCTACCTTACCTGCTTCCTTACCTGCTAACTTACCTAATTCATTATCTGCTACCTTACCTTCTACCTTACCTGCTAACTTACCTGATTCATTATCTGCTACCTTACCTTCTACCTTACCTTCTACCTTACCTGCTTCCTTACCTGATTCATTATCTGCTACCTTACCTTCTACCTTACCTGCTACCTTACTTGCTATCTTACCTTCTACCTTACCTGCTTCCTTACCTGCTAACTTACCTGATTCATTATCTGCTACCTTACCTCCTTCCTTACCTTCTACCTTACCTGATTCATTATCTACTACCTTACTTGCTACCTTACCTGCTATCTTACCTTCTACCTTACCTGCTTCCTTACCTGCTACCTTACATGCTTCCTTACCTGCTACCTTACTTGATATCTTACCTTTTACCTTACCTGCTTCCCTACCTGCTACCTTACTTGTTTCCTTACCTGCTTCCCTTCCTGCTTCCTTACCTGCTACCTTACCTGCTTTCTTACCTTCTTCCTTACCTGCTTCCTTATATTTTACATTACCTGCTTCATTACCTGCTTCCCTACCTTCTACTTCACCTGCTTCCCTATCTGCTTTCTTACCTGCTTCCTTACCTGCTCCCACCACTACTTCCCCTATGGCCATTCTTTGTCTTTTACTCTGCCCCCAATGGACATGGACATTCATCACAGTAGTTATAATGTTCTGTCTATAGTGCTATTTCTATTGTTGGTTATTGTCATTATTTTACCCTGCAATCACACCTGTAACCCTGTACATGTGAATCCTCTTTCTCTCCATATATGACGCTAAGGTGTGTCTGTCTGTGTGTGTGTTTCAGGTGGGACTCGCTACCACCTGCGCTGTTACCTGTACCAAGCCAGAGAGCTGCTAGCCATGGACAAAGACAGCTTCTCAGGTAATCTGGTTACTAAACTAACAACTCTGATATGGCTTCCTCTCTCCTCTCTATAACTGAAACTTTTGTTGTGCTACTCAGAACTGTGGAATGAGGCAAGTTCTTGTTCTCAAGACCTAATGGTGTCGTATTAAACTGGTTGAACCCTCGATGGCATCATTTTAAACTGGTTGAACCCTAGATGGCGTCATATTAAACTGGTTGAACCCTAGATGGCATCATATTAAACTGGTTGAACCCTAGATGGCGTCATTTTAAACTGGTTGAACCCTCGATGGCAACATATTAAACTGGTTGAACCCTAGATGGCATCATATTAAACTGGTTGAACCCTAGATGGCATCATATTAAACTGGTTGAACCCTAGATGGCGTCATATTAAACTGGTTGAACCCTAGATGGTGTCATATTAAACTGGTTGAACCCTCGATGGCATCATATTAAACTGGTTGAACCCTAGATGGCATCATATTAAACTGGTTGAACCCTAGATGGCATCATATTAAACTGGTTGAACCCTCGATGGCGTCATATTAGACTGGTTGAACCCTAGATGGCGTCATTTTAAACTGGTTGAACCCTCGATGGCGTCATTTTAAACTGGTTGAACCCTCGATTGGCATCATTTTAAACTGGTTGAACCCTAGATGGCATCATATTAAACTGGTTGAACCCTAGATGGCATCATATTAAACTGGTTGAACCCTAGATGGCGTCATATTAAACTGGTTGAACCCTAGATGGTGTCATATTAAACTGGTTGAACCCTCGATGGCATCATATTAAACTGGTTGAACCCTAGATGGCATCATATTAAACTGGTTGAACCCTCAATGGCATCATATTAAACTGGTTGAACCCTAGATGGCGTCATATTAAACTGGTTGAATGTACACACTTCTGCTGGGAACCACTCAGACCTGTCTGCCACACAACTCCTAACCCCAGTTTCATTCCTTGTCAAACTATACCCCTGTTTTACCCCTTGTCAAATCCTACTCCTGTTCCATCCCTTGCCAAAGTGTGTCCCTTCCGTGGGAGAGTCAGAGACATACATGAGTTGGTAGGGAACACACTGAGAATCTTTATAAACCCAGAGAGAGGTCCCAGAGAGAGGTCCCAGAGAGAGGTCCCAGAGAGAGGTCCCAGAGAGAGGTCCCAGAGCGATATCCCAGAGAGAGTTCCCAGAGAGAGGTCCAAGAGAGAGGTCCCAAAGAGAGAGGTCCCAAGAGAGAGGTTCCAAAGAGAGAGGTCCCAAAGAGAGAGGTCCCAAAGAGAGAGGTTCCTAAAGAGAGAGGTCCAAAGAGAGAGGTCCCAAAGAGAGAGGTCCCAAAGAGAGAGGTCCTAAAGAGAGAGGTCCCAAAGAGAGAGGTCCCAAAGAGAGAGGTCCCAGAGAGAGGTCCCAAAGAGAGAGGTCCCAAAGAGAGAGGTCCTAAAGAGAGAGGTCCCAGAGAGAGGTCCCAAAGAGAGAGGTCCCAAAGAGAGAGGTCCCAAAGAGAGAGGTCCCAGAGAGAGATCCCAGAAAGAGATCCAAGAAAGAGATCTCAGAGAAAGGTCCCAGAGAGAGGTCCCAGAGAGAGAGTTCCAGAAAGAGGTCCAAGAAAGAGATCTCAGTGAAAGGTAGAGTATTAGGCAGATATTAATGAAAGAGTAAAAAAAAAATATATAATAAAAAAATATATAAATATAAAGAAAATAGCACATTAATTAAGATAGATTGACGTCAGCACGGGATGGAAAAACTGAAAGAGGGAAGAAATAAATAAATATTTAGAGCTATAGTTGAGTGAGACAGAGTCAAGAAGAATGAAAGAAAGAGATCGAGAGGGGGAAAGAGGGAGAGAAAGAGAGAGGGAGGGAGGACAGGAAAGAAATAGAGAGGGAGGGAGAGATAATATTGTTTTTCTTCTTTAAGTGGAGATCATGGAAACTATAGCTACTGTGTGTGTGTGTGTGTGTGTGTGTGTGTGTGTGTGTGTGTGTGTGTGTGTGTGTGTGTGTGTGTGTGTGTGTGTGAAACCTAACGAGGGGTGAGTGAATCAAACGCTGTAGTGATTTATAATTCTGCTCTGAGATCCAGACTCTCTCTCTCACACACACACACACACACACACACACACACACACACACACCACAGCCTTCGTAACGGCCCAGATGAGTTGATGGATGGGGTAGATTATGTATCAAGCAGTCTTACTGTGTGTCAGGCTCTTTCAGTCCTGCAGATAGATTAAACACAATCAAAGGATTTAACTTCAAGGGCCTCCTCTCTCTTTCTCTCTCTCTCTCTCTTTCTTTCACTTTCTCTCTCTTTCCACTCTCTCTCTCCCACTTTCATCTCTCTCTCTCTCTCTCTCTCTCTCTCTCTCTCTCTCTCTCTCTCTCTCTCTCTCTCTCTCTCCTTTCTCTCTCTTTCTCCCCACTCTCTCTCTCTCTCTCTCTCTCTATCTACCTCCCCTCTTTGTCCAACTGAACCCTGTGTGTTTTGAGGGTGACTACCCCCTCCAGTTATCCCCTCTCCCCTTGTTTGGGGGTTCCTGTACCCAGTCCTTACCCCTTCCCTAATTCCCAAATCTGGGAATGTTTATTTACCCACTGATTCCCGATGTGGCCCTGGCTGACTGTGTGGTGTGTGTGTGTGTGTGTGTGTGCGTGTGCGCGTGTGCTGTGTGTGTGTGTGTGTGTGTGTGCGTGCACGCCTGCACGTGTGCAGCTTTGTGCGTGTGTTGTTATTGCCTTTTCTCCCTTGTGAGAAGCCAAGTATTTTCTTCTATAGTCCGGGGGAGGCCCCCGAGCGAGACGATGGAGGGACATCAACAACTTCGGAATGCTGAAAAGCCTGGAGCGACAGTCTCGGGAAGTTTATTATTCCAAGCCACGTAAAGACCCTCGGAGAGGATCGTTTCAGTCTGGGGGAAACCAGAAGCAGTTCCAGCCTTGATTAACCTCAACCCTGTACAGAGTTTCAAAGCTACTGGTAATTCATCAAAGCTTCCGGAATCTTCCGTAATTTCGATAATTAACATGTAATCGATGGCAATCCATAATAACTTTGGCAATTTATACTTGAATACACATATTTTTTTAGGGGGGTTTAAATTCACATGTAGAATTAATTTGTTATATCTGTGTCCATATTGTCTATGAGTTTCTAGTTTAAAAAGACCGTATGGTTCAAGCGAAAACAGCCCCCCCCCCCCCCCCCCCCCCTATAAAATAGAAAATCTAATCAACAACGGCAATTTCAGTTAACCATGCAACTCTTCCAACTGTTGACTTTCATCACAACTGCCACCAAACATTTACAACTAGAAGTGTGTAAAAAAAATGAATAATATTTGATGCCGAAACCCTCAAATTAAACACCAATAGTATTCAAGTTGATAGTTTAAATTTAGGGGAATGTTTTACAGATTTGCCATTCTGTTTTTTTTATTTATTTTAAAATCATCTTATTTATCCCCTCAGAAAAGCTTCAATTCCTCGGGGCATGGACTCTACAAGGTGTTGAAAGCGTTCCACAGGGATGCTGTTGACTCCAATGCTTCCCACAGTTGTGTCAAGTTGGCTGGATGTCCTTTGGGTGGTGGAACATTCTTGATAGGGAAACTGTTGAGTGTGAAAAACCCAGAAAGCGTTGCAGTTCTTTACAGAAACCGGTGCGCCTGGCACCTACTACCTACCATACCCCGTTCAAAGGCACTTAAATATTTTGTCTTGCCGATTCACCCTCTGAATGACACACATACACAATCCATGTCTCAAGGCTTATAAATCCTTCTTTAACCCCGTCTCCTACTCTTCATCTACACTGATTGAAGTGGATTTAACAGGTGACATCAAATCTTTCCCCTGGATTGACCTGGTCAGTCTATGTCATGGAAAGAGCAGGTGTTCATAATGTTTTGTCCACTCAGTGTGATGTGTTTTTACTACTGAAACAGCTTTGTTGCTACAGCATCTCTGACTGTGTCACAAATGGCACCTTATTCCCTATATAGTGAACCAGGACCCTATGAGCCCTGGTCTAAAGTAGTGCACTAAATAGGGAATAGGGTGTCAGCCCTGGTCTAAAGTAGTGCCCTATATATAGGGAATAGGGTGCCAGTCCTGGTCTATAGTAGTGCCCTATATAGGGAATAAGGTGCCAGCCCTGGTCTAAAGTAGTGCCCTATATAGGGAATAGGGTGCCAGTCCTGGTCTAAAGTAGTGCCCAATGTTTTGTGTATTTTAACATGTGACAGGGCCAGACTGCTGTGATAATATGAAGGACCCAAAGGGTCACTAGATGTCTTGTGATAAATTACCAAAAATTCTTGAAAGTTACCAAAAAACTGTTTTCACTGTAACGGTTGTCGTCGGGAATGGAGGACCAAAACGCAGCAGGAATGTGGATGCTCATCTTGTATATTTATTTTAAATCAAGAGAACACCAAAATAAAGAACTCACGAACAACAAAACAGTCTTGTCATGCTCACTCAGCAAAACAAGAGACAATCTCCCACCACACTACACCAAACAATTACCCATATATAGGACTCTCAATCAGAGGCAACGAGAAAGCACCTGCCTCCAATTGAGAGTCCAACCTTCCATTAACCTACACATAGAAATACACCAACCCAGAAAGAACATAGAAGTACAAAACATAGAACATAAACCAAAACCCGGAAATAATAAATCAAACGCCTTACTAAATAAACCACCACCCCGAACCACATAAAACAAATACCCTCTGCCACGTCCTGACCAAACTACAATAACAAATAACCCCTTATACTGGCCAGGACGTGACAGTACCCCCCCCCCCCTAAAGGTGCAGTACCCCGGATGCACCTCATAAATAAACAAAAAACAAAACAACAACAAAAATTCCCCTCTACTAAAGGGAGGGAAGGGAGGGTGGCTGCCGTCACCTCCCCAACCCACCTATACAGGAGGTGGTTCTGGCTCCGGCCTACTGTCCTCCAGAATGCAGACAGACTTGATTAGTTTCGGGCTGTAGGCAGACTCCCCTTGTTCCGGATCGTAAGGCAGACCTCTTCCTTTCCACACTGTAGGCAGACTCATTAAATACATAGTTCATCATTTTTAGTTCCGGATCGTCAACTGACTTACTTAGTTCCGGGTTGCTGATAGACTCCTTTGGTTCCGGGTCATAGGCAGACTCACCCGGTTCTGGGTCGCTGATGGACTCCCTTGATTCCGGGTCATAGGCAGACTCACCCGGTTCCGGGTCATAGGCAGACTCACCCGGTTTCATAGGCAGACTCACCCGGTTCCGGGTTGCAGGCAAACCCCCTCGGTTCCGGGTCGCCTCACCCGGTTCTGGGTCGCTGATGGACCCCCTTGGTTCCGGGTCACAGGCAGACCCCCTCGGTTCCGGGTCGCTGATGGACTCCGTTGATTCCGGGTCGCAGGCAGTCTCCTTCGGTTCCGGGTCGCAGGCAGTCTCCCTCGGTTCCGGGTCGCAGGCAGTCTCCCTCGGTTCCGGGTCGCAGGCAGTCTCCCTCGGTTCCGGGTCGCAGGCAGTCTCCCTCGGTTCCGGGTCGCAGGCAGTCTCCCTCGGTTCCGGACTAGACACTGCTGCCGGATACTCTGGACTGCACACTGGTGCCGGATACTCTGGACTGCACACTGGTGCCGGACACTCTGGACTGCACACTGTTGCCGGACACTCTGGACTGCACACTGTTGCCGGACACTCTGGACTGCACACTGTTGCTGGACACTCTGGACTGCACACTGTTGCCGGATACTCTGGACCGCACACTATTGCCGAACTCTCGAGGCTGGGTTGACGCACTGGAAGCCTGATGCGTGGTACTGGTACTGGAGGTATCAGCCTGGGAACACGCACCTCAGGGCTAGTGCGGGGAGTGGAAACAGGCTGTACTGGACTGGACTGACTCATTGGAAGCTTGATGCGTGGTGCTGGTACTGGACGTGCCAGACTGGGGTTTCGCACTTCCGGGTCAGCACGAGAGACAGGAACTGGAAACACCGGGCCATGGAGGCGCACAGGCGGTCTTGATCACACCTCCTGCACAACCCGTCCTGGCTGGATGGAACTAGTAGCCCTGTACGAGCGGGGTGCTGGTACAGGGCGAACTGGGCTGTGCAGGGGCCTGATGGTTGCCGTGCGTAGAGCGGGCGTAGGGTAGCCTGGTCCTAGGAGGCGCACCGGTGACCAGATGCGCTGCGCAGGCATCCTCCTACTAGGCTGGATGCCCACTCTAGCACGGCATCTGCGAGGGGCTGGAATAACTCGCACTGGACTGTGCGTGCGTATGGGCGAGATTGTGCGCACTTCTTCAAAACTCGGCGCCCTCCACTCCATATGGTCCTCCATATAAACACGGGTAGCTGGCTTATGGCTTATGGCTCATCCTTGGCCCAGCCAAACTACCCGTGTGCCCCCCCAAAAAATGGGGGGTGCCTCCCGTGCTTCTCCCTCAGCGCGTACAAGGCCTCGTACCTCCGCCTCTCCGCCTTGGCTGCCTCAATTTCCCGTGGGCGACGGTATACCCCAGCCTGGTGCCAAGGTCCAAGGTCCAGCCCCGTCCAGAATTTCCTCCCAGGTCCATTTCTCCTGCCAGTCCATATCGAATTCCCCTTGCTCCTTACTCCACTGCTTGGTCCTTTTGTGGTGGGAGATTCTGTAACGGTTGTCGTCGGGAATGGAGGACCAAAACGCAGCAGGAATGTGGATGCTCATCTTGTATATTTATTTTAAATCAAGAGAACACCAAAATAAAGAACTCACGAACAACAAAACAGTCTTGTCATGCTCACTCAGCAAAACAAGAGACAATCTCCCACCACACTACACCAAACAATTACCCATATATAGGACTCTCAATCAGAGGCAACGAGAAAGCACCTGCCTCCAATTGAGAGTCCAACCTTCCATTAACCTACACATAGAAATACACCAACCCAGAAAGAACATAGAAGTACAAAACATAGAACATAAACCAAAACCCGGAAATAATAAATCAAACGCCTTACTAAATAAACCACCACCCCGAACCACATAAAACAAATACCCTCTGCCACGTCCTGACCAAACTACAATAACAAATAACCCCTTATACTGGCCAGGACGTGACAGTACCCCCCCCCCCTAAAGGTGCAGTACCCCGGATGCACCTCATAAATAAACAAAAAACAAAACAACAACAAAAATTCCCCTCTACTAAAGGGAGGGAAGGGAGGGTGGCTGCCGTCACCTCCCCAACCCACCTATACAGGAGGTGGTTCTGGCTCCGGCCTACTGTCCTCCAGAATGCAGACAGACTTGATTAGTTTCGGGCTGTAGGCAGACTCCCCTTGTTCCGGATCGTAAGGCAGACCTCTTCCTTTCCACACTGTAGGCAGACTCATTAAATACATAGTTCATCATTTTTAGTTCCGGATCGTCAACTGACTTACTTAGTTCCGGGTTGCTGATAGACTCCTTTGGTTCCGGGTCATAGGCAGACTCACCCGGTTCTGGGTCGCTGATGGACTCCCTTCGGTTCCGGGTCGCAGGCAGTCTCCCTCGGTTCCGGGTCGCAGGCAGTCTCCCTCGGTTCCGGGTCGCAGGCAGTCTCCCTCGGTTCCGGGTCGCAGGCAGTCTCCCTCGGTTCCGGGTCGCAGGCAGTCTCCCTCGGTTCCGGACTAGACACTGCTGCCGGATAGTCTGGACTGCACACTGGTGCCGGATACTCTGGACTGCACACTGTTGCCGGACACTCTGGACTTCACACTGTTGCCGGACACTCTGGACTGCACACTGTTGCCGGACACTCTGGACTGCACACTGTTGCCGGATACTCTGGACCGCACACTATTGCCGAACTCTCGAGGCTGGGTTGACGCACTGGAAGCCTGATGCGTGGTACTGGTACTGGAGGTATCAGCCTGGGAACACGCACCTCAGGGCTAGTGCGGGGAGCGGGAACAGGCTGTACTGGACTGGGCTGACTCACTGGAAGCTTGATGCGTGGTGCTGGTACTGGACGTGCCAGACTGGGGTTTCGCACTTCCGGGTCAGCACGAGAGACAGGAACTGGAAACACCGGGCCATGGAGGCGCACAGGCGGTCTTGATCGCACCTCCTGCACAACCCATCCTGGCTGGATGGAACTAGTAGCCCTGTACGAGCGGGGTGCTGGTACAGGGCGAACTGGGCTGTGCAGGGGCCTGATGGTTGCCGTGCGTAGAGCGGGCGTAGGGTAGCCTGGTCCTAGGAGGCGCACCGGTGACCAGATGCGCTGCGCAGGCATCCTCCTACTAGGCTGGATGCCCACTCTAGCACGGCATCTGCGAGGGGCTGGAATAACTCGCACTGGACTGTGCGTGCGTATGTGCGAGATCGTGCGCACTTCTTCAAAACTCGGCGCCCTCCACTCCATATGGTCCTCCATATAAACACGGGTAGCTGGCTTATGGCTTATGACTCATCCTTGGCCCAGCCAAACTACCCGTGTGCCCCCCCCAAAAATGGGGGGTGCCTCCCGTGCTTCTCCCTCAGCGCGTACAAGGCCTCGTACCTCCGCCTCTCCGCCTTGGCTGCCTCGATTTCCCGTGGGCGACGGTATACCCCAGCCTGGTGCCAAGGTCCAGCCCCGTCCAGAATTTCCTCCAGGTCTATTTCTCCCGCCAGTCCATATCGAATTCCCCTTGCTCCTTACTCCGCTGCTTGGTCCTTTTGTGGTGGGAGATTCTGTAACGGTTGTCGTCGGGAATGGAGGACCAAAACGCAGCATGAATGTGGATGCTCATCTTGTATATTTATTTTAAATTAAGAGAACACCAAAATAAAGAACTCACGAACAACACAACAGTCTTGTCATGCACACAAAGCAAAACAAGAGACAATCTCCCACCACACCACACCAAACAATTACCCATATATAGGACTCTCAATCAGAGGCAACGAGAAAGCACCTGCCTCCAATTGAGAGTCCAACCTTCCATTAACCTACACATAGAAATACACCAACCCAGAAAGAACATAGAAGTACAAAACATAAACCAAAACCCGGAAATAATAAATCAAACGCCTTACTAAATAAACCACCACCCCGAACCACATAAAACAAATACCCTCTGCCACGTCCTGACCAAACTACAATAACAAATAACCCTTATACTGGTCAGGACGTGACATTCACTTTGTCCTCATGGGGTATTTTGTGTAGATTAATGAATATTTGTATATATTTAATCCATTTTAGAATAAGGCTGTAATGTACATTTACATTTACATTTTAGTCATTTAGCAGACGCTCTTATCCAGAGCGACTTACAGTAGTGAATGCATACATTTCATACAATTTCATACATTTTTTTTGCTGGCCCCCCGTGGGAATCGAACCCACAACCCTGGCGTTGCAAACACCATGCTCTATCAGCTGAGCTACAGGGAAGGCTAATGTAACAAAATGTGTAAAAAGGGAAGCAGTCTGAAAACTTTCCGAATGCACTGTGTCCTCCCTTTAAACCCCTGTACTGTGTCCTCCCTTTAAACCCTTTAAACCCCTGTACTGTATCCTCCCTTTAAAACCCTGTACTGTAGCCTCCCTTTAAACCCTGTACTGTGTCCTCCCTTTAAAACCCTGTACTGTGTCCTCCCTTTAAAACCCTGTACTGTGTCCTCCCTTTAAAACCCTGTACTGTGTCCTCCCTTTAAAACCCAGTACTGTATCCTCCCTTTAAAACCCTGTACTGTGTCCTCCCTTTAAAACCCTGTACTGTATCCTCCCTTTAAAACCCAGTACTGTATCCTCCCTTTAAACCCTGTACTGCATCCTCCCTTTAAAACCCTGTACTGTAGCCTCCCTTTAAAACCCTGTACTGTATCCTCCCTTTAAACCCTGTACTGCATCCTCCCTTTAAAACCCTGTACATACACATACAAACGCACACACAGAGACAGCAGACGGAAGGTTTGCTATAAGGTTAGATGGTTGGTGTGTTTATCATAAGGCTGGATGGTTGGTGTGTGTGTGTTTGGTATAAGGTTGGATGGTTGGTGTGTTTGCCATAAGGTTAGATGGTTGGTGTGTTTATCATAAGGTTGGATGGTTGGTGTGTTTATCATAAGGTTAGATGGTTGGTGTGTTTGCCATAAGGATGGATGGTTGGTGTGTTTGCCATAAGGATGGATGGTTGGTGTGTTTGCCATAAGCCTTCCCCATTTCTCCTTCTCCAAAATCCAGTCAGCTGATGTTCTGAAAGAGCTGCAAAATCTGGACCCCTACAAATCATCTGGGCTAGACAATCTGGACCCTTTCTTTCTAAAATTATCTGCCGAAATTGTTGCAACCCCTATTATTAGCCTGTTCAACCTCTCTTTCGTGTCGTCTGAGATTCCAAAAGATTGGAAAGCAGCTGCGGTCATTCCCCTCTTCAAAGAGGGGGACACTCTTGACCCAAACTGCTACAGACCTATATCTATCCTACCCTGCCTTTCTAAGGTCTTCGAAAGCCAAGTCAACAAACAGATTACCGACCATTTCGAATCCCACCGCACCTTCTCCGCTATGCAATCTGGTTTCAGAGCTGGTCATGGGTGCACCTCAGCCACGCTCAAGGTCCTAAACGACATCATAACCGCCATCGATAAGAGACAATACTGTGCAGCTTTATTCATAGACCTGGCCAAGGCTTTCGACTCTGTCAATCACCACATCCTCATCGGCAGACTCAATAGTCTTATTTTCTCAAATGATTGCCTCGCCTGGTTCACCAACTACTTCTCTGATAGAGTTCAGTGTGTCAAATCGGAGGGCCTGTTGTCCGGACCTCTGGCAGTCTCTATGGGGGTGCCACAGGGTTAAATCCTTGGGCCGACTCTCTTCTCTGTATACATCAATCATGTCACTCTTGCTGCTGGTGAGTCTCTGATCCACCTCTATGCAGACGACACCATTCTGTATACTTCTGTCCCTTCTTTGGACACTGTGTTAACAACCCTCCAGACGAGCTTCAATGCCATACAACTCTCCTTCCGTGGCCTCCAACTGCTCTTAAATACAAGTAAAACTAAATGCATGCTCTTCAACAGATCCCTGCCCAAACCTGCCCGCCCGTCCAGCATCTCTACTCTGGACGGTTCTGACTTTGAATATGTGGACAACTACAAATACCTAGGTGTCTGGTTAGACTGTAAACTCTCCTTCCAGACTCACATCAAACATCTCCAATCCAAAGTTAAATCTAGAATTGGCTTCCTATCTCGCAACAAAGCATCCTTCACTCATGCTGCCAAACATACCCTCGTACAACTGACCATCCTACTGATCCTCGACTTCGGCGATTTAATTTACAATATAGCCTCCAATACCCTACTCAATAAACTGGATGCAGTCTATCACAGTGCCACCCGTTTTGTCACCAAAGCCCCATATACTACCCACCACTGCGACCTGTACGCTCTCGTTGGCTGGCCCTCGCTTCATACTCGTCGCCAAACCCACTGGCTCCAGGTCATCTACAAGACCCTGCTAGGTAAAGTCCCCCCTTTTCTCAGCTTGCTGGTCACCATAGCAGCACCCACCTGTAGCACACGCTCCAGCAGGTATATCTCTCTGGTCACCCCCAAAGCCAATTCCGCCTTCGGCCGCCTCTCCTTCCAGTTCTCTGCTGCCAATGACTGGAACGAACTACAAAAATCTCTGAAACTGGAAACACTTATCTCCCTCACTAGCTTTAAGCACCAGCTGTCAGAGCAGCTCACAGATTACTGCCCATCTATAATTTAGCCCAAACAACTACCGCTTCCCCTACTGTATTTATTTATTTTGCTCCTTTGCACTGTAT
>NC_138308.1:95418660-95448660 GCF_965601325.2 Salmo salar | reverse complement strand
ACTACAACTGTGCTATACTACTATACTACCACTAATACTACTACTGTTCTATACTACTACTACTGTACTATACTACTATACTACCACTAATACGTACTGCTATAGAGGTGCTATTCTACTACTACTGTGCTATACTACTATACTACCACTAATACGTACTGCTATAGAGGTGCTATTCTACTACTACTGTACTATACTACTATACTACCACTAATACTACTACTGTTCTATACTACTACTACTGTACTATACTACCACTAATACGTACTGCTATAGAGGTGCTATTCTACTACAACTGTACTATACTACTATACTACCACTAATACTACTACTGTTCTATACTACTACTACTGTACTATACTACCACTAATACGTACTGCTATAGAGGTGCTATTCTACTACAACTGTACTATACTACTATACTACCACTAATACTACTACTGTTCTATACTACTACTACTGTACTATACCACCACTAATACGTACTGCTATAGAGGTGCTATTCTACTACAACTGCCCCCCCCCCGTCACTACTACTACTACTACCCCCTACGCGCAGGGGCTACACTACCGGTACTACTCCCCCCCGTTCTATAATACTACTACTACTGTACTATACTACCACTAATACGTACTGCTATAGAGGTGCTATTCTACTACTACTGTACTATACTACTATACTACCACTAATACTACTACTGTTCTATACTACTACTACTACTGTACTATACTACTACTGTACTATACAACTACTACTGTACCATACTACAACTGTACTATACTACTATACTACCACTAATACTACTACTGTTCTATACTACTACTACTGTACTATACTACTACTGTACTATACTACCACTAATACGTACTGCTATAGAGGTGCTATTCTACTACAGCTGTACTATACTACTATACTACCACTAATACTACTACTGTTCTATACTACTACTACTACTGTACTATACTACCACTAATACGTACTGCTATAGAGGTGCTATTCTACTACAACTGTACTATACTACTATACTACCACTAATACTACTACTGTTCTATACTACTACTACTGTACTATACTACCACTAATACGTACTGCTATAGAGGTGCTATTCTACTACAACTGTACTATACTACTATACTACCACTAATACTACTACTGTACTATACTACTACTGTACTATACAACTACTACTGTACCATACTACAACTGTACTATACTACTATACTACCACTAATACTACTACTGTTCTATACTACTACTACTGTACTATACTACTACTGTACTATACAACTACTACTGTACCATACTACAACTGTACTATACTACTACTAATACAACTACTGTACTATACAACTACTACTGTACCATACTACAACTGTACTATACTACTACTAATACCACTACTGTACTATACTACTACTGCTGTACTATACTACTACTAATACGACTACTGTACTATACAACTACTACTGTACCATACTACAACTGTACTATACTACTATACCACCACTAATACTACTACTGTACTATACTACTACTACAACTGTACTATACTACTATACTACCACTAATACTACTACTGTACTATACTACTACTACTACTGTACTATACTACTACTAATACGACTACTGTACTTTACAACTACTACTGTACCATACTACAACTGTACTATACTACTACTAATACCACTACTGTACTATACTACTACTGCTGTCATATACTACTATACTGTTACTAGTACTACTACTGTACTATACTACTACTAATACTACTACTGTACTATATTACTATACTACTTCTGTTGTCATATACTTCCATACTATTACTAATACTACTACTGTACTATACTACTACTGATACTGCTGTCATATACTGCTACTCATACCACTACTGCTGCCATATACTACTATACTGCTACTAGTACTACTATTGTACTATACTACTACTGCTGTCATATACTACTATACTATTACTAGTACTACTACTGTACTATAATACTACTGCTGTCATATACTACTATACTATCACTAATACTACTACTGTAGTATACTACACTACCACTATACCACTACTAGTTGACCTGCCAATGTACTATACTACTATTAATACTACTACTGTGCTATACTGCAATAATAATACTAATACTACTACTGTGCAATATTATAATACTACTATACAACTAATACTACCACTGTGCTATACTATAATAATACTGTACTATACTACTATACTACTACTGTACTATACTGCTACTAATGCTACTACTTTACTATACTGCTATACTACTACTATTAGTACTACTGTACTATATTACTACTACCAATACTCCTACTGTGCTATACTACTACTATAATACTACTACTACTATACTATACTTCTATACCACTGATACGCATACTGTACTGTAATATTATACTACTATACTACTACTATACTACTACTGTACTACACCACTATACTACTACTGCACTATATTACTATGCTACTATTAATACTACTACTTTACTATACTGCTACTCACACTACTAACGTACTGTTCTCTCTCTTTCTCTCTCTCTCTCTCCATCCATTCTCGCTCCTCCTCTCCAGATCTTGGCATGGGGAGTGCGTAACCTGAAGAGCTTCCAGCTAGCTAGCGTTACCTCTCCCAGCCTGCAGGTGGAGTGTGGAGGCAGCATGGTTCAGTCCTGCGTCATACGATCTACAAAGAAGAAACCCAACTTCGACATCAACACACTCTTCATAGACGTGGTAAGACCTAGTTCCAAACCCACAACTAGTACCTATCTCAAGGCTTTAACCCTCACCCCCTACCTTCATCACTAGCCTCTACACTCCTACCCTTCACCCTAGCCCCTTACCTCCTGCCTTCATCACTAGTCTATACACTCCTACCCTTCACCCTAGCCCCTTACCTCCTGCCTTCATCACTAGTCTATACACTCCTACCCTTCACCCTAGCCCTTTACCTCCTGCCTTCATCACTAGTCTATACACTCCTACCCTTCACCCTAGCCCTTTACCTCCTGCCTTCATCACTAGTCTATACACTCCTACCCTTCACCCTAGCCCTTTACCTCCTGCCTTCATCACTAGTCTATACACTCCTACCCTTCACCCTAGCCTCCTTATCCACATGGCCCAGTTCCAAAACGACCACTAGGCCCTTACTCCTTGCTTTCACTAGCTACCTCAGACCCGATAAACATAGTTTGATTGAGAACTAGAATACACAAGCGACTAATGACCTTCCTGTGTTCTATTACTGGAATCAGTGTTATTCAACAATATGGTCCTACAGTATGTAGAATCAGAGGTCCTACAGTATGTAGAATCAGAGGTCCTACAGTATGTAGAATCAGAGGTCCTACAGTATGTAGAATCAGAGGTCCTACAGTATGTAGAATCAGAGGTCCTACAGTATGTAGAATCAGAGGTCCTACAGCATGTAGAATCAGAGGTCCTACAGTATGTAGAATCAGAGGTCCTACAGTATGTAGAATCAGAGGTCCTACAGTATGTAGAATCAGAGGTCCTACAGTATGTAGAATCAGAGGTCCTACAGTATGTAGAATCAGAGGTCCTACAGTATGTAGAATCAGAGGTCCTACAGTATGTAGAATCAGAGGTCCTACAGTATGTAGAATCAGAGGTCCTACAGTATGTAGAATCAGAGGTCCTACAGTATGTAGAATCAGTGTTAGTCAACCATTTTTTATTTTAATTTTATATTTTACCTTTATTTAACCAGGTAGGCCAGTTGAGAACAAGTTCTCATTTAACCAACTGCGACCTGGCCAAGATAAAGCAAAGCAGTGCGACACAAACAACAACACAGAGTTACACATGGAATAAACAAACATACAGTCAATAACACAATAGAAAAGTCTATATACAGTGTGAAAATGGTGTGAGGAGGTAAGGAAATAAATAGGCCATAGTAGCGAAGTAATTACAATTTAGCAAATTAACACTGGAGTGATAGATGTGCAGATGATGATGTGCAAGTACAAATACTGGTGTTCAAAAGAGCGGAAAAGTAAATAAAAACAATATGGGGATGAGGTAGGTAGATGGGCTGTGTACAGCTGCTGCGATCGGTTAGCTGCTCAGATAGCTGATGCTTCAAGTTCAGCGATTTTTTTTGTGACAATAGATGCCATCATTCACCAGAACAGAGAGACTGAATGTCTAATATCAACACAGTGCTAGGTTTTGACCAGAGCCGTAATAGAGCCCTGTATAGAGAATGCGTTGTCATTTGGGACACAGTCCTCATCAGGCAGAGAGAGGCCCTCCATAACGGTCCTCATCAGGCAGAGAGAGGCCCTCCATAACGGTCCTCATCAGGCAGAGAGGGGCCCTCCTTAACGGTCCTCATCAGGCAGAGAGAGGCCCTCCATAACGGTCCTCATCAGGCAGAGAGGTCCTCCATAACGGGTCCTCATCAGGCAGAGAGAGGCCCTCCATAACGGTCCTCATCAGGCAGAGAGAGGCCCTCCATAACGGTCCTCATCAGGCAGAGAGAGGCCCTCCATAACGGTCCTCATCAGGCAGAGAGGCCCTCCATAACGGTCCTCATCAGGCAGAGAGAGGCCCTCCATAACGGTCCTCATCAGGCAGAGAGAGGCCCTCCATAACGGTCCTCATCAGGCAGAGAGGCCCTCCATAACGGTCCTCATCAGGCAGAGAGAGGCCCTCCATAACGGTCCTCATCAGGCAGAGAGAGGCCCTCCATAACGGTCCTCATCAGGCAGAGAGAGGCCCTCCATAACGGTCCTCATCAGGCAGAGAGAGGCCCTCCATAACGGTCCTCATCAGGCAGAGAGGCCCTCCATAACGGTCCTCATCAGGCAGAGAGAGGCCCTCCATAACGGTCCTCATCAGGCAGAGAGAGGCCCTCCATAACGGTCCTCATCAGGCAGAGAGAGGCCATCCATAACGCTAACTCATTCCTCCTGCTCTGTCTCTAACGAGGTCCTCTATGATGTGGTTTCACTCAGACTTTGATCTTAACTAATCACAATAGACAGACTTCATTCACTCAGTACTTCTAAGTTATCAAATCACATTTTATTTGTCACATGCGCCGAATACAACAGTGCAGTTAAAAAAAAAGAAAAGAAAATAAGAACAACAAATGAAAGTAACAAATAATGAAAGAGAATGGTGTAAGGTATCTGTTTGACCAATAGGAATGATCCTGAGGATTTCCAGACTTCCAACACCACATGTACAGAGTACAGCCATACCGTTACTGTAGAAACAAGCTTTCGGGTTTGACCTCAGACGGTAAACTTATTTTAAAGACCATTTAAAAAAAAAATTAAAAAAAAACGTATCTGTGTCATTCTCACTTCATTCTTAGCCAGCAGCACATATTCTGACTCAGTTTGCCCAAAACATCTCCCTCGGAAAGGTCAGGCGTGAAGATCAGGATCCTCGTCCAGGAAGGGCTGTGTTCGCATGGAGATGTAGAAAACGTAAACAAACATAATTTAATAACGTTTCCAGTCTTAGACATGTGATCCCGTGTTCCTGGGCTGGCTGAGAGTACTGACGTTCTGTTTTAGACAGTTACACAGTATATCCAATCAAATCTGAGGAAGGAAAATAAACATCAAATCAAATGAGAGAACAGGGAAAGGTAATGCTCTCTGACAGGATCACACTGTGTCTTCATCCCTCTCTATTATCCATCTTCATTTCATCATCTGTTCCTTCCCCTCTCACTCTCAATCGCTGTCTCCCTATCAATTGACCATCTCTTCATCTTGATGTTTCCCATCTCCTCCTCTTCCTCTCTCCTCCTCTCTCCTCCTCTCCCTCCTCTCTCCTCCTCTCCCCTCCTCTCTCCTCCTCTCCCCTCCTCTCCTCCTCTCCCCTCCTCTCTCCTCCTCTCTACTCCTCTCTCCTCCTCCTCTCTACTCCTCTCTCCTCCTCCTCCCTCCTCTCTCCTCATCTCTCCTCCTCTTCTCTCTTCCTCCTCTCTCCTCCTCCTTCCTCCTCTCCCCTCCTCTCCCCTCCTCTCCCCTCCTCTCTCCTCCTCTCTACTCCTCTCTCCTCCTCCTCCATCCTCCCTCCTCCTCTCTCCTCATTTCTCCTCCTCTTCTCCTCCTCCTCTCTCCTCCTCTCTCCTCCTCTCTCTTCCTCCTCCCTCCTCCTCTCTCCTCCTCCTCTCTCCTCCTCTCTCCCCCTCTTCTCTCTTCCTCCTCTCTCCTCCTCCCTCCTCCTCCTCTCTCCTCCTCCTCCTCTCTCCTCCTCCTCTCTCCTCCTCTCTTCTTCTCTCTCCTCCTCTCTACTCATCTCTCCTTCTCTCTCCTCCTCTCTCCTCCTCCTCTCTACTCCTCTATCCTCCTCCTCCCTCCTCCTCTCTCCTCCTCCCTCCTCCTCTTCTCTCTTCCTCCTCTCCCCTTCTCTCTCCTCCTCTCTCCTCCTCTCTCCTCCTCTCTCCTCCTCTCTCCTCCTCCTCTCTCCTCTTCCCTCCTCCTCTCTCCTCCTCTCTACTCCTCTCTACTCCTCTCTCTTCCTCCTCCCTCCTCCCTCCTCCTCTCTCCTCATCTCTCCCCCTCTTCTCTCTTCCTCCTCCCTCCTCCTCCTCCTCTGTCCTTCTCTCTCCTCCTCTCTACTCCTCTCTCCTCCTCCTCTCTACTCCTCTCTCCTCCTCCTCCCTCCTCCTCTCTCCTCCTCCTCTCCCCTTCTCTCCCCTTCTCTCACCTCCTCTCTACTCCTCTCTCCTCCTCTCTACTCCTCTCTCCTCCTCCTCTCTCCTCCTCCCTCCTCCTCTCTCCTCCTCTCTACTCCTCTCTCCTCCTCCTCTCTCCTCCTCCCTCCTCCTCTCTCCTCCTCTCTCCTCCTCCTCCCTCCTCCTCTCTTCTCTTCTCTCCAGAGACTGCCCTGTGAGGAGCTTTATATGCCACCTATCATTCTGAAGATCATCGACAACAGACAGTTTGGGAGGAAACCGGTGGTAGGACAGTGTACCATCAGGAACCTGGAGGACTATCGCTGTACCCCTGAGGAAGAGGGGCAGGAGGAAGAGGACGAGCTTGGTAAGAGAGGGATAGAGAGAGGAGGAGGGGCTGGAGGAAGAAGAGATGAAAGCAGTAGGGGAAAGGGAGGAAGTTGAGTTAATGGGTGTAAAGAAAAGATGGTGTTTGTTGATAAAGGAAGATACATAAGACAACATAAAACATATCACTGTCCTTGAAACGTTATCACGTGTACCATTATGATCCTTCCGCTGTACGTGTTATTCAGAGGAGATTGTCCAGACGCCTCGTGACGATGTTCTGATCGACATCGATGACAAGGAACCCCTCATCACCTCACAGGTAGGCTCTGTCACCTATCAACCAATCGATTGATCAATCAAACAACAAATTAACCAACCAAGTGATCAATCAATCAACCAATTCAACTTCATGAGCATTTCACACAAGGTTAAAAGAAGAGGACCGTGGGCATTGATCTTTCTCCAACATGTAACCTTTCACCTGTGTGAGTGTTGATATGGTATAGACAAATTAGACAGTTAATAAGAGAAGATGTACTTTATAGTCCAATAACTTAAAGAAAACAGAAAATGTTCATTAAGTTACATGCAATAACCTGCTCCCATTCCCACCCCCTGACCTCTAGCCTGACCCTGAGTCATCTCTATGACCCTGGTCCTATATCTCCATGACCCTGAGCTCAGTCATCTCTATGACCCTGGTCCTATATCTCCATGACCCTGGTCCTTAATCTCCATGACCCTGGTCCTATATCTCCATGACCCTGGTCCTTAATCTCCATGACCCTGGTCCTATATCTCCATGACCCTGGTCCTATATCTCCATGACCCTGGTCCTTAATCTCCATGACCCTGGTCCTATATCTCCATGACCCTGGTCCTATATCTCCATGACCCTGGTCCTATATCTCCATGACCCTGGTCCTATATCTCCATGACCCTGAGCTCAGTCATCTCTATGACCCTGGTCCTATATCTCCATGACCCTGAGCTCAGTCATCTCTATGACCCTGGTCCTATATCTCCATGACCCTGGTCCTATATCTCCATGACCCTGGTCCTATATCTCCATGACCCTGGTCCTATATCTCCATGACCCTGGTTCTAAATCTCCATGACCCTGGTCCTATATCTCCATGACCCTGGTCCTTAATCTCCATGACCCTGGTCCTATATCTCCATGACCCTGGTCCTATATCTCCATGACCCTGGTCCTATATCTCCATGACCCTGGTCCTATATCTCCATGACCCTGGTCCTATATCTCCATGACCCTGGTCCTATATCTCCATGACCCTGGTCCTATATCTCCATGACCCTGGTCCTATATCTCCATGACCCTGGTCCTAAATCTCCATGACCCTGGTCCTTAATCTCCATGACCCTGGTCCTTAATCTCCATGACCCTGGTCCTATATCTCCATGACCCTGGTCCTTAATCTCCATGACCCTGGTCCTTAATCTCCATGACCCTGGTCCTATATCTCCATGACCCTGGTCCTAAATCTCCATGACCCTGGTCCTATATCTCCATGACCCTGAGCTCAGTCATCTCTATGACCCTGGTCCTATATCTCCATGACCCTGGTCCTATATCTCCATGACCCTGGTCCTATATCTCCATGACCCTGGTCCTATATCTCCATGACCCTGGTCCTATATCTCCATGACCCTGGTCCTATATCTCCATGACCCTGGTCCTATATCTCCATGACCCTGGTCCTATATCTCCATGACCCTGGTCCTAAATCTCCATGACCCTGGTCCTAAATCTCCATGACCCTGGTCCTTAATCTCCATGACCCTGGTCCTTAATCTCCATGACCCTGGTCCTATATCTCCATGACCCTGGTCCTATATCTCCATGACCCTGAGCTCAGTCATCTCTATGACCCTGGTCCTATATCTCCATGACCCTGGTCCTATATCTCCATGACCCTGGTCCTATATCTCCATGACCCTGGTCCTATATCTCCATGACCCTGAGCTCAGTCATCTCTATGACCCTGGTCCTATATCTCCATGACCCTGGTCCTATATCTCCATGACCCTGGTCCTATATCTCCATGACCCTGGTCCTATATCTCCATGACCCTGGTCCTATATCTCCATGACCCTGGTCCTATATCTCCATGACCCTGGTCCTATATCTCCATGACCCTGGTCCTATATCTCCATGACCCTGGTCCTTAATCTCCATGACCCTGGTCCTTAATCTCCATGACCCTGGTCCTATATCTCCATGACCCTGGTCCTTAATCTCCATGACCCTGGTCCTATATCTCCATGACCCTGGTCCTATATCTCCATGACCCTGGTCCTTAATCTCCATGACCCTGGTCCTTAATCTCCATGACCCTGGTCCTATATCTCCATGACCCTGGTCCTATATCTCCATGACCCTGGTCCTATATCTCCATGACCCTGGTCCTATATCTCCATGACCCTGGTCCTATATCTCCATGACCCTGGTCCTATATCTCCATGACCCTGGTCCTTAATCTCCATGACCCTGGTCCTTAATCTCCATGACCCTGGTCCTTAATCTCCATGACCCTGGTCCTATATCTCCATGACCCTGGTCCTTAATCTCCATGACCCTGGTCCTATATCTCCATGACCCTGGTCCTATATCTCCATGACCCTGGTCCTTAATCTCCATGACCCTGGTCCTTAATCTCCATGACCCTGGTCCTATATCTCCATGACCCTGGTCCTATATCTCCATGACCCTGGTCCTATATCTCCATGACCCTGGTCCTATATCTCCATGACCCTGGTCCTATATCTCCATGACCCTGGTCCTTAATCTCCATGACCCTGGTCCTATATCTCCATGACCCTGGTCCTATATCTCCATGACCCTGGTCCTAAATCTCTATGACCCTACAGCGCTGGGTACAGGGTTGTGTTGGGCTGGGCTGGGTACAGGGTTGTGTTAGGCTGGATACAGGGCTGGGTACAGGGTTGTGTTGAGCTGGGTACAGGGTTGTGTTGGGCTGGGTACAGGGTTGTATTGGGTTGGGTACAGGGCTGGATACAGGGCTGGGTACAGGGCTGGGTACAGGGCTGTGTTGGGTTGGGTACAGGGCTGTGTTGGGTTGGGTACAGGGCTGTGTTGGGTTGGGTACAGGGCTGGATACAGGGCTGGGTACAGGGCTGGATACAGGGCTGGATACAGGGCTGGGTACAGGGCTGGGTACAGGGTTGTATTGGGTTGGGTACAGGGCTGGGTACAGGGCTTGGTACAGGGTTGTATTGGGTTGGGTACAAGGCTGGGTACAGGGCTGTTTTGGGTAAAGACAATAAACTGACTATGACCTGGAATGTGTTCCTATTAGACCCACAGTTTTTATTTATTATTTATTTTATTTCAACTTTATTTAACCAGGTAGGCAAGTTGAGAACAAGTTCTCATTTACAATTGCGACCTGGCCAAGATAAAGCAAAGCAGTGCGACACAAACAACAACACAGAGTTACACATGGAATAAACAAACTTACAGTCAATAACACAGTAGGAAAAATATATATACAGTCTGTGAAAATGAGATAAGACCGGTGGCGTGACCATGTTATGGCAACATTGGTTCATACGGTAGGTACTGTTGCCATGGTATTGGATCGAAGTCATCCTGAACTGTAGTAAAGTCCTGTGGTTATGGGGATGCCTGTACTAAGGACAGAAATCATCCTGAACTGTAGTAAAGTCCTGTGGTTATTGGGATGCCTGTACTAAGGACAGAAATCATCCTGAACTGTAGTAAAGTCCTGTGGTTATGGGGATGCCTGTACTAAGGACAGAAATCATCCTGAACTGTAGTAAAGTCCTGTGGTTATGGAGATGCCTGTACTAAGTACAGAAATCATCCTGAACTGTAGTAAAGTCCTGTGGTTATGGGGATGCCTGTACTAAGGACAGAAATCATCCTGAACTGTAGTAAAGTCCTGTGCTTATGGGGATACCTGTACTTCAGGGCTGGTGTGGGCAGTCAGGGAAGAACTGTCAGGCCTGGACACAGACGTACCTTTGGCATGACCGTGTGATTGCAGAATTGGATCATACAGTAGGCACTGTTGCCACGGTAGTGAGGTCAGGGACTGCCTTAGTGACTGGCTGGGGGTTTCCTGTACTTCAGGGCTGCTGGCTCATATAGTCATACATTAGGTAATATTGCCACAGTGAGGCTGGGTGTGAGGCTGGTTTAGCAGGTCCTATTGACAAGCCTGGACCCAGAGGTACTGGTGGCATGACAGTATGAAGGGAAACATTGGAAGAATTGGTCCTATATTAGGCACTGTTGCCATGGTAAGGCCTGCAGCACAGAATAGTACCGTTGCCATGGTAAGGCCTGCAGCACAGAATAGTACCGTTGCCATGGTAAGGCCTGCAGCACAGAATAGTACCGTTGCCATGGTAAGGCCTGCAGCACAGAATAGTACCATTGCCATGGTAAGGCCTGCAGCACAGAATAGTACCGTTGCCATGGTAAGGCCTGCAGCACAGAATAGTACCGTTGCCATGGTAAGGCCTGCAGCACAGAATAGTACCGTTGCCATGGTAAGGCCTGCAGCACAGAGAGCTACTGTTGCCATGGTAAGGCCTGCAGAACAGAAGGGTACCGTTGCCATGGTAAGGCCTGCAGCACAGAGAGCTACTGTTGCCATGGTAAGGTCTGCAGCACAGAAAGGTACCGTTGCCATGGTAAGGCCTGCAGCACAGAGAGCTACTGTTGCCATGGTAAGGCCTGCAGAACAGAAAGGTACCGTTGCCATGGTAAGGCCTGCAGCACAGAGAGCTACTGTTGCCATGGTAAGGCCTGCAGCACAGAAAGGTACCGTTGCCATGGTAAGGCCTGCAGCACAGAAAGGTACCGTTGCCATGGTAAGGCCTGCAGCACAGAGAGCTACTGTTGCCATGGTAAGGCCTGCAGCACAGAAAGGTACCGTTGCCATGGTAAGGCCTGCAGCACAGAAAGGTACCGTTGCCATGGTAAGGCCTGCAGAACAGAATCAAATCAAATCAAATCAAATGTATTTTTATATAGCCCTTCGTACATCAGCTGATATTCTCAAAGTGCTGTACAGAAACCCAGCCTAAAACCCCAAACAGCAAGCAAAGCATGTGAAAGAAGCACGGTGGCTAGGAAAAACTCCCTAGGAAAAACTCCCTAGAAAGGCCAAAAACCTAGGAAGAAACCTAGAGAGGAACCAGGCTATGAGGGGTGGCCAGTCCTCTTCTGGCTGTGCAGGGTGGATATTATAACAGAACATGGTCAAAATGTTAAAATGTTAAAATGTTCATAAATGACCAGAATGGTCAAATAATAATCATAGTAGTTGTCGAGGGTGCAACAAGCACGTCCGGTGAACAGGTCAGGGTTCCATAGCCGCAGGCAGAACAGTTGAAACTGGAGCAGCAGCACGGCCAGGTGGACTGGGGACAGCAAGGAGTCATCATACCAGGTAGTCCTGAGGCATGGTCCTAGGGCTCAGGTCCTCCGAGAGAAAGACAGAAAGAGAGAAAGAGAGAATTAGAGAGTGCATATTTAAATACACACAGGACACCGGATAAGACAAGAGAAATACTCCAGATGTAACAGACTGACCCTAGCCCCCCGACACATAAACTACTGCAGCATAAATACTGGAGGCTGAGACAGGAGGGATCAGAAGACACTGTGGCCCCATCCGATGATACCCCGGACAGGGCCAAACAGGCAGGATATAACCCCACCCACTTTGCCAAAGCACAGCCCCCACACCACTAGAGGGATGTCTCCAACCACCAACTTACCGTCCTAAGACAAGGCCGAGTATAGCCCACAACGATCTCCGCCATGGCACAACCCAAGGGGGGGGCGCCAACCCAGACAGGAAGACCACGTCAGTGACTCAACCCACTCAAGTGACGCACCCCTCCCATGGACGGCATGGAAGAACACCAGTAGGCCAGTGACTCAGCCCCTGTAAAAGGGTTAGAGGCAGAGAATCCCAGTGGAAAGAGGGGAACCGGCAAGGCAGAGACAGCAAGGGCGGTTCGTTGCTCCAGCCTTTCCGTTCACCTTCACACTCCTGGGCCAGACTATACTTAATCATAGGACCTACTGAAGAGATAAGTCTTCAGTAAAGACTTAAAGGTTGAGACTGAGTCTGCGTCTCTCACATTGGTAGGCAGACCATTCCATAAAAATGGAGCTCTATAGGAGAAAGCCCTACCTCCAGCCGTTTGCTTAGAAATTCTAGGGACAATTAGGAGGCCTGCGTCTTGTGACCGTAGCGTACGTGTAGGTATGTACGGCAGGACCAAATCGGAAAGATAGGTAGGAGCAAGCCCATGTAATGCTTTGTAGGTTAGCAGTAAAACCTTGAAATCAGCCCTTGCCTTAACAGGAAGCCAGTGTAGGGAGGCTAGCACTGGAGTAATATGATCAAATTTTTTGGTTCTAGTCAGGATTCTAGCAGCCGTATTTAGCACTAACTGAAGTTTATTTAGTGCTTTATCCGGGTAGCCGGAAAGTACCGTTGCCATGGTAAGGCCTGCAGAACAGAAAGGTACCGTTGCCATGGTAAGGCCTGCAGCACAGAAAGGTACTGTTGCCATGGTAAGGCGTGCAGAACAGAAAGGTACTGTTGCCATGGTAAGGCATACAGAACAGAAAGGTACTGTTGCCATGGTAAGGCCTGCAGCACAGAGAGCTACTGTTGCCATGGTAAGGCCTGCAGCACAGAAAGGGACCGTTGCCATGGTAAGGCCTGCAGAACAGAAAGGTACCGTTGCCATGGTAAGGCCAGCAGAACAGAAAGGTACCGTTGCCATGGTAAGGCCAGCAGAACAGAAAGGTACCGTTGCCATGGTAAGGCCTGCAGAACAGAAAGGTACCGTTGCCATGGTAAGGCCTGCAGCACAGAAAGGTACCGTTGCCATGGTAAGGCCTGCAGAACAGAAAGGTACCGTTGCCATGGTAAGGCCTGCAGCACAGAAAGGTACTGTTGCCATGGTAATGCCTGCAGAACAGAAAGGTACCGTTGCCATGGTAATGCCTGCAGAACAGAAAGGTACTGTTGCCATGGTAAGGCCTGCAGAACAGAAAGGTACCGTTGCCATGGTAAGGCCTGCAGAACAGAAAGGTACCGTTGCCATGGTAAGGCCTGCAGAACAGAAAGGTACCGTTGCCGTGGTGTCAGAGGTCATGGCCCTGAAGCGGAGATCAGCACAAAAGGTCACAGATTTGCCTGTGTGATGAGGACACTAGTAAGTGGTACATAGACCCTCCTCTGGTATTTCACCCTTAACTTAGTGACCAGACAGCTGGGATATTCTAGTGGCTAGAAACAGTACATTTGGCAGACCTGGAAGTGAACATGGACTCTTGTTCTCTGAAAAACGACCAGCTCATTGGATGGAAAGTCAGAACAGAGGGTAACAGAACAGAGATATCGTCAATTCCCCAGCGTGAAGACCTACTAAAATACTAAACAATATAGGGAATGTCAGAAGAGGAAAGAAAAGGAGAGATTTTGGAGAATAAAATAAGAGATTTGGGAGGGATTAAGGAGATTGGAAAATGGTTTCCATGTTCCAGTTGTTACCCTCCTGTCTCTGTGTGTTTAAATCATTGGATAAAGAGAAGAAAGAAAGGATGAAGAGAGGGAGAGAGAGGGGAGAGAAAGAGAGAGAGGGAGAGGGAAGAGAGAAGGAGAGAGAAAGGGAGAGAGGGGAGAGAGAAGGAGAGAGAAAGGGAAGAGAGTTTTAAACGAGTGGAGACAACCTCGAGTCTTGCGGTTTCAACAATGACCACCATCTGCAGAAACGTGGGCTGCATCATCATTGTTGGAGCGTGTTTAGTTACGCTCCTGTTTGTACACACACACACACACACACACACACACACACACACACACACACACACACACAAAAATGGCGCTTACACATTTATTTTCCTCTAGCCTAGTCACGTTTTCCTTCAAACTAATCTACACACAGACATCGAGACAATCTAAGACGCTGGCAGGTTTTGAGGTTTATTTCACTGACGAAGGACAGAGCAGGAGAGTGAAGGTTTCAACAACATTTTTGTCGGGTTCACGTAGGATCGGGTTTCAAGAACATAGGAGTAAGACTAGACATTATCATAACCTTTACCCTGTAGTCTCTCAGTTTCTAATGGTTAGTTAACTCAACAGTCTCTCAGTTTCTAATGGTTAGTTAACACAACAACAGTCTCTCAGTTTCTAATGGTTAGTTAACACAACAACAGTCTCTCAGTTTCTAACTGTTAGTTAACACAACAACAGTCTCTCAGTTTCTAACGGTTAGTTAACACAACAACAGTCTCTCAGTTTCTAACTGTTAGTTAACACAACAACAGTCTCTCAGTTTCTAATGGTTAGTTAACACAACAACAGTCTCTCAGTTTCTAATGGTTAGTTAACACAACAACAGTCTCTCAGTTTCTAATGGTTAGTTAACACAACAACAGTCTCTCAGTTTCTAACTGTTAGTTAACACAACAACAGTCTCTCAGTTTCTAACGGTTAGTTAACACAACAACAGTCTCTCAGTTTCTAATGGTTAGTTAACACAACAACAGTCTCTCAGTTTCTAATGGTTAGTTAACACAACAACAGTCTCTCAGTTTCTAATGGTTAGTTAACACAACAACAGTCTCTCAGTTTCTAATGGTTAGTTAACACAACAACAGTCTCTCAGTTTCTAATGGTTAGTTAACTCAACAGTCTCTCAGTTTCTAACGGTTAGTTAACACAACAACAGTCTCTCAGTTTCTAACGGTTAGTTAACACAACAACAGTCTCTCAGTTTCTAATGGTTAGTTAACACAACAACAGTCTCTCAGTTTCTAACTGTTAGTTAACACAACAACAGTCTCTCAGTTTCTAATGGTTAGTTAACACAACAACAGTCTCTCAGTTTCTAATGGTTAGTTAACACAACAACAGTCTCTCAGTTTCTAATGGTTAGTTAACACAACAACAGTCTCTCAGTTTCTAATGGTTAGTTAACACAACAACAGTCTCTCAGTTTCTAACTGTTAGTTAACACAACAACAGTCTCTCAGTTTCTAATGGTTAGTTAACACAACAACAGTCTCTCAGTTTCTAATGGTTAGTTAACACAACAACAGTCTCTCAGTTTCTAATGGTTAGTTAACACAACAACAGTCTCTCAGTTTCTAATGGTTAGTTAACACAACAACAGTCTCTCAGTTTCTAATGGTTAGTTAACACAACAACAGTCTCTCAGTTTCTAATGGTTAGTTAACACAACAACAGTCTCTCAGTTTCTAATGGTTAGTTAACTCAACAGTCTCTCAGTTTCTAATGGTTAGTTAACACAACAACAGTCTCTCAGTTTCTAATGGTTAGTTAACTCAACAGTCTCTCAGTTTCTAATGGTTAGTTAACACAACAACAGTCTCTCAGTTTCTAACGGTTAGTTAACACAACAACAGTCTCTCAGTTTCAAACAGTTAACAGATGACAAATCATTTGCACTATTACTGAATTACTGAAGGTACATTATTTACCAGTTGCCGTGATAAATGTTTTGTTGTTGTTGGTTACTCTCCTCAAACAATAGCATGGTATTATTTCACTGTCATAGCTACTGTTAATTGGACAGTGCAGTTAGATTAACAATACTTTAAGCTTTCTCCCCATATAAGACTAACGATCCTTGGTAGGACCTTCTTAAAACAGTTCCAAATACAGGGCATTCAGAAAGTATTCAGACTCCTTGACTTTTTCCACCTTTTTTTAAAAATTGTTTTTGCCTTATTCTAAAATGGGTAAACATTTGTGCAAATGTATTAAAAAGAAACAACTGAAATATCACCCTTTACTCAGTACTTTGTGGAAGCACCTTTGGCAGCGATTCCATCCTCAAGTCTTCTTGGGTATGACGCTACAAGCTTGGCACACCTGTATTTGGGGAGTTTCTCCATTTCTTCTCTGCAAATCCTCTCAAGCTCTGTCAGGTTGGATGGGGAGCGTCGCTGCACAGCTATTTTCAGGTCTCTCCAGAGATGTTAGATCGGGTTCAAGTCCGGGCTCTGGCTGGGCCACTCAAGGACGTTTAGAGACTGAAGCCACTCCTTCATTGTCTTGGCTGTGTGCTTAGGGTCGTTGTCCTGTTGGAAGGTGAACCTTCGCCCCAGTCTGAGGTCCTGAGTGCTCTGGAGCAGGTTTTCATCAAGGATCTCTATGTACTTTGTTCCGTTCATCTTTCCCCCGATCCTGACTAGTCTCCCAGTCCCTGCCGCTGAAAAACATCCCCACAGAATGATGCTGCCACCACCATGCTTCACCGTAGGGATGGTGCCAGGTTTCCTCCAGACGTGATGCTTGGCATTCAGGCCAAAGAGTTCAATCTTGGTTTCATCAGACCAGAGAATCGTGTTTCTCATGGTCTGAGAGTCCTTTAGGTGCCTTTTGGCAAACTCCAAGTGGGCTGTCATGTGCATTTTATTGAGGAGTGGCATCTGTCTGGTTGGTTATGGTATGGTTGTCCTTCTGGAAGGTTCTCCCATCTCCACAGAGGAACTCTAGAGCTCTGTCAGAGTGACCGTTGGGTTCTTGGTCACCTCCCTGACCAAGGCCCTTCTCCCCCGATTGCTCAGTTTGGCTGGGCGGCCAACTCTAGGAAGAGTCTTGGTGGTTCTAAACTTCTTCCATTTAAGAATGATGGAAGCCACTGTGTTCTTGGGGACCTTCAATGCTGCAGAATGGTTTGGGACCCTTCCCCAGATCTGTGCCTCGACATAATCCTGTCTCGGAGCTCTACGGCAATTCCCTCGACCTCATGGCTTGGTTTTTAATAAGACATTCACTGTCAACTGTGGGACCTTATATAGGCAGGTGTGTGCCTTTCCAAATCATGTCCAATCAATTGAATTTACCGCAGGTGGACTCCAATCAAGTTCTAGAAACATCAAGGATGATCAATGGAAACAAGATGCACATGAGCTCAATTTCGAGTCTCATAGCAAAGGGTCTGAATACTTAAGTAAATAATGTATTTCTGTTTAAAAAAATTTATACATTTGCAAAAAAAAATTACAAAAAAACTGTTTTTGCTTTGTCATTATAGAGTAATTGTGTGTAGATTAATGAGGACATTTTGTTATTTAATCCATTTTAGAATAAGGCTGTAACGTAACAAAATGTGGAAAAAGTCAAGAGGTCTGAATACTTTCCCCAATAGCTTGGTAGAATGCATCGTTTGGGGTTCACACAAATGAGAGGCCTGCGACCACATCGAGACCCGAGGAGACGAGTGTGTATGTGCAGACTTGTCTAAACTAAGAGCCATGGTGCCATAGGGTTTCTCACCAAGGGACCGTTTTAATAGGACAAAAATGCGCTGTCATCAAACTCTGGCTTTGGGGTTGTGGGACCCAAAATACTTTTAAATATTATTATTATTATTATTTTTTTTTTACATCTGTGTGTGTTTTTGTATGATGCATCGTTCCAATGCTCAGTTCTACCAACATTGATAAAAAAATTTAACAAAAAAAAAAAGAGCCCTAGAAATGATGCATAGGATAGTATTTTATATACATACAAACACACACACACACACACACACACACACACACACACACACACACACACACACTGACTAACATACACACACACACACACACACACTGACTAACATACACACCCACACACACACACACACACACACACACACACACACACACACACACACTGACTAACATACACACACACACACACACAACACACAACACACACACACTGACTAACATACACACACACACACACACAACACACAACACACACACACACACACACACACTGACTAACATACACACACACCCCTGGGAGTACAGGAAGCAGGGAAAGCAGGAACATGTGATCCTGTCCCACTGCTACTGTTTGGAAAATAAGTTCTAAGCTGGACTGTGTGTGTGTGTGTGTGGGCGTGTTTAAGTATACCAGAGGGGACCAGAAGTCCCATAGGAATAGTAAACAAACATTTGACCAACTGGAGACATGAGTCCTCACAATGTCAAATGCTATTTCTAAGGGGTTTAGGGTTAGGAGATAGGGTTAGGAGATAGGGTTGGGAGATAGGGTTGGGAGATAGGGTTAGGAGATAGGGTTGGGAGATAGGGTTGGGAGATAAGGTTAGGTTTAGGGTTAGGAGATAGGTTTAAGGTTAGGAGATAGGGTTAGGTTTAGGGTTAGGTTTAGGGTAAGAGATAGGATTAGGTGATAGTATTAGGAGATGGGGTTAGGCGATATGGTTAGGAGACAGGGTTAAGTTTAGGGTTAGGAGATAGGGTTAGGAGATAGGGTTAGGAGATAGGATTAGGTGATAGGGTTAGGAGATAGGATTAGGTGATAGGGTTAGGAAATAGGGTTAGGATTAGGGATAGGAGATAAGGTTAGGAGATAAGGTTAGGAGACAGGGTTAGGAGATAGGTTAAGGTTAGATTTTCGGGTTGGGTTTGGATTAGGTTTCAGGGTTTGGGAAAAGGATCCACCCCTTTTTTCCCAATTTCCACCTAAAATGACCCAAATCTAACTGCCTGTAGCTCAGGGCCTGAAGAAAGGATATGCTGATTCTTGATACTATTTGAAATGAAACACTTTGAAGTTTGTGGAAATGTGAAATTAATGTAGGAGAATATAATGCATTTAACATATATATACTGTATGTAATTAAAAGTCTCATTAAAGTTTGGCAAAATGTTCAGGCACTTCCCTCATGTTAGCATGTGTCTGGACATGACAGGCTGTAGTTAAAACCATAGGCCCTAGCAGATGGCCTTGGTGCCCTGGCAGATGGCCTTGGTGCCCTAGCAGATGGCCTTGGTGATGTAGCAGATGGCCTTGGTGACGTAGCAGATGGCCTTGGTGACGTAGCAGATGGCCTTAGTGCCCTAGCAGATGGCCTTAGTGCCCTAGCAGATGGCCTTGGTGACGTAGCAGATGGCCTTGGTGACGTAGCAGATGGCCTTGGTGACGTAGCAGATGGTCTTGGTGACGTAGCAGATGGCCTTAGTGCCCTAGCAGATGGCCTTGGTGACGTAGCAGATGGTCTTGGTGACGTAGCAGATGGTCTTGGTGCCCTAGCAGATGGTCTTGGTGCCCTAGCAGATGGTCTTGGTGACCTGGCAGATGGCCTTGGTGCCCTAGCAGATGGCCTTGGTGCCCTAGCAGATGGCCTTGGTGCCCTAGCAGATGGCCTTGGTGACCTAGCAGATGGTCTTGGTGCCCTAGCAGATGGCCTTGGTGACCTAGCAGATGGCCTTGGTGCCCTAGCAGATGGCCTTGGTGACCTACCAGATGGCCTTGGTGCCCTAGCAGATGGCCTTGGTGCCCTAGCAGATGGCCTTGGTGCCCTAGCAGATGGCCTTGGTGACCTAGCAGATGGTCTTGGTGCCCTAGCAGATGGTCTTGGTGCCCTAGCAGATGGCCTTGGTGACCTAGCAGATGGCCTTGGTGCCCTACCAGATGGTCTTGGTGACCTAGCAGATGGCCTTGGTGCCCTACCAGATGGCCTTGGTGACCTAGCAGATGGCCTTGGTGCCCTAGCAGATGGCCTTGGTGCCCTAGCAGATGGCCTTGGTGACCTAGCAGATGGTCTTGGTGCCCTAGCAGATGGCCTTGGTGCCCTAGCAGATTAGGCACCTCTTGAAGGCCAAATGGCCTTGCCCCTAAAATAACGAAATTCCAGGCCTGACACATCCACAGTATTGTATAATTATAAACGCCAGTCATGTTTGACAAATATGATGTAGGATCGTTATCACTGAAGGCTTGATTCTGTACTTGAGTCACAGTAAATTCTGGTAGGAGAGAAAAGCGAATGTCTGTTGCTCACTGCAACATCCAGCCCAGGTCAACCTTGATACACGTCAGTATTCAACGTCCGTCCATGTCTGAGGATGTCTGGAGGTCACGTGGAACCTGGCCACTAGGGGCGACGGTGAGCGTTGTTACCTTCTAGTAAGCATCTGCCTCTGATTCCAAAGGTTCCAATTTCGAATCCAGCGATAGGAAGTTGTTTTTGATATTTTTGTTATGAGCCTATCCCAAACCTTAACCCTAACGTTAACCATTCTGACTTAATTCCTAAACTTAACCCTAACCTTAAAAAGTCTGACTTAATGCTTAAACTTAACCCTAACCTTAAAAATTCTGACTTAATGCCTAAACTTAACCCTAACCTTAAAAATTCGGACTTAATTCCTAAACTTAACCCTAACCTTAAAAATTCTGACTTAATGCCTAAACTTAACCCTAACCTTAAAAATTCTGACTTAATTCCTAAACTTAACCTTATACACTTTGAAATTTGATGTGTAGAACAACTTAGAAATGTGACATTCGAGAAACATTGACAACCCATGTTAACAACCCATGTTAACAACCCGTATTAACAAACCATGTTAACAACCCGTATTAACAAACCATGTCAACAACCCGTATTAACAACCCACACTAACAACCCGTATTAACAACCCATACTAACAACCCGTATTAACAACCCATACTAACAACCCGTATTAACAACCCATATTAACAACCCGTACTAACAACCCATATTAACAACCCATACCAACAACCCATACTAAGAACCCATATTAACAACCCATATTAACAACCCATACTAACAATCCATACTAACAACCCATACTAACAACCCATACTAACAACCCATATTAACAACCCATACTAACAACCCATACTAGCAACCCATATTAACAACCCGTACTAACAACCCATGCTAGTTGTTGCATCTGTAGATCTTCCGTCTTTCAACATCTCATTTTCATCATATGAAACCATTTCCATTTGCAGTGCATTTTTTTGAGATTGTATTTTTTTTTATTGCATTTTGAAACATTTGCGCCTACTGCCATGTGTACACTGCTGCACTTATAAGGTGAAAAAATAGCCTAATAGTTTATCAACATGATAAGCTAAATGTTCTGATCTGTTGCATCAGCCATTTGCAGATCGTTACTCATCTTGTCGGCTGACGGAAAGTAAATGTGGACAGTTCTTCTGACATCTTCAATGTGCGGCTCGGGAATTCGATAAGAGGGAGAGTCCCCGATGTGTCTGTCTTCACTTGTAGCCTACTTCTTAGCTGAGATGCCTGTGAGAAGGACCCGATCATGTGACGTGCGTTGGCTAATAAGAATGTAGATATCTGAGAGAGCCATGTGAGTGAGAGATGTATCGGAGCACAACGATTGGAAGCCGGGAGAAGGGAATTATAATTATATTCAGCCCAAAGGGCACAATGGCCACTTACAGGGGGCGTCGATGCCGCCGAAAAACTCGAGGCCTTGTGCGGGTGTTTCTGCGAAGGGGGGAACACTAATTGTCTCTTATCCTTGTTGGCCTTAGATAGTGGGTGGAGTCTCTTTACAGTGGGTGGAGTCTCTCTACAGTGGGTGGAGTCTCTTTACAGTGGGTGGAGTCTCTTTACAGTGGGTGGAGTCTCTCGGCAGTGGGTGGAGTCTCTCGGCAGTGGGTGGAGTCTCTCGACAGTGGGTGGAGTCTCTCGACAGTGGGTGGAGTTGCTCTACAGTGGGTGGAGTCTCTCTACAGTGGGTGGAGTCTCTTTACAGTGGGTGGAGTCTCTTTACAGTGGGTGGAGTCTCTCTACAGTGGGTGGAATCACTTTACAGTGGGTGGAGTCTCTTTACAGTGGGTGGAGTCTCTTTACAGTGGGTGGAGTCTCTCTACAGTGGGTGGAGTCTCTCTACAGTGGGTGGAGTCTCTCTACAGTGGGTGGAATCACTTTACAGTGGGTGGAGTCTCTTTACAGTGGGTGGAGTCTCTTTACAGTGGGTGGAGTCTCTCTACAGTGGGTGGATTCTCTCTACAGTGGGTGGAATCACTTTACAGTGGGTGGAGTCTCTTTACAGTGGGTGGAGTCTCTCTACAGTGGGTGGATTCTCTCTACAGTGGGTGGAATCACTTTACAGTGGGTGGAGTCTCTTTACAGTGGGTGGAGTCTCTCTACAGTGGGTGGAGTCTCTCTACAGTGGGTGGAGTCTCTCATACTACACTGGCAGTGGTTTTCCAGTGTAGTCACCATGAGCAAAGGGTCTTACAGACTAATGGAGAGTAGGGAGAATGGATGGTGGAGTATATTAAGGCAACCTGGGAGGGGGATAGGGTTGTTTCGAGTGGTTGTTGAGGGTGTGAGGGCGTGAGGGAGTGAGGGCGTGAGGGCATGAGGGTGTGAGGGCGTGAGGGCATGAGGGTGTGAGGGCGTGAGGGTGTGAGGGCATGAGGGTGTGGGGGCGTAGGGGTGTGAGGGCGTGAGGGTCGCCTGAGGGCGTGAGGGCGTGAGGGCATGAGGGTGTAGGGGTGTGAGGGCGTGAGGGTCGCCTGAGGGCGTGAGGGTGTGGGGGTGTGAGGGCGTGAGGGCATGAGGGTGTGGGGGCGTAGGGGTGTGAGGGCGTGAGGGTCGCCTGAGGGCGTGAGGGCGTGAGGGCATGAGGGTGTAGGGGTGTGAGGGCGTGAGGGTCGCCTGAGGGCGTGAGGGTGTGGGGGTGTGAGGGCGTGAGGGCGTGAGGGTGTGAGGGCGTAGGGGTGTGAGGGAGTGAGGGTGTGAGGGCGTAGGGGTGTGAGGGAGTGAGGGTGTGAGGGCGTAGGGGTGTGAGGGAGTGAGGGAGTGAGGGTGTGAGGGGTGTGAGGGCGTAGGGGAGTGAGGGTGTGAGGGAGTGAGGGTGTGAGGGAGTGAGGGCGTGAGGGAGTGAGGGCGTGAGGGCGTGAGGGTCGCCTGAGGGTGTCATTTTACTGGTCATTTGACTCTTTGTGTGTTTTGTTTGCAAGAAACCAACAACAACACTAATCCAGGTCTCCTTTTCTGTCATAATTCCATTACACCCAAATGCGCTGGACAACAAAACTATCAATGCCCTGATTTCATTCCCAGGGTTCTCATCTTCACAACTGCATCATGTAAACACTTTTCATGCTAAAACCAATGAATGTGCTGCTGTCATATTTTAATCGTGGTTATGTTTCTCTGTCTGCTGCGGTCATGATGTATCTCAAGGAACACCCAGCGATCTCTCTCTCAACGTTATCAATGTTTACACAATACATTTCTTTGTCTGTCCGATCACGAAAAATGTATAGATCCTGTATTTATTGTAGACGCGTTTTGGGGTGTTCTCTTGGAAGACTGACTGACTGTGATCATCCAATTGAATGGCATGCTATTCTAACGTGTGTGTGTTTGTGTGGTCTAAATGTATGTGAATACTATAGATTCATTTGCCTTGTAAAAATACTGTATACAGTGCAAGCTAACTTTGATCAATTCTGTTTTACTTGTCATCGAAGGGGAATGCTGTGGTCTAACCCTAACCTGCTTAGTGCTAACATTAGTTTGTGTTTGTGGTTGTGGTCGTGGTTCTTGTTGTAGTTTACAGACGGAACCAGTTCTGCAATTATTAACATCTCTGGCTCCTCCAGCCAACATGTACGTATGAGATTCTTCTATCCATCCCTATCCATCCCTCTCCATCCCTCTCTATCCCTCTCTACCCCTCTCCATCCCTCTCTACCCCTCTATCTATCCCTCTCCATCCCTCTCTATCCCTCTCTACCCCTCTCTATCCCTCTCTATCCCTCTCTACCCCTCTCTACCCCTCTCCATCCCTCTCTACCCCTCTATCTATCCCTCTCCATCCCTCTCTACCCCTCTCTACCCCTCTCTATCCCTCTCTACCCCTCTCTATCCCTCTCTACCCCTCTCACCCCTCTCTACCCCTCTCTACCCCTCTCCATCCCTCTCTACCCCTCTCTATCCCTCTCTACCCCTCTCTATCCCTCTCTACCCTTCTCTACCCCTCTCACCCTTCTCCATCCCTCTCTACCCCTCTCCATCCCTCTCTACCCTTCCCTACCCCTCTCACCATCCCTCTCCACCCCTCTCTACCCCTCTCTATCCCTCTCTATCCCTCTCTTATTCTCTCTATCCCTCTCTACCCCTCTCTATCCCTCTCTACCCCTCTCTTCTTCTCTCTACCCCTCTCTATCCCTCTCTACCCCTCTCTTCTTCTCTCCATCCTTCTCTACCCCTCTCTTCTTTTCTCTACCCCTCTCTATCCCTCTCTTCTTCTCTCCTTTCTCCCTCTCATCTTTTCTCAGAACCCGTTCCTCTCTCTCAATGAATCCCTTATCTCCGTCTTGTGTTCCTGTTCAGACAGAATCAGTATGGTTCTTGTGTGTCGTAATGAAAAGATCTTCACTCTGGCTGTTTTCTGATCACGTGATTCTTATTGACAACTAATGCATGTTTTCAACCTCTGAAATCCTCCTTTCACATTGAAGGTATGAAACAACTTGTTAACGGCGTGTTCACAATGGCAACAAGTTGCGTAGTATTTCATATGAACAGAAACTGCCTTAGGTCACTGTCAGTGTAACTGTATGTGAGTGTGTTTGTTGGGGTGTCAGGGTATGAACAGTAACAGTCAAAAGTTTTACAACACCTACTCATTCAAGGGTTTTTCTTTATTTTTTTAAAACTGTTTTCTACATTGTAGAATATCAAAACTATGAAATAACACATATGGAATCGTGTAGTAACCAAAAAATGTCTTAAACAAATACATTTTATACATTGAGATTCTTCAAAGTAGCCACACTTTGCTACAGTTGCCATAGCAAGCGGTGATGCAGCCAGTCAAGATTCTCTCAATGGTGTCAAATCTGTTCAGCCTCCTGAGGTGGAAGAGGCATTGCCGTGCCCTCTTCACAAAAGTGTGGGTGTGTGTGGACAATGTTTATTCCTGAGTGTTGTGGCAACACCGAGGAACTCTCGACCTGCTCCACTGCAGCCCCATTGATGTGGATGGGGGACTAGGATTAGTTTACACTCCCCCTAAACCATTGAAAGAGGTAGGGACAACTCCCTTAAAACTGACCTTGGATCAGTATCCAGCAGGGTTGGCCTCAATTCACAATTTTGGAATTGACTCCTATTCAAGTCATGAGCTGCAATTTGAATTGAATTACCCACACCTCACAAGATGTAGAATTTCAATTTAATTCAGTGCAATTCAAGGAAATTCCAGAGAGTTTAATTGAATCTGACAGGTCACACTTTCAGATACTAAAGAACACATCACTTTTCTCTGGAAACAATGTTCATATATTATTTTAACCTTTTTAGTACTTAGAATACACCATTGTATTTCCATTTAATTTTGTTTGACTTCTTTTTAAAGGCCTCAAGGTCAACCTGAGGGTTAAACTAATGCATTCTGTCAAATGTAGTATTTTCCTCATATTGAACAAAATGTAAGCGATTCATAAAAATATAATAACTTAGAATATTTGCATACAGGTTTTGTTATCCTTGATCATTAATTTTAAGAGTTTGAAAAAAATAATTGTTCTTCAACAATACGTATATAACGACATGTTTAATGTTTTATAGATGTATATTTGTTTAGACGGTACATTCTATATGGAATAGAAGAGGGATTTGAATTTAATTTAACTTCACTGAATTCAATTATTTTGCCTTTACTTCAAATTCGAATTAACATCACAAAACTGGCCTGAGATCACTGTATAGGGAACAACTTAATCCTGACTCTCTGTATCTCCTCAGATATTCTCCCTTCACTACCAGCTAGATGGGTTTTTACCCAGGCCTTTAATCCAGACTCTCTGTCTCTCCTCAGATATTCTCCATTCACTTCCAGCTAGATGGGTTTTCCATCTTACCCAGGCCTTTAAACATGATATCCTAAAACTGTTACATCTTAAGGAGAGTGAACTCTGCACCAGTGTGTGGTTTAGGGTGAGGAGGAATGTTGGTCAAAGTTCTGGATCCCCTTCTCAGTGAAGCAAGACTCCAATACTTGTAGAACTAAATACAACTTTCTTTCCTTCCTTCCCCCATCTTTTCTTGTCACTTATTATTTTTTTTATTTTTTTTGGGGGGGGGGGGGGGTAAATCTCAGTTAGTCAGCTCCATAATTATTGACAGCCTTGATAAAGATTAGCAATAATGACTGTATAAAATAAAAACAAATACTGAGATATATTGTGTGCAATCACCATGAATGTAACATTCAAATGCAATAAGGGTTCCACGGGAAACGCTGACCAACACTTCGGTTCCTACCCTGTCATGCAAAACGATACTGTTACGTTCCCCGGCAAGAAAACCAAATAATGTCTCTCAAACAGAAAGGGGAGGAGCTAACACAGAGTCACTGAAAGCAACTGAAATGAAACAGGTGGTGTTTTAGAAAGGGGTTCTGATGAGGGTGATAACTCTCATGGGGGGGGGGTGTCCACTGAACGTTGCCTAGCAACAACAATTGGGACCTAAAAGAGACCCACTGTGAGCTCTAGAGGTAAACAAAAGAAAAACCCACACCAAACTTAAAGACAGGAAGCAAACCAAAATGGTGGAGCTAAAACAAAAACAGGGAAGATCAGATAAAGGAATGTTTTTCTAGAAATCCAATAGGGAGCGCCAAACTAGGTGTTGACCCTCCACATCTCTCAATACAGCTGGAGCACTGGGCCAGACGCTCTTAATTAGCAGCAACTAGGTGTTGACCCTCCACATCTCTCAATACAGCTGGAGCACTGGGCCAGCCGCTCTTAATTAGCAGCAACTAGGTGTTGACCCTCCACATCTCTCAATACAGCTGGAGCACTGGGCCAGACGCTCTTAATTAGCAGCAACTAGGTGTTGACCCTCCACATCTCTCAATACAGCTGGAGCACTGGGCCAGCCGCTCTTAATTAGCAGCAACTAGGTGTTGACCCTCCACATCTCTCAATACAGCTGGAGCACTGGGCCAGCCGCTCTTAATTAGCAGCAACTAGGTGTTGACCCTCCACATCTCTCAAGATAAAGCCCTTTTGTGGATAAAAAACAAATTCTGATTGGCTGGGCCTGGTTCCCTTGCACCCCTGCCCAATCATGTGAAATCCATAGATTAGGGCCTAATTGATTTATTGAAATTGGCTGATTTCCTTATATGAACTGTAACTCCGAAAAATCTTTGAAATTGTTGTATGTTGAGTTTATATTTATGTTCAGTGTACATCGTAAGTAAATTTGCAATATTTGGTATAAAAAAAAATCACAATTATATTATTTGCCCATATCTTGGAACCTTACTGCTATAGAGGTCCTGGATGGCAGGGAGCTCGGCCCCAGTGACGTACTGGGCTGTACTCACTACCCTCTGTAGCGCCTTGTGGTCGGGTGAGACACACACACACACACACACACACACACACACACACACACACACACACACACACACACACACACACACACCCGTGACTGGGCATAAGAAGTAGACAAGTCTCTGTAAAACCACTGTTACAACACAAATCAATCTATCACCAACTAATTGTATGTGTGGACTGCATTGTAGCCCATCTCATCAGTTCTACATCACACTGAAGGTCACATCACCGCCCAATACACACACACACACACACACACACACACACACACACACACACACACACACACACACACACACACACACACACACACGTCTGCCCTAAAAACCATGCCGCCTGCATGTTTTTTTCATTGCTGATTGCCTCCAGATCCAGAACCATGCCAGTCCTGGCGCCGCGCACGCACGCACACACACACGCACACACACACACACACACACACACACACACACACACACCCTAGCGTTGCGGCTCACCAGTCCCTGGCACCACAGACACGCGCGGGGCACTTAAACTCACACTTCTGAGGAATGGAAATGTGTGTGTGTGTGTGCGTGCGCGTGCCAGCCGTCCCATGTCTTAGTAGGGAGAAAAGTTATCCTACATGTCACTCATTCACTCACACATCCTGTGGCATGAGAGAGACCTTTGTTCTACACACACCCACACACAGAAACACACATACACACACACACACACACACACACACACACACACACACACACACACACACACACACACACACACACACACACACACACACACACACACACAAAAGGAAAGGTGTGTATTGCGTCATGAGAGTGTTTGAACCTTCTGTTCCTGTGAGGGTTGAAGGTCGCAGGGTGGAGACAGGCGGAGTGTGGAGTGACATGACGGTGGTGTGTGTGTGTGTGTGTGTGTGTGTGTGTGTGTGTGTGTGTGCGGCCATACATGTTTGAGAGAGTGAGGGGTAGTTTTAAGCTGATCTGTCCCTTGAGAGTGTCTGGTCTTTGTAGTCCTTGTTCTCTGTACGTCAGAGACTTGGACTACGTCGTCAACCAGACTGTGAGAAAACGTCCTCTTGACAAAACACACAGACCAGAGTCTGTATTCAAAACTCTAGAGTCACTTCATGTCAGTCATTTCCCTCGTGGTTTATTTTTTAAAATATAAATAAACTCTAACTAAGATGATTACTGCACAAAATGTCGAAGACATGCAGACCAGTGTCTGTATTCCAAACTGTCATACAATTCTCATGTGGTCGACTCCATATTTATCCACATTACAACATGAACTACCTAGAGTCCTGTAGACCACTGAACGTTGACAATGTGAACACATCTTTGAACCTGTTGGACTTTGGTATGACTTAATCTTTCTTCATATGTCTCTTTTTAAAAAAACATTTTTAATCTAAAAACATCTCTCGATCCCTTGCTTTGCCTTTTTCTCTGCTGCCCTCAGCTGTTCCAGTGGGTAAGTTTAGCTGGGTGTAACGCTCAAGAGAAACCCTTTGCTTCAAACAATCTCATAAAAAAAAAAAGCACAGTCCTGTAAAATGTATATTGTATATTTTTTGGCCGGGGGCTATGTTGACGACTTAAAGAAATGACACGACACATTATTTAATCATGTTACAAAAATACATGACTTTAGTTGAACTTCATGGCTGACCTCTTCTTACCCAAACCCATTGATCTTTACCCTAACCTTTGACCTCTGTGTGTCCCCTATCAGGAGGAGG
>NC_138308.1:95328660-95413660 GCF_965601325.2 Salmo salar | reverse complement strand
AACACAGTAACAGATCAGAGACATGGTCTACAGTAACAGATCAGAGACATGGTCTACAGTAACATAGTAACAGATCAGAGACATGGTCTACAGTAACAGATCAGAGACATGGTTTACAGTAACACAGTAACAGATCAGAGACATGGTCTACAGTAACAGATCAGAGACATGGTTTACAGTAACAGATCAGAGACATGGTGTACAGTAACACAGTAACAGATCAGAGACATGGTCTACAGTAACACAGTAACAGATCAGAGACATGGTCTACAGTAACAGATCAGAGACATGGTTTACAGTAACAGATCAGAGACATGGTGTACAGTAACACAGTAACAGATCAGAGACATGGTGTACAGTAACACAGTAACAGATCAGAGACATGGTGTACAGTAACACAGTAACAGATCAGAGACATGGTCTACAGTAACAGATCAGAGACATGGTTTACAGTAACAGATCAGAGACATGGTCTACAGTAACAGATCAGAGACATGGTCTACAGTAACACAGTAACAGATCAGAGACATGGTCTACAGTAACAGATCAGAGACATGGTTTACAGTAACACAGTAACAGATCAGAGACATGGTCTACAGTAACAGATCAGAGACATGGTTTACAGTAACAGATCAGAGACATGGTCTACAGTAACAGATCAGAGACATGGTCTACAGTAACACAGTAACAGATCAGAGACATGGTCTACAGTAACAGATCAGAGACATGGTTTACAGTAACACAGTAACAGATCAGAGACATGGTCTAGAGTAACACAGTAACAGATCAGAGACATGGTCTACAGTAACAGATCAGAGACATGGTTTACAGTAACAGAGATGGCTGATAGAGTGATTGTTCCTTGTACCTGATGTTCATGATGTCAATTGGCTGTCTATGACGGATGTTATAACCTCTTATGTAGCTAATTGTCTTTGACAGATGTTATAACCTCTTATGTAGCTAACTGTCTTTGACAGATGTTCTAACCTCTTATGTAGCTAACTGTCTTTGACAGATGTTATAACCTTTCATGTAGCTAACTGTCTTTGACAGATGTTATAACCTCTTATGTAGCTAACTGTCTATGATGGATGTTGTAACCTCTTATTTACCTGAATTCCCCAGATCCTCTCATCTTTCGTCCCAGGTTATTTGAGCTGAGCTCCCTGCCTGTAGAGAAAGACTTAAGGATTTTTTTATGTGGTCATGACAGGTTTATAACCTCTCATGTAGCTGTTATTAAGACTTATGTTTCCTCTCTTCCAGGTTGTTCGAGCTGTCCTGCTCCCTGCCCATAGAGAAGGACCTGAGGATCCAGCTGTATGATTATGACATGGTGACTAAAGATGAGAAGATCGGAGAGACCGTTATTGATCTGGAGAACAGATTCTTGTCCCGCTACGGAGCGTGCTGCGGCTTACCCCAGTCCTACTGCCTGTGAGTGGTGTGTGTGTGTGTGTGTGTGTGTGTGTGTGTGTGTGTGTGTGTGTGTGTGTGTGTGTGTGTGTGTGTGTGTGTGTGTGTGTGTGTGGTACTGTCTTTTTTTACTGTGTGAGTGTTTGGAGGGGGGAACAGCTCCTAGTAACGACAGGGACATGTAGTGGTGTTACTACGCCCTGTCCTCCTCTTTCACCAGCCTCCTCTGGTGCATTGGTGTGTTGTGACTTTATGATACAATGTATTCCTCTCCTTCCTCAGATCTGGTGTGAACCGGTGGAGAGACCAGTTGAAGCCATCTCAGCTGCTAGTCAGACTATGTGAGAGGCGGTTCTACAGGAGACCGGTCTATAAACAGGACAGAGTCTTCTTCAGAGGACATCAGTACACTGCTGCTGACTTGGGTGAGGGAGGGAGGGAGGGAGGGAGGGAGGGAGGGGAGGGAGGGAAGGAGGGAAGGAAGGAAGGAAGGAAGGAAGGAAGGAAGGAGGGAGGGAGGGAGGGAGGGAGGGAGGAAGGAAGGGAAGGAAGGAAGGAAGGAAGGAAGGAAGAAGGGAGGGAGGAAGGAAGGAAGGAAGGAAGGAAGGAAGGAAGGAAGGAAGGAAGGAAGGAAGGAAGGAAGGGAGGGAGGGAGGGAGGGAGGGAGGGGACGTGAAAACACTGCTGCTGACCTGATGTGAGACAGCGTATGACTATGTCAAACTGAATAACATTTTTATCACATGCTTGGTAAACAACAGGTGTAGACTACCAGTGAAATGCTGATTTACAGGGCTCTTCCCAACAACGTAGAGAGAAAGAAAATAGAGAAATAATAGAAGTAATAATAAAGAAGAAATAAATACACAACGATGGGTGATGTCCTGAACCGTTTTGGGTCATATGAAATGAGGACTCAGACAGACAGGAAACATAATGCATTCAACTGGAAATGTGTCTTCCTCTACCCACTCTGGATCAAAAACAAATCCAGCATTAAAAAACACAGAAAATAGCAGAATAATTGGTCAGTAGCAGCAAAACGTCTGCTGTCCACTGCATCTCGTTACTATATTTTCTATGAAGGGCGACCTCACTGTGCTGTCCACACACGCCTCTCTGTAGTTGAAATGGGATGACTAATACAAACTGGTTCAAACATACTACGTCGGGCCATTCTGGGTCGGTTTGGTGCAGAGAGTGAATATGAGGAGAAAGGCATACATCATCCCAGAGTGTGTGTGTGTGTGTGTGGTGTGTGTGTGTGTGTGTGTGTGTGTGTGTGTGTGTGTGTGTGTGTGTGTGTGTGTGTGTGTGTGTGTCAGTAGTACCAGAGGAAGGGCTGTGTAAATGTACAATGCCTCTGGCATGTTGTGTAAATTCACAGTGTGTATATCACTCTATGCCACGGCCACATCTCTATCTCTTTTTATCTCCCTCCCTCTGTTGAGATGAGACCCCTCAACTCTAGTCTTAATTACCAAGTTATTTCTGTCCTCCCTCCCTCCCTCCCTCCTGTCCTCCCTCCTGTCCTGCCCCTCCCTCCCTCCATTCCTCCCTCCTTTCCTCCCTCCTGTCCTTCCCCCTCCCTCCTTTCCTCCCTCCTGTCCTTCCCCCTCCCTCCTTTCCTCCCTCCTTTCCTCCCTCCTGTCCTTCCCCCTCACTCCTTTCCTCTCTCCTGTCCTCCCCCTCCCTCCATTCCTCCCTCCTTTCCTCCCTCCTGTACTTCCACTCACTCCTTTCCTCTCTCCTCTCCTCCCCCTCCCTCCTTTCCTCCCTCCTGTCCTCCCCCTCCCTCCATTCCTCCCTCCTTTCCTCCCTCCTGTCCTTCCCCCTCACTCCTTTCCTCTCTCCTCTCCTCCCCCTCCCTCCTTTCCTCCCTCCTGTCCTTCCCCCTCCCTCCATTCCTCCCTCCTGTCCTTCCCCCTCACTCCTTTCCTCTCTCCTGTCCTCCCCCTCCCTCCATTCCTCCCTCCTTTCCTCCCTCCTGTCCTTCCCCCTCCCTCCTTTCCTCCCTCCTGTCCTCCCCCTCCCTCCATTCCTCCCTCCTTTCCTCCCTCCTGTCCTTCCCCCTCACTCCTTTCCTCTCTCCTCTCCTCCCCCTCACTCCTTTCCTCTCTCCTGTCCTCCCCCTCCCTCCATTCCTCCCTCCTTTCCTCCTTCCTGTCCTTCCCCCTCACTCCTTTCCTCTCTCCTCTCCTCCCCCTCACTCCTTTCCTCTCTCCTGTCCTCCCCCTCCCTCCATTCCCCCCCATTTCCTCCCTCCTGTCCTCCCCCTCCCTCCCCCTCCCATCTGTTCCTCTTCCCTGTGGTTCTAACAGATACCAACAGCCTTGGTCTGTGTTGTACTCTATGATACTGTACTCTATGATACTGTACTCTATGATACTGTACTCTATGATACTGTACTCTATGATTCTGTACTCTATGATACTGTACTCTATGATACTGTACTCTATGATTCTGTACTCTATGATACTGTACTCTATGATACTGTACTCTATGATACTGTACTCTATGATTCTGTACTCTATGATACTGTACTCTATGATACTGTACTCTATGATTCTGTACTCTATGATACTGTGTACTCTATGATTCTGTACTCTATGATACTGTGTACTCTATGATACTGTACTCTATGATACTGTGTACTCTATGATTCTGTACTCTATGATACTGTACTCTATGATACTGTACTCTATGATTCTGTACTCTATGATACTGTGTACTCTATGATACTGTGTACTCTATGATACTGTGTACTCTATGATTCTGTACTCTATGATACTGTACTCTATGATACTGTGTACTCTATGATACTGTGTACTCTATGATACTGTACTCTATGATACTGTACTCTATGATACTGTACTCTATGATTCTGTACTCTATGGTACTCTATGATACTGTAACTCATATGATACTGTACTCTATGATACTGTACTCTATGATTCTGTACTCTATGATTCTGTACTCTATGATACTGTACTCTATGATACTGTACTCTATGATACTGTACTCTATGATTCTGTACTCTATGATACTGTACTCTATGATACTGTACTCTATGATTCTGTACTCTATGATACTGTACTCTATGATTCTGTACTCTATGATTCTGTACTCTATGATACTGTACTCTATGATACTGTACTCTATGATACTGTACTCTATGATTCTGTACTCTATGATACTGTACTCTATGATACTGTACTCTATGATTCTGTACTCTATGATACTGTACTCTATGATACTGTACTCTATGATTCTGTACTCTATGACACTGTACTCTATGATACTGTACTCTATGATACTGTACTCTATGATACTGTGTACTCTATGATTCTGTACTCTATGATTCTGTACTCTATGATACTGTACTCTATGATTCTGTACTCTATGATTCTGTACTCTATGATTCTGTACTCTATGATTCTGTACTCTATGATACTGTGTACTCTATGATTCTGTACTCTATGATACTGTACTCTATGATACTGTACTCTATGATTCTGTACTCTATGATTCTGTACTCTATGATACTGTACTCTATGATTCTGTACTCTATGATACTGTGTACTCTATGATTCTGTACTCTATGATTCTGTACTCTATGATTCTGTACTCTATGATACTGTACTCTATGATACTGTACTCTATGATACTGTACTCTATGATTCTGTACTCTATGATACTGTACTCTATGATACTGTACTCTATGATACTGTACTCTATGATTCTGTACTCTATGATACTGTACTCTATGATACTGTACTCTATGATACTGTACTCTATGATACTGTACTCTATGATTCTGTACTCTATGATACTGTACTCTATGATACTGTACTCTATTACACTGTACTCTATTACACTGTACTCTATGTGGGACGTCATTTGTCTTACCAAGGTCATGGTTGCCATTTTTGGTGATTTACGGCAAAGTGGTGTGTGTGTGTGTGTGTGTGTGTGTGTGTGTGTGTGTGTGTGTGTGTGTGTGTGTGTGCGGTGTGCCAACGACAACACCGCGGTGAGCTCCTCAGTTACAGTAGAACGCCGACACTCTCCGTTTCCACTGTAACCGCGGTTACCAGTGCGTCAGGCGCTTGTCAATCAGCCATCTTGTTTCATCCCCCCTTCTCTCTCTCTCTCTCTCTCTCTCTCTCTCTGTCTCTCTCTCTCTCTCTCTCTCTCTCTCTCTCTCTCTCTCTCTCTCTCTCTCTCTCTCTCTCTCTTCTTCCCCTAAGAGAGGTGACTTTAGGTTCAAAACCATAAAGTTTCTGTCTGGGATGTCTGGTTGTATTTGGAACTGCTTGTGATTTTCCTCTCCGGCGGTCAGTCTGTGTTTGTGTACGTGAGTGCGTGCATGTCAGTCTCTGTGTTGTTTATAAACTTAGGGATGATGGTCCTTTTAGATGAACAATTAAATACATTATTTCAAACACAACGTTCCATTTTCTGCTCAATACGCCCTCAGTTCTGAAGTCATATTTTTGAAAGGCCATGTCTTCAGGGTGACTGGTTCAGGCCATGTCTTCAGGGTGACTGGATCAGAACATGTCTTCAGGGTGACTGGTTCAGAACATGTCCTCAGGGTGACTGGTTCAGGCCATGTCCTCAGGGTGACTGGATCAGAACATGTCCTCAGGGTGACTGGATCAGAACATGTCTTCAGGGTGACTGGATCAGGCCATGTCCTCAGGGTGACTGGTTCAGAACATGTCCTCAGGGTGACTGGATCAGAACATGTCCTCAGGGTGACTGGATCAGAACATGTCCTCAGGGTGACTGGATCAGAACATGTCCTCAGGGTGACTGGATCAGAACATGTCCTCAGGGTGACTGGATTCAGAACATGTCCTCAGGGTGACTGGATCAGAACATGTCCTCAGGGTGACTGGATCAGAACATGTCCTCAGGGTGACTGGATCAGAACATGTCCTCAGGGTGACTGGATCAGAACATGTCCTCAGGGTGACTGGTTCAGGACATGTCCTCAGGGTGACTGGATCAGAACATGTCTTCAGGGTGACTGGTTCAGAACATGTCCTCAGGGTGACTGGATCAGGCCATGTCCTCAGGGTGACTGGATCAGGCCATGTCCTCAGGGTGACTGGATCAGAACATGTCCTCAGGGTGACTGGATCAGAACATGTCCTCAGGGTGACTGGATCAGAACATGTCCTCAGGGTGACTGGATCAGAACATGTCTTCAGGGTGACTGGATCAGAACATGTCCTCAGGGTGACTGGTTCAGGCCATGTCTTCAGGGTGACTGGATCAGAACATGTCCTCAGGGTGACTGGATCAGAACATGTCCTCAGGGTGACTGGTTCAGAACATGTCCTCAGGGTGACTGGTTCAGGCCATGTCCTCAGGGTGACTGGATCAGAACATGTCCTCAGGGTGACTGGTTCAGAACATGTCCTCAGGGTGACTGGATCAGAACATGTCCTCAGGGTGACTGGTTAAGAACATGTCCTCAGGGTGACTGGATCAGAACATGTCCTCAGGGTGACTGGTTCAGAACATGTCCTCAGGGTGACTGGATCAGAACATGTCCTCAGGGTGACTGGATCAGAACATGTCCTCAGGGTGACTGGATCAGAACATGTCCTCAGGGTGACTGGATCTGTTACCGTTTTGTGACGACGTGTATCCTCCTATGTGTGTATGTGTTCTACAGATGACGCAAAGCCCCCCAACCCTCATCTGGGGCCCTTATTGGAGCGTTTGTCCCTTCTGATCCTGCGTAGACAGGGGCTGGTGCCTGAACACGTGGAAACACGAGCGCTCCTTAGTCCTCTACAGCCTGACATGGAACAGGTTGGTAAACACACACACACACACACACACACACACACACACACACACACACACACACACACACACACACACACACACACACACACACATATACACACACACACACACACACACACAGCACACACACACACACACACACACACACATACACACACACATAACCATATACACAGTGTTCAGTTCCCCAATAAGTTTTACATCTTCTCGTTGTGATTAGTCAACCTCACGTTACCTGTCACACCTAATCCCTGGTCTCTGATTGGTTTATTGGACTGTTTATCAAGGGGAGACTGCAGTTGTGGGTGGATGTCTTCCCCAAGTCCCAGGGCCCTCCTGGACCTCCCTTCAACATCACACCACGCAAGGCCAAGAAGTAGGTAGTCTTCGGATGAAGTTTAAATTAAAGTTTGACACAACGTGATATTCAATCAAATCTTAACAGATTATCTTCACCCAGTGGTATTACAATACAGCAATTCTGTCCATATCTGTAATACTACAAACAATGCCTGGCCATTATATAGATCCTTCATATGTACGTCCGTCATTTTGATGACTGCCTTCTAACGTTCCCTTACCTCTCACTGTCCCTCTAACTGTCCCTCTAACTGTCCCTCTAACTGTCCCTCTAACTGTCCCTCTAACTGTCCCTCTCACTGTCCCTCTCACTGTCCCTCTAACTGTCCCTAACCTCTAACTGTCCCTCTAACTGTCCCTCTAACTGTCCCTCTAAATGTCCCTCTAAATGTCCCTCTAACTGTCCCTCTAACTGTCCCTCTAACTGTCCCTCTAACTGTCCCTCTAAATGTCTTCTTAACTCTAACTGTCCCTCTAAATGTCTCTTAACTCTAACTGTCCCTAACCTCTAACTGTCCCTCTAACTGTCTCTTAACTCTCACTGTCCCTCTCACTGTCCCTCTCACTGTCCCTCTCGCTCCTACTGTCCCTCTCACTGTCCCTCTCACTGTCCCTCTCACTGTCCCTCTAACTGTCCCTCTAACTGTCCCTAACCTCTAACTGTCCCTCTAACTGTCTCTTAACTCTCACTGTCCCTCTAACTGTCCCTCTCACTGTCCCTCTCACTGTCCCTCTCGCTGTCCCCTCTAACTGTCCCTCTCACTGTCCCTCTCACTGTCCCTCTAACTGTCCCTCTAACTGTCTCTTAACTCTCACTGTCCCTCTCACTGTCCCTCTAACTGTCCCGTCTAACTGTCCCTCTAACTGTCCCTCTAACTGTCTCTCTAACTGTCTCTTAACTCTAACTGTCCCTCTCACTGTCCCTCTCACTGTCCCTCTAACTGTCCCTATTATTGAACCTAACCTCTAACTGTCCCTCTAACTGTCCCTTACCTCTAACTGTCCCTTACCTCTGACTGTCCCTTACCTCTAACTGTCCCTCTCGCTGTCCCTTACCTCTAACTGTCCCTTACCTCTGACTGTCCCTTACCTCTCACTGTCCCTCTAACTGTCCCTTACCTCTCACTGTCCCTCTCACTGTCCCTTACCTCTCACTGTCCCTCTCACTGTCCCTTACCTCTCACTGTCCCTCTCACTGTCCCTTACCTCTAACTGTCCCTCTAACTGTCCCTCACCTCTAACTGTCCATTACCTCTCATTGTCCCTCTCACTGTCCCTTACCTATAACTGTCCCTTACCTCTAACTGTCCCTCTCACTGTCCCTTACATCTAACTGTCCCTCTCACCTTACCTCTCACTGTCCCTCTGACTGTCCCCTCTGACTGTCCCTCTGACTGTCCCTCTCACTGTCCCTCTAACCATCCCTCTAACTGTCCCTCTGACTGTCCCTAACCTCTAACTGTCCCTCTGGACTGTCCCTCTGACTGTCCCTCTCACTGTCCCTCAAACTCAAATCAAATCAAATCAAATGTATTTTTATATAGCCCTTCGTACATCAGCTGATAGCTCAAAGTGCTGTACAGAAACCCAGCCTAAAACCCCAAACAGCAAGCAAAGCATGTGAAAGAAGCACGGTGGCTAGGAAAAACTCCCTAGGAAAAACTCCCTAGAAAGGCCAAAAACCTAGGAAGAAACCTAGAGAGGAACCAGGCTATGAGGGGTGGCCAGTCCTCTTCTGGCTGTGCTGGGTGGATATTATAACAGAACATGGTCAAGATGTTAAAATGTTAAAATGTTCATAAATGACCAGCATGGTCAAATAATAATAATCATAGTAGTTGTCGAGGGTGCAACAAGCACGGTCCGGTGCTTGTCCCTTACCTCTCACTATCCCTCTGACTGTCCCTCTCACTATCCCTCTGACTGTCCCTTACCTCTCACTATCCCTCTGACTGTCCCTTACCTCTCACTATCCCTCTGACTGTCCCTCTGACTGTCCCTCTGACTGTCCCCTCTCACTATCCCTCTAACTGTCCCTCTAACTGTCCCTCTAACTGTCCCTCTAACTGTCCCTCTAACTGTCCCTTACCTCTAACTGTCCCTCTAACCGTCCCTTACCTCTAACTGTCCCTTACATCTTACTGTCCCTCACCTTTAACTGTCCCTTACCTCTCTCTGTCCCTTACCTCTCTGTCCCTATAACTGTCCCTTACCTCTCACTGTCCCCTCTAACTGTCCCTCACCTCTAACTGTCCCTTACCTGTAAATGTCCCTGTCACTGTCCCTTACCTCTTACTGTCCCTTACCTCTCACTGTCCCTTACCTCTCACTGTCCATATAACTGTCCCTTACCTCTCACTGTCCCTTACCTCTCACTGTCCCTCTAACTGTCCCTCTCACTGTCCCTTACCTCTAACTGTCCCTATAACTGTCCCTTACCTCTCACTGTCCCTCTAACTGTCCCTTATCTCTAACTGTCCCTCTCACTGTCCCTAAAATCTAACTGTCCCTAACCTCTCGCTGTCCCTTACCTCTAACTGTCCCTTACCTCTAACTGTCCCTTACCTCTGACTTGTCCCTTACCTCTCACCTGTCCCTCTCACTGTCCCTTACCTCTCACTGTCCCTCTCACTGTCCCTTACCTCTCACTGTCCCTCTCACTGTCCCTTACCTCTAACTGTCCCTCTCACTGTCCCTCACCTCTAACTGTCCATTACCTCTCATTGTCCCTTACCTCTAATTGTCCCTCTCACTGTCCCTTACCTATAACTGTCCCTTACCTCTAACTGTCCCTCTCACTGTCCCTTACATCTAACTGTCCCTCTCACCTTACCTCTCACTGTCCCTATAACTGTTCCCTTACCTCTCTGTCCCTATAACTGTCCCTTACCTCTCACTGTCCCTCTGACTGTCCCTCTGACTGTCCCTCTAACTGTCCCTCTGACTGTCCCCTCTAACTGTCCTCTGACTGTCCCTCTAACTGTCCCTCTAACTGTCCCTCTAACTGTCCCTCTGACTGTCCCTCTAACTGTCCCTCTGACTGTCCCTCTAACTGTCCCTCTGACTGTCCCTCTCACTGTCCCTCTAACTGTCCCTCTGACTGTCCCTCTAACTGTCCCTCTGACTGTCCCTCTAACTGTCCCTCAAACTCAAATCAAATCAAATCAAATTTATTTTTATATAGCCCTTCGTACATCAGCTGATATCTCAAAGTGCTGTACAGAAACCAGCCTAAAACCCCCAAACAGCAAGCAAAGCATGGTGAAAGAAGCACGGTGGCTAGGAAAAACTCCCTAGGAAAAACTCCCTAGAAAGGCCAAAAACCTAGGAAGAAACCTAGAGAGGAACCAGGCTATGAGGGGTTGGCCAGTCCTCTTCTGGCTGTGCAGGGTGGATATTATAACAGAACATGGTCAAGATGTTAAAATGTTAAAATGTTCATAAATGACCAGCATGGTCAAATAATAATAATCATAGTAGTTGTCGAGGGTGCAACAAGCACGTCCGGTGCTTGTCCCTTACCTCTCACTATCCCTCTGACTGTCCCTCTCACTATCCCTCTGACTGTCCCTTACCTCTCACTATCCCTCTGACTGTCCCTCTCACTATCCCTCTGACTGTCCCTTACCTCTAACTGTCCCTCTAACTGTCCCTCTGACTGTCCCTTACCTCTAACTGTCCCTCTGACTGTCCCTCTGACTGTCCCTCTGACTGTCCCTCTAACTGTCCCTCTGACTGTCCCTCTGACTGTCCCTCTGACTGTCCCTCTGACTGTCCCTCTAACTGTCCCTCTGACTGTCCCTCTGACTGTCCCTCTGACTGTCCCTCTGACTGTCCCCTCTAACTGTCCCTCTGACTGTCCCTCTAACTGTCCCTCTGACTGTCCCTCTAACTGTCCCTCTCACTATTCCTCTGACTGTCCCTTACCTCTGACTTGTCCCTCTCACTATCCCTCTGACTGTCCCTTACCTCTAACTGTCCCTCTAACTGTTCCCTCTGACTGTCCCTCTGACTGTCCCTTACCTCTAACTGTCCCTCTGACTGTCCCTCTAACTGTCCCTCTGACTGTCCCTCTGACTGTCCCTCTAACTGTCCCTCTAACTGTCCCTCTAACTGTCCCTCTCACTATTCCTCTGACTGTCCCTTACCTCTGACTGTCCCTCTCACTATCCCTCTGACTGTCCCTTACCTCTAACTGTCCCTCTAACTGTCCCTCTGACTGTCCCTCTGACTGTCCCTCTAAACTGTCCCTCTAACTGTCCCGTACCTCTGACTTCAAGGTTCTACCTACGTTGCATCATATGGAACACAAGTGATGTCATCCTGGATGATGTCAGCCTGACCGGGGAGAAGATGAGTGACATCTACATCAAGGGGTGTGTCTTCATCTTCTGTTAATAACAATATTTTCTGTAAATATCCCACATAACATGACCAAATGTGCTAATTGTCAGAATCTTGAAAACCGTTTTGAAACGCAGTGATCCTGAATGTTACCTGTTGTGTTGCAGGTGGCTCCACGGCCACGAAGACCATAAACAGAAGGACAGACGTTCACTATCGCTCTTTAGGAGGGAGAGGGTAACTTCAACTGGAGGTTCCTGTTTCCCTTCCACTACCTACCAGCTGAACAACTCTGTACCATCGATAGGAAGGTGAGATGGAGGGGGGGAGGGAGGGAAAAGAGGAGAGAAAGGAGGGAGGGAAGAGAGTAGAGGAGGGAGGGAGGGTGATGAGGGAAGAGAGTAGAGGAGGGAGGGAGGGAAGAGAGTAGAGGAGGGAGGGAGGGAAGAGAGGAGAGGAGGGAGGGAGGGAAGAGAGGACAGAAGGGAGGGAGGGTGATGAGGGAAGAGAGTAGAGGAGGGAGGGAGGGAAGAGAGGAGAGGAGGGAGGGAGGGAAGAGAGAAGAGGGAGGGAGGGTGATGAGGGAGGGAAAAGAGGAGACAAGGGAGGGAGGGAAGAGAGGAGAGGAGGGAGGGAGGGAAGAGAGGACAGAAGGGAGGGAGGGAAGAGAGGAGAGGGAGGGAGGGAGGGAAGAGAGGACAGAAGGGAGGGAGGGTGATGAGGGAAGAGAGTAGAGGAGGGAGGGAGGGAAGAGAGGAGAGAAGGGAGGGAGGGTGATGAGGGAAGAGAGTAGAGGAGGGAGGGAGGGAAGAGAGGAGAGGAGGGAGGGAGGGAAGAGAGGACAGAAGGGAGGGAGGGTGATGAGGGAAGAGAGTAGAGGAGGGAGGGGAGGGAAGAGAGGAGAGGAGAGAAGGGAGGGAGGGTGATGAGGGAAGAGAGTAGAGGAGGGAGGGACGGAAGAGAGGAGAGAAGGGAGGGAGGGATGGAAGAGAGGAGGGAGGGAGGGAGGGAGGGAGGGAGAGGAGAGGAGAGGAGGAGTGACGGAGGGAGGGAGGGAGGGAGGGAGGGAGGGAGGGAAAAGAGGATAGAAGGGAGGGAGGGAAGAGAGGACAGAAGGGAGGGAGGGTGATGAGAGAAGAGAGTAGAGGAGGGAGGGAGGGAGGGAAGAGAGGACAGAAGGGAGGGAGGGTGATAAGGGAAGAGAGTAGAGGAGGGAGGGAGGGAAGAGAGAAGAGAAGGGAGGGAGGGAAGAGAGGACAGAAGGGAGGGAGGGTGATGAGAGAAGAGAGTAGAGGAGGGAGGGAGGGAAGAGAGGAGAGAAGGGAGGGAGGGTGATGAGGGAAGAGAGTAGAGGAGGGAGGGAGGGAAGGAGAGGACAGAAGGGAGGGAGGGAAGAGAGGAGAGGAGGGAGGGAGGGAAGAGAGGAGAGGGAGGGAAAAGAGGAGAGAAGGGAGGGACCATCGATAAGAAGGTGAGAGAGGAGAGGGAGGGAGGGAGGGAGGGAGGGAGGGAGGGAGGGAGGGAGGGAAAAGAGGAGAGTAGGGAGGGAGGGTGATAAGGGAAGAGAGTAGAGGAGGGAGGGAGGGAAGAGAGGAGAGAAGGGAGGGAGGGAAGAGAGGACAGAAGGGAGGGAGGGTGATGAGAGAAGAGAGTAGAGGAGGGGAGGGAGGGAGGGAAGAGAGTAGAGGAGGGAGAGAGGGAAGAGAGGAGAGGGAGGGAAAAGAGGAGAGAAGGGAGGGACCATCGATAAGAAGGTGTGAGAGAGGAGAGGGAGGGAGGGAGGGAGGGAGGGAGGGAGGGAGGGAGGGAGGGAGGGAGGGAGGGAGGTAAGTCTGCAACTGTCAACTATTTAAATCAGGTGTTTTAGAACTGAGCTGGAACAAAACCCTGCTCACAACTCTCAAGGACATCAGTATATTTCTACTCAGCGTCATGACAACGACAAGTTTGTACCCACCCAGTTTAGTTGTTAGAGAAGTGGACTAACTATATCTGTGATGGACATGCCGCTTTGGCAATTTAGCAGCAAAACAACGTCCAGAAAAACGCTCCAACCTAAAACGTCAGTCGAAGGCAACTGAAATACATCCAATGATCCAATGTTTGCATTGTGTTTACGCTGTGTATCCCTGTGTGGTTGCCATGGTGTGTATTTAAACACATTGTAGTGTGTAGTTGTGAAGTCTTCATTATCTGGACAGTGTTGAGGGAGTACATCAATCATTGCCTAAGTCATTTTCTCCGCAGTATTTGTGTGTATCAGTCGTGCTGTCAGACAGCCTGCTGGCGAGATGGTGTCCTGGCTAGAATGACACTGTCTGGCAGTAGAGTGTGGATGTGCTGTTATAGTGAAGGTAGCATTGTAATGACAGTTCACAACACTCGGTGTTAATATGCAGTCTGTTCTCCTCCTTTCTCCTCTCCTCCTTTCTCCTCTCCTCCTCCTTTCTCCTCTCCTCCTTTCTCCTCTCCTCCTCCTTTCTCCTCTCTCCTCCTTTCTCCTCTCCTCCTCCTTTCTCCTCTCCTCCTCCTTTCTCCTCTCCTCCTCCTTTCTCCTCCTTTCTCCTCTCCTCCTTTCTCCTCTCCTCCTCCTTTCTCCTCTCCTCCTCCTTTCTCCTCTCCTCCTCCTTTCTCCTCTCCTCCTCCTTTCTCCTCCTTTCTCCTCTCCTCCTCCTTTCTCCTCTCCTCCTCCTTTCTCCTCTCCTCCTTTCTCCTCCTCTCCTCCTTCCTCCTCTCCCCTCCTTTCTCCTCTTCTCCTCCTTTCTCCTCTCCTCCTCCTTTCTCCTCTCCTCCTCCTTTCTCCTCCTTCCTCCTCTCCTCCTCCTTTCTCCTCTCCTCCTCCTTTCTCCTCCTTCCTCCTCTCCTCCTCCTTTCTCCTCTTCTCCTCCTTCCTCCTCTCCTCCTCCTTTCTCCTCTCCTCCTCCTTTCTCCTCTCCTCCTCCTTTCTCTTCTTCTCCTCCTTTCTCCTCTCCTCCTCCTTTTCTCCTCTCCTTCCTCCTCTCCTCCTTTCTCCTCCTTTCTCCTCTTCTCCTCCTGTCTCCTCTCCTCCTCCTTTCTCCTCTCCTCCTCCTTTCTCCTCTTCTCCTCTTCTCCTCCTGTCTCCTCTCCTCCTCCTTTCTCCTCTCCTCCTCCTTTCTCCTCTCCTCCTCCTCTTTCTCCTCTTCTCCTCCTGTCTCCTCTCCTCCTCCTTTCTCCTCCTTTCTCCTCTCCTCCTTTCTCCTCTCCTCCTCCTTTTCTCCTCCTTTCTCCTCTCCTCTCCTCTCCTCCTTCCTCCTTTCTCCTCCTTTCTCCTCTTCTATCTAATAATCTTCTTCTTCTCTCTCCTTCAGGAACACTTCTGGAGTCTGGATAAGAAGGAGACAAAGGTTCCTCCTAAAATCACCATCCAGATCTGGGACAACGACAAGTTCTCTTTCGACGACCATCTCGGTGTGTGTGTGTGTGTGGAGGGGGGGGGGGGGGGTGTGTGTGTATGTATGTATCCATCACCACTTGCTCACGCCAACTGAATCTCTCTCTCGCTTTCTCTCTCTCTCTCTCTCTCTCTCTCTCTCTCTCTCTCTCTCTATCTCTCTCCTCTCTTTCTCTCGCTCTCTCACTATACATTATATATATATATATATGACTGTCTCGTTCCCTGTCCATTCCATATTTTCCTCTGTCCCTCCATCCCTCGTTTAACCACAGGTCTGTTAAATGCCCCATTAGTCATCTCTGACATGACAAGAACAGAACCAGTAAAAACACACTACTGATAGGAACCTGATGTGTGTGTGTGTGTGTGTGTGTGTGTGTGTGTGTGTGTGGTGTGTCCTTCTCAACCCTTGCGTGAACCACACACACTGCTACTTGCACAGTAGACATTTTTACAGTTGATCTACAAGTTCATCTGCAGTGAAAACAGTGTGTGAGTGCGTTCCTGTGTGTGTGTGTGTGTGTGTGTGTGTGTTAGTTTACAGATGACTGATAGATAACAGATATCTTCTTAATTATTACTGCTGTGATATTCTAATGCTGTCAGCACATTCTAAGCAAGGGAGTGGTGTTAGTTTCTCTATGTTTTATAGCCCTCTCCCTTCTCCCTTCTATTCCTCTCTTTCTTTCTCTCTCTCTATCTCTCTCCTTTTCTCTCTCTTCCATTTCTCTTTATTTCTTTCTCTCTCTCTCTCTCTCTCTCTCTCTCTCTCTATCTCTCTCCCTTTCTCTCTCTTCCATTTCTCTCTTTCTTTCTTTCTTTCTCTCTCTCTCTCTTCCATTTCTCTCTTTCTCTCGCTCTACCTTCCTCTCTTTCTCTCTCTCTTCCATTTCTCTCCCCACCATTCTCCAATTGAACAATAGAGTGATTTTCCTCCTCCAGGTTGTCTAGAGATGGATCTTCACCACATGCAGCGACCAGCTAAATCACCAGAGAAATGTACCTTAGACATACTGTCACAAGGACAGGAGAGTCTGGTGTCGCTGTTTCCAACAGAAGACGGTCAAGGGCTGGTGGCCGTGTGTGTGTGACAGCAACGGGGAGAAGATAATCGCTGTGAGTAGACACACACACACACACACACACACACACACACACACACACACACACACACACACACACACACACACACACACACACACACACACACACACACACACACACACACACACACACACACCATGATCAAAGTAATGTACAGACAGACAGACATTGTCTGCTCACACACAAGTCAATATAAATGTTAAGATAATTTTATTTTTAATAGTAAGTTTCTTCATATTTTGCCTCTAAATGGTGTTATGCCCATCCTTTCTTTTCTCCCCCCTTCCTCCTCTCCCTCCCTCTTCTCCCCATCCCTCTTCTCCCATCCCTCCTCTCCCTCCCTCTTCTCCCCATCCCTCTTCTCCCCATCCCTCCTCTCCCTCCCTCTTCTCCCCATCCCTCTTCTCCCCATCCCTCCTCTCCCCATCCCTCCTCTCCTCATCCCTCTTCTCCCCCATCCCTCCTCTCCCTCCCTCCTCTCCCCATCCCTCCTCTCCCCATCCCTCCTCTCCCCATCCCTCTTCTCCCCATCCCTCCTCTCCCTCCCTCTTCTCCCCATCCCTCTTCTCCCCATCCCTCCTCTCCCTCCCTCTTCTCCCCATCCCTCCTCTCCCTCCCTCCTCTCCCTCCCTCTTCTCCCCATCCCTCTTCTCCCCCATCCTCTTCTCTCCTCTTCTCTCTATCCCTCTTCTCCCTATCCTCTTCTTCCCATCCCTCCCCTCCCCCACTCTTCTCCCCATCCCTCTTCTCCCCATCCCTCTTCTCCCCATCCTCTTCTCTCCTCTTCTCTCTATCCCTCTTCTCCCCATCCTCTTCTCCCTCCCTCTTCTCCCTCCCTCTCTCCCCATCCTCTTCTCCCTCCCTCTTCTCCCCATCCTCTTCTCCCTCCCTCTCCTCCCCATCCCTCTTCTCTCCCTCCCTCTTCTCCCTCCCTCTTTTCCCCATCCTCTTCTCCCTCCCCTCTCCTCCTCCCCATCCCTCTTCTCCCCATCCCTCTTCTCCCCATCCCTCTTCTCCCCATCCTCTTCTCTCCTCTTCTCCCCACCCCTTTTCTCCCCATCCCTCTTCTCCCCATCCTCTTCTCCCTCCCTCTTCTCCCCATCCCTCCTCTCCCCATCCTCTTCTCCCCATCCCTCTTCTCCCCATCCTCTTCTCTCCTCTTCTCCCCATCCCTCTTCTCCCCATCCCTCTTCTCCCCATCCTCTTCTCTCCTCTTCTCCCCATCCCTCTTCTCCCCATCCCTCTTCTCCCCATCCCTCTTCTCCCCATCCCTCTTCTCTCCCTCCCTTCTCCCCATCCCTCTTCTCCCCATCCTCTTCTCCCTCCCTCTTCTCCCCATCCCTCTTCTCTCCCTCCCTCTTCTCCCCATCCTCTTCTCCCTCCCTCTTCTCTCCCTCCCTCTTCTCCCCATCCCTCTTCTCCCCATCCTCTTCTCCCTCCCTCTTCTCCCTCCCTCTTCTCCCTCCCTCTTCTCCCCATCCTCTTCTCCCTCCCTCTTCTCCCTCCCTCTTCTCTCCCTCCCTCTTCTCCCCATCCCTCTTCTCCCCATCCTCTTCTCCCCATCCTCTTCTCCCTCCCTCTTCTCTCCCTCCCTCTTCTCCCCATCCCTCTTCTCCCCATCCTCTTCTCCCTCCCTCTTCCCCCTCCCTCTTCTCCCTCCCTCTTCTCCCCATCCCTCTTCTCTCCCTCCCTCTTCTCCCCATCCCTCTTCTCCCCATCCTCTTCTCCCTCCCTCTTCTCCCTCCCTCTTCTCCCTCCCTCTTCTCCCCATCCCTCCCTCTTCTCCCTCCCTCTTCTCCCCATCCTCTTCTCCCTCCCACTTCTCCCCATCCCTTCTCCCTCCCTCCTCTCCCCATCCCTCCTCTCCCCATCACTCTTCTCCCCATCACTCTTCTCCCCATCACTCTTCTCCCCATCCCTCCTCTCCCTCCCTCTTCTCCCCATCCCTCCTCTCCCTCCCTCCCTCCCTCTTCTCCCTCCCTCTTCTCCCTCCGTCTTCTCCCTCCCTCTTCTCCCCATCCTCTTCTCTCCTCCCTCTTTTCCCTCCACCCTCTCCCCCTAGGGTAAAGTGGAGATGTCTCTAGAGATCGTTTCAGAACAGGAACAGGATGAGAGACCAGCAGGACAAGGCAGAGATGAACCCAACATGAACCCTCACCTGGAGGATCCACAGTGAGTAATACACCTGTCCTCCTCTGATCTCAAAACCTATCAAAATTAAAACGTCGGTTGAACCACACAGTCTACATCATTCGCTGTCTATGTATTCCCAGAAATGTTGTAGTCTCGAAAAGTTCCCTGCACATTTGACAGAGGCTCCCAGAAATGGTGCCATCTAGTCAGCCAGAGACATTGTTCCCTAAATATTCCGTCCACATACTTTACTGTCCATAATGTCTTTACTGTCCATAATGTCTTTACTGTCCATACTGTCCATAATGTCTTTACTGTCCATAATGTCTTTACTGTCCATAATGTCTTTACTGTCCATAATGTCTATACTGTCCATACTGTCCATAATGTCTATACTGTCCATAATGTCTTTACTGTCCATAATGTCTTTACTGTCCATAATGTCTATACTGTCCATAATGTCTATACTGTCCATAATGTCTATACTGTCCATACTGTCCATAATGTCTCTACTGTCTTTACTGTCCATAATGTCTATACTGTCCATAATGTCCATAATGTCTCTACTGTCTTTACTGTCCATAATGTCTTTACTGTCCATAATGTCTTTACTGTCCATAATGTCTATACTGTCCATACTGTCTATACTGTCTATACTGTCCATAATGTCTATACTGTCCATAATGTCCATAATGTCTTTACTGTCCATAATGTCTATACTGTCCATACTGTCTATACTGTCCATAATGTCTATACTGTCCATAATGTCTATACTGTCCATAATGTCTTTACTGTCCATAATGTCTTTACTGTCCATACTGTCCATAATGTCTATACTGTCCATAATGTCTTTACTGTCCATAATGTCTATACTGTCCATAATGTCTATACTGTCCATAATGTCTATACTGTCCATAATGTCTATACTGTCTATTCTGTCTATAATGTCTATACTCTCCATAATGTCCATAATGTCTATACTGTCCATAATGTCTTTACTGTCCATAATGTCTTTACTGTCCATAATGTCTTTACTGTCCATAATGTCTATACTGTCCATAATGTCTATACTCTCCATACTGTCCATAATGTCTATACTGTCCATAATGTCTATACTGTCCATAATGTCTATACTGTCCATAATGTCCACAATGTCTCTACTGTCTTTACTGTCCATAATGTCTATACTGTCCATAATGTCTATACTGTCCATAATGTCTATACTGTCCATAATGTCCATAATGTCTATACTGTCCATAATGTCCATAATGTCTTTACTGTCCATAATGTCTATACTGTCCATAATGTCCATAATGTCTATACTGTCCATAATGTCTATACTGTCCATAATGTCTATACTGTCCATAATGTCCATAATGTCTCTACTGTCTTTACTGTCCATAATGTCTATACTGTCCATAATGTCTTTACTGTCCATAATGTCTTTACTGTCCATAATGTCTATACTGTCCATAATGTCTATACTGTCCATAATGTCTATACTGTCCATAATGTCCACAATGTCTCTACTGTCTTTACTGTCCATAATGTCTATACTGTCCATAATGTCTATACTGTCCATAATGTCTTTACTGTCCATAATGTCTTTACTGTCCATAATGTCTTTACTCTCCATAATGTCTATACTGTCCATAATGTCTATACTGTCCATAATGTCTATACTGTCCATAATGTCTTTACTGTCCATAATGTCTTTACTGTCCATAATGTCTTTACTCTCCATAATGTCTATACTGTCCATAATGTCTATACTGTCCATAATGTCTATACTGTCCATAATGTCTATACTGTCCATAATGACTATACTGTCTATACTGTCTTTACTGTCCATAATGTCTTTACTCTCCATAATGTCTATACTGTCCATAATGTCTTTACTGTCCATAATATCTATACTGTCCATACTGTCCATAATGTCTTTACTGTCCATAATGTCTTTACTGTCCATACTGTCCATAATGTCTATACTGTCCATAATGTCTATACTGTCCATAATGTCTATACTGTCCATAATGTCTTTACTGTCCATAATGTCTATACTGTCCATACTGTCTATACTGTCCATAATGTCTATACTCTCCATACTGTCCATAATGTCTATACTGTCCATAATGTCTATACTGTCCATAATGTCTATACTGTCCATAATGTCCACAATGTCTCTACTGTCTTTACTGTCCATAATGTCTATACTGTCCATAATGTCCATAATGTCTATACTGTCCATAATGTCCATAATGTCTTTACTGTCCATAATGTCTATACTGTCCATAATGTCCATAATGTCTATACTGTCCATAATGTCTATACTGTCCATAATGTCTATACTGTCCATAATGTCTATACTGTCCATAATGTCTATACTGTCTATACTGTCTATACTGTCCATAATGTCTATACTGTCTTTACTGTCCATAATGTCTATAATGTCCATAATGTCTCTGCTGTCTTTACTGTCCATAATGTTTATACTGTCCATAATGTCTATACTGTCCATAATGTCTTTACTGTCCATAATGTCTATACTGTCCATAATGTCCACAATGTCTCTACTGTCTTTACTGTCCATAATGTCTATACTGTCCATAATGTCTTTACTGTCCATAATGTCTTTACTGTCCATAATGTCTATACTGTCCATAATGTCTATACTGTCCATAATGTCTATACTGTCCATAATGTCCACAATGTCTCTACTGTCTTTACTGTCCATAATGTCTATACTGTCCATAATGTCTATACTGTCCATAATGTCTTTACTGTCCATAATGTCTTTACTCTCCATAATGTCTATACTGTCCATAATGTCAATACTGTCCATAATGTCTATACTGTCCATAATGTCTATACTGTCCATAATGACTATACTGTCTATACTGTCTTTACTGTCCATAATGTCTATACTGTCCATAATGTCTTTACTCTCCATAATGTCTATACTGTCCATAATATCTATACTGTCCATACTGTCCATAATGTCTTTACTGTCCATAATGTCTTTACTGTCCATAATGTCTTTACTCTCCATAATGTCTATACTGTCCATAATATCTATACTGTCCATACTGTCCATAATGTCTATACTGTCCATAATGTCTATACTGTCTATACTGTCTTTACTGTCCATAATGTCTATACTGTCCATAATTTGTTAATTCTATTCTTGTACTTTTAGAATTGTTTGTATTGTTGTGAATTGTTAGATCCTACTGCACTGTTAGAGCTAGGAACACAAGCATTTATCTAGATACTACTGCACTGTTGGAGCTAGGAACACAAGCATTTATCTAGATACTACTGCACTGTTGGAGCTAGGAACACAAGCATTTATCTAGATACTACTGCACTGTTGGAGCTAGGAACACAAGCATTTATCTAGATACTACTGCACTGTTGGAGCTAGGAACACAAGCATTTATCTAGATACTACTGCACTGTTGGAGCTAGGAACACAAGCATTTATCTAGCTACTACTGCACTGTTGGAGCTAGGAACACAAGCATTTATCTAGATACTACTGCACTGTTGGAGCTAGGAACACAAGCATTTATCTAGATACTACTGCACTGTTGGAGCTAGGAACACAAGCATTTATCTAGATACTACTGCACTGTTAGAGCTAGGAACACAAGCATTTATCTAGATACTACTGCACTGTTGGAGCTAGGAACACAAGCATGTCACTACACCCACAATAACACCTACTAAATATGTATGTGTATATATATGTATAACCAATAAAATTTGATTTGATTTTGAAGACATTGTAGTACATCCTGTTATACTAATGAATATTTTTCTCTCTCGTTCTCCCTCTCCTCTCTCCCCCCTCTCTCTCTTTTCTCCAGACGTCCAGAGACATCGTTCCTGTGGTTCTCCTCTCCTTACAAGACGTTGAAGTACATCCTGTGGGGGAGATACAAATTCCTCATCCTCCTCTTCATCCTCCTCTTCTTCCTCTTCCTCTTCATCGGAGTCTTCCTCTACTCCTTCCCTGTGAGTGATGAAGGGATGTGTGTGTGGGGGGGGGAGTATGTCTGTGTTTCCTAATATAAGCGATGAATGGTGAGGATTAGAAATTTAATTCACAGAATATTTTTTTCTGAGTCTAAGATTTGGATGTTGGATATGTGTGTGTTTATCTTCGTGTGTGTTATTTAACTCCATCTCTCTCCTCACATCTAGAACTACGCAGCCATGAAGATGGTCGGACCGTTCGGTGGACCTGCTAAAGGAACTGAATGAACTAGCAAAAAGAAGAGAACAACGAGAGGAGAGAAGGAGAGGAAAAAAAACACGATGGAGAGAAAAGCCAAAGAAAACACAATGAAAAGAACAACTGACTGAATAACCAAAAAAGGGAGAGGAAGGGTGGCAGGGTAGCCTAGCGGATAAGAGTGTTAGCAGCCACTGAAAAGTCGCTGGTTCAAATCCCTGAGCCGACTAGGTGGAAAATCTCTCGATGTACCCTTGAGCAAGACACTTAACCCTAATTGTTCCTGTAAGTTCATCTGGATAAAAGCGCCCGATATACAATACCGGTCAAAAGTTTTAGAAAAACCAACTCATTCAAGCGTTTTTTCTTGCCAAGAGTCTGCAAAGCTGTCATCAAGTCAAAGGGTGGCTATTTGAAGAATCTGAAATATCAAATATATTTAGATTTGTTTAACACTTTTTTTGGTTACTACATGATTCAATACGTGTTATTTCATAGTTTTGATGTCTTCACTATTATTCTATAATGTAGAAAATAGTAAAAATCAAGAAAAACCCTGGAATGAGTAGGTGTACTAAAACTTTTGACCGGTAGTGTACGACTAACATCTAAAAGTAAAATGACAGAGGAAACAGGAGAAATAACTTTGCAGCACATCAACAAATGACTTCCCCCCCCCCCCCCCCCCCCCACATCTCGTCTGATCTTTGACATCTCCCACTACGTAGCCTGGTAGCTACGTCACTGGCATCCTATTCTTTTCATGTCACAAGGCAACACTTTCCTATCAATCATCTGTAAAAAAAAAAAAAAATACTATAAAATTCAATTAGAGAGTTCAGTCTGTGTGTCTGCGTGTTCCTACCATGGTCTCGCCCCAGTACTGAACCCTCTCCCTGTTCACTTTGATTCCCCGTCACCCTTTAATGTCTCTCTCTCTCTCTCTCTCCCTCTAATCTCTCTCTCATCCCTCCTTCCTTCATGTCGTCAAGAAAATCTTGCCCTCTTTTCACAGCTAGGCGCTCCTATCTTTTTTTCTTCATGCAGAGAGAGGGGGATCGATCTACCTCCCTCGCTCCTTTCATCCCTTCCTCCCACATCTCTTTCAACTTTCCCTTGTTCCCTGTGCTGGGTTAAGTCGTGGATTTGGTCATCGTGTTCGGAGGCTGGTGATTATTAAATATCATGCGAGACACACACATTTTTTTTTTCAGTTCAGGTTTTGCCAAAGTGAATGTACTGTTATAGCCCACAAATGCAAACCATGATCAAAGTAGTGGACAGACAGACAGACAGACAGGCAGGCAGGCAGGCAGGCAGGCAGGCAGGCAGGCAGGCAGGCAGGCAGGCAGACAGACAGACAGACAGACAGACAGACAGACAGACAGACAGACAGACAGACAGACAGACAGACAGACAGACAGACAGACAGATAGCCTTAAATAAGTGGAAGGCATATCCCCCAAAGGCTTATGGAAAAACCCTCGGTTGTTTCCCAAAACAAGTGGCTGGTGATCATTGTGTTTTTTGCCCCCAAAAATCCCAGTATGTATCTTTAAATATGTAGCTGCCAATAGCCTTATAGATAAACCTTTTACTGCAAAGCTATTTTGCTATAAAGCCTAGACAATCCTGCTGGAATGAGGACCTGAAACCCTCAGTGACTGTCAGTCCAATGCTGTTACCCCCCCCCCCAAGATGACTGGACCTCTTCACTAGAACAACTTGCCATTACATACTGTTAATGGTTTAGCCTTCACAGTATTGCTGCCTGACAGAATCGTTTAGTCTTCACAGTATTGCTGCCTGACAGAATCGTTTAGCCTTCACAGTATTGCTGCCTGACAGAATCGTTTAGCCTTCACAGTATTGCTGCCTTAAAGAATCGTTTAGCCTTCACAGTATTGCTGCCTGACAGAATCGTTTAGCCTTCACAGTATTGCTGCCTGACAGAATTGTTTAGCCTTCACAGTATTGCTGCCTGACAGAATCGTTTAGCCTTCACAGTATTGCTGCCTGACAGAATTGTTTAGCCTTCACAGTATTGCTGCCTTAAAGAATCGTTTAGCCTTCACAGTATTGCTGCCTTAAATAATCGTTTAGCCTTCACAGTATTGCTGCCTGACAGAATCGTTTAGCCTTCACAGTATTGCTGCCTTAAAGAATCGTTTAGCCTTCACAGTATTGCTGCCTGACAGAATCGTTTAGCCTTCACAGTATTGCTGCCTGACAGAATTGTTTAGCCTTCACAGTATTGCAGCCTTAAAGAATCGTTTAGCCTTCACAGTATTGCTGCCTGACAGAATCGTTTAGCCTTCACAGTATTGCTGCCTGACAGAATTATAGAAATGCATTAAGTATTTTCTGTATATGTTTGTGTATTATGTGTCAATATTCAAAATAAACTTTATTCATGTCAACGGGTTTTATATTTTCTGTTGAGTATTATATTATGTTGCGTATGTTTATGAGTATTTATTTACCCTTTTGTTTGTTAAACTCATCTAGATACAGCGCCTACGGAAAGTATTCACACCCCTTTGGCTTTTTCAACATTGTGTTATGTTACAAGATGGGATAAAAAAAAATAAAAAATATTTAATTGATATTTTTGGTCAACGATCTACACAAAATACTCTAACGTGGAAGTAAAATAAAAATAAAAAAATGAATTTATGAAAAATTCTGTACAAATATATTTTCATTAGTATTCAGCTCCCTGAGTCTGTACATGTTAGAATCACCTTTGGTAGAGATTAAAGCTGTGATTCGTTCTGGGTAAGTTTCTAAAAGCTTTTCACGCTTGGATCGGGAAACACTTGTCTACTATTCTTTAAACAATTATTCAAGCTCTGTGAAATTGGTGCCCTTCTTTGTGAGGCATTGGGAAAAAAACTCTCTCTGGTCTTTTGTCATTGAATCTTTGCTTGAAATTCACTTCTCGACTGAGGGACTTTACAGGTTATCTTGAAGCACGTTTTTTTTGCTCCTGAAGTTATTTAGTCTTGCCGTAACAAAGGGCTTGAATACTTATTGACTCATGACATTGAGCCTTGAGTCAACAATTAAAATTCAGGCTGTAACACAACAAATGTGAAAAAAGGCAAAAGATTGTGAATACTTTCTGTATACAGTGAACAGAACAAAGTAAAATGTTCTTTGCATAATCAGATTTTCCAATTAATATAATAATATGCCCACATCTGAAGTCATGGTGGCAAAGTATAAGCATCGCTAATTATTCTGTCCTCAAACACACATCTGTCTGTCTGTCTGTCTGTCTGTCTGTCTGTCTGTCTGTCTGTCTGTCTGTCTGTCTGTCTGTCTGTCTGTCTGTCTGTCTGTCTGTCTGTCTGTCGCCAAATCAGCCCAAATGATCCGTCGTGCTCTGAGACGAAACAGAACATTAATTGACCATGAATCATGATGCTAGAAAACCAGGCAGAGGTAGATGGACCAGAGGTAGATGGACCAGAGGTAGATGGACCAGAGGTAGATGGACCAGAGGTAGATGGACCAGAGGTAGATGGACCAGAGGTAGATGGACCAGAGGTAGATGGACCAGAGGTTGAAGGACCAGAGGTAGATGGACCAGAGGTAGATGGACCAGAGGTAGATGGACCAGAGGTAGAAGGACCAGAGGTAGATGGACCAGAGGTAGATGGACCAGAGGTAGATGGACCAGAGGTAGATGGACCAGAGGTAGAAGGACCAGAGGTAGAAGGACCAGAGGTAGATGGACCAGAGGTAGAAGGACCAGAGGTAGATGGACCAGAGGTAGATGGACCAGAGGTAGATGGACCAGAGGTAGATGGACCAGAGGTGGATGGACCAGAGGTGGATGGACCAGAGGTGGATGGACCAGAGGTAGAAGGACCAGAGGTAGATGGACCAGAGGTAGATGGACCAGAGGTAGATGGACCAGAGGTAGAAGGACCAGAGGTAGATGGACCAGAGGTAGATGGACCAGAGGTAGATGGACCAGAGGTAGATGGACCAGAGGTAGAAGGACCAGAGGTAGATGGACCAGAGATGGATGGACCAGAGGTAGATGGACCAGAGGTAGAAGGACCAGAGGTAGATGGACCAGAGGTAGATGGACCAGAGGTAGATGGACCAGAGGTAGAAGGACCAGAGGTAGATGGACCAGAGGTAGATGGACCAGAGGTAGATGGACCAGAGGTAGAAGGACCAGAGGTAGAAGGACCAGAGGTAGATGGACCAGAGGTAGATGGACCAGAGTTGGAGTAGAAAAGTGGCGACAGGGATAAAAGGAGTGTCAAGGTTCATGGAGAGGATCGTCATGAACACACACACACACACACCAAGTGTGTGTGTGTGTGTGTGTGTGTGTGTGTGTGTGTGTGTGTGTGTGTGTGTGTGTGTGTGTGTGTGTGTGTGTGTGTGTTTAGGCAGTGCCCTGACTGTACCAGCCTCTCCCTCCAATAAGCCCATGTTAACAGGCCTCTGAAGACCTGGCAGTCGCATAGAACACAATTACCCTTAACTTGTCCCGGGACACACCGTTACACACTTTTATTTAAGGAAAATGTGACTCTCCATACCCCTTCCCACCCACCCTTCCCCCCTCTCCCCGTCCATACCTCCTTCCTCCCTTCCTCCCTCCCTCCCTACATCTATCCTTCCCTCCATACCTCCATTATTTCCTTCTTCTCTTCAATCCTAAACAGACTAAAGACCAGACCACTTTGGTGTTAGGGGCTGGAATTTGTCATATTGGGTGTGACTTCTGACCTACACCGTCTGCAGATGTCTAGAAAATTAACAACTTTCTCTCTCCTTCAAAGTTTTTCTCTGTGTGTGACCTAAATGATTACTGTTCCGTTCTCTCCTTTATATTTTTCACTTTCAGGCTTCCCTTCTCTCTCTCTCTCTTTTTTTTCTCCCTCTCTCTATCTGTCTCTCTCTGTCTCTCTCTCTGCCTCTCTCTGTCTTTCCCTGTCTCTCTCTCTATCTGTCTCTCTCTCTGTCTCTCTATCTCTCTCTCTGTCTCTCTCTCTCTTTCTGTATCTGCCTCTCTCTGTCTTTCCCTGACTCTCTCTCTATCTTTCTCTCTCTCTGTCTTTCCCTGTCTCTCTCTCTGTCTCTCTCTCTCTCTCTGTCTTCTTTCAATTCAATTTCAATATCAATTTAAGGGGCCTTATTTGCATTGCCAAAGCAAGTGAAGTAGATAGTAAATAAAAGCGAATTAAACAATACAAAATTTGCAGTAAACATTACACTCACAAAAGTTCCAAAAGATTAAAGACATTTCAAATATCATATGTCTATATACAGTGTAATGATATGCAAATAGTTATAGTACAAAAGGGAAAATTAATATAGGTTGTATTTACAATCGTGCTTGTTCTTCACTTGTTGCTCAGGCAACAGGTCATAAATCTTCTTGCCGTGATGGCACACTTTGATATTTCACCCGCTAGATATGGGAGTTTATGGAAATTGGATTTGTTTTCGAATTTGTTTTCAATTTATTTTCGAATTCCTAGAAGGTCAGCATCGCGGAGTCGCCTCTTCACTGTCGATGTTGAGACTGGTGTTTTGCGGGTACTATTTAATGAATCTGCCAGTTGAGGACTTGTGAGGCGTCTGTTTCTCAAACTAGACACTCTAATGTATTTCTCCTCTTGCTCAGTTGTGCACCGGGGCCTCCCACTCCTCTTTCTATTCTGGTTAGAGCCAGTTTGCGCTGTTCTGTGAAGGGAGTAGTACACAGACATCTTCAGTTTATTGGCAATTTATTGTATGGAATAGCCTTCATTTCTCAGAACAAGAATAGACTGACAGGTTTCAGAAGAAAGTTCTTTGTTTCTGGCCATTTTGAGCCTGTAATCGAACCCATAAATGCTGATGCTCCAGATACTCAACTAGTCTATAGAAGGCCAGTTTTATTGCTTCTTTAATCAGCACAACAGTTTTCAGCTGTGCTAACATAATTGCAAAAGGGTTTTCTAATGATCAATTAGCCTTTTAAAATGATCAACTTGGATTAGCTAACACAACGTGCCATTGGAACCCAGGAGTGATGGTTGCTGATAATGGGCCTCTGCACGCCTACGTAGATATTCCATTAAAAACATCTGCCGTTTCCAGCTACAACAGTCATTTACAACATTAACAATGTCTACACTGTATTTCTGATCAATTTGATATTATTTTAATGGACAAACATCTGATTTTCTTTCAAAAACAAGGACATTTCTAAGTGACCCCAAACTTTTGAACGGTATTGTATATAGGCAGCAGCCTCCGTGTGCTAGTGATGGCTGGGTTAACAAGGTAAGCATAGTTTACCAAGAGCTAGAAGCAAGGCAGCCCTCTCTGTCGGCACCATTATCATCAGTTCAATCAACATGCAGGTCAGACGGGGCGGCAGGGTAGCCTAGTGGTTAGAGGCAGGTAGCCTAGTGGTTAGAGACAGGTAGCCTAGTGGTTAGAGACAGGTTGCCTAGTGGTTAGAGACAGGTAGCCTAGTGGTTAGAGACAGGTAGCCTAGTGGTTAGAGACAGGTAGCCTAGTGGTTAGAGCCTAGTGGTTAGAGACAGGTAGCCTAGTGGTTAGAGCAGGGAGCCTAGTGGTTAGAGCCTAGTGGTTAGAGACAGGTAGCCTAGTGGTTAGAGACAGGTAGCCTAGTGGTTAGAGCCAGGGGGCAGGTAGCCTAGTGGTTAGAGCAGGGAGCCTAGTGGTTAGAGCCTAGTGGTTAGAGGCAGGGTAGCCTAGTGGTTAGAGGCAGGGTAGCCTAGTGGTTAGAGGGCAGGGTAGCCTAGTGGTTAGAGCGTTGGACCAGTAACCTGAAAGGTTGCAAGATCGAATCCCCGAGCTGACAAGGTAAAAATCTGTCGTTCTGCCCCTGAACAAGGCTGTTCCCAAGCCGTCATTGAAAATAAGAATTTGTTCTTAACTGACTTGCCTAGTTAAATAAATAAGATAAAACCTGCTGGTCTGCTGTATTACATTAGCACCACACCAAGGTGTGTGTGTATGTGTGTGTGTATGTGTGTGTGTGTGCCTCAAAAGGCCTTATCTTATAAACTACATCTGTTGAGAGCAATGACTGATCCTGCCAACCTTCAAAACATGGGGTGTACACACACACACTCTTTCACCTTCACAATAGAGGTTACAAAAAACATATATCGTAATATTTAAAAGTAAATAAATAAAAGTCTGAAAACAATGCCCAGATTAGTGAGGTGTTTACAGATAATTATAGAATTGAATGAAATTGCCCTTAAGAGGCTGACTTCAGGTCAGTTGTAAATGTAATCCTCTGTTAGTTAAGGTTATGACTGAAGACCTGTACTGATCCTAGAGCAGGCTCTGAGGCTAACTTCTACCTGCAGTGATAATGATCTATCCCTGGTTTCTCACTGAGTGGTTTGTCTGGTCCTTTATGATGGGAGAGGAATGGTGTGTGTGTGTGTGTGTGTGTGTGTGTGTGTGGTGTGTGTGTGTGTGTGTGTGTGTGTGTGTGTGTGTGTGTGTGTGTGTGTGTGTGTGTGTGTGTGTGTGTGTGTGTGTGTGTGTGTGTGTGTGTGTGTGTGTGTGTGTGTGTGTTTGTTTGTTTCTGGTCTGTGATAACAACAATAACAACAATAAACAGGTCTAGTAAACCCCATTGTTTACATAATGTAAAACTATAAACGCATTTTACACCTAATTATCTGTGTGAAAACAAACAAGGTGGAATGTTGAATTACGGAATGGAAAAAGCTATATAATTTAACGAGAGGTGCACTAATGAGATGTTAGATAGGTTTAGTCACCCCCATGTTTTGTTGTTTTGGAAGGTATGGAAGGTGGGGGGTAAGACAGTCTATGTCTAAGGTATGGAAGGTGGGGGGTAAGACAGTCTAGGTCTGTTAGGTATGGAAGGTGGGGGGTAGACAGTCTAGATCTGTTAGGTATGGAAGGTGGGGGGTTAGACAGTCTAGGTCTGTTAGGTATGGAAGGTGGGGGGGTAAGACAGTCTAGATCTGTTAGGTATGGAAGGTGGGGGTAAGACAGTCTAGATCTGTTAGGTATGGAAGGTGGGGGTAAGACAGTCTAGATCTGTTAGGTATGGAAGGTGGGGGTAAGACAGTCTAGATCTGTTAGGTATGGAAGGTGGGGTAGACAGTCTAGGTCTGTTAGGTATGGAAGGTGGGGGGTTAGACAGTCTAGATCTGTTAGGTATGGAAGGTGGGGGTAAGACAGTCTAGGTCTGTTAGGTATGGAAGGTGGGGGGTAGACAGTCTAGGTCTGTTAGGTATGGAAGGTGGGGGGTAGACAGTCTAGGTCTGTTAGGTATGGAAGGTGGGGGGGTAGACAGTCTAGATCTGTTAGGTATGGAAGGTGGGGGGTAGACAGTCTAGGTCTGTTAGGTATGGAAGGTGGGGGGTAGACAGTCTAGGTCTGTTAGGTATGGAAGGTGGGGGTAAGACAGTCTAGGTCTGTTAGGTATGGAAGGTGGGGGGGTAGACAGTCTAGATCTGTTAGGTATGGAAGGTGGGGGGTAAGACAGTCTAGGTCTGTTAGGTATGGAAGGTGGGGGGGTAGACAGTCTAGGTCTGTTAGGTATGGAAGGTGGGGGGTAAGACAGTCTAGGTCTGTTAGGTATGGAAGGTGGGGGGTAGACAGTCTAGGTCTGTTAGGTATGGAAGGTGGGGGGGGTAGACAGTCTAGGTCTGTTAGGTATGGAAGGTGGGGGGGTAAGACAGTCTAGGTCTGTTAGGTATGGAAGGTGGGGGGTAGACAGTCTAGGTCTGTTAGGTATGGAAGGTGGGGGGTAAGACAGTCTAGGTCTGTTAGGTATGGAAGGTGGGGGGGTAGACAGTCTAGATCTGTTAGGTATGGAAGGTGAGGGGGTAGACAGTCTAGATCTGTTAGGTATGGAAGGTGGGGGGTAAGACAGTCTAGGTCTGTTAGGTATGGAAGGTGGGGGTAAGACAGTCTAGGTCTGTTAGGTATGGAAGGTGGGGGGGGTAGACAGTCTAGGTCTGTTAGGTATGGAAGGTGGGGGTAAGACAGTCTAGGTCTGTTAGGTATGGAAGGTGGGGGGTAAGACAGTCTAGGTCTGTTAGGTATGGAAGGTGGGGGGTAAGACAGTCTAGGTCTGTTAGGTATGGAAGGTGGGGGGTAGACAGTCTAGGTCTGTTAGGTATGGAAGGTGGGGGGTAAGACAGTCTAGGTCTGTTAGGTATGGAAGGTGGGGGGTAACACAGTCTAGGTCTGTTAGGTATGGAAGGTGGGGGGTTAGACAGTCTAGGTCTGTTAGGTATGGAAGGTGGGGGTAAGACAGTCTAGGTCTGTTAGGTATGGAAGGTGGGGGTAAGACAGTCTAGGTCTGTTAGGTATGGAAGGTGGGGGGGTAGACAGTCTAGATCTGTTAGGTATGGAAGGTGGGGGGGTAGACAGTCTAGGTCTGTTAGGTATGGAAGGTGGGGGTAAGACAGTCTAGATCTGTTAGGTATGGAAGGTGGGGGGGTAGACAGTCTAGGTCTGTTAGGTATGGAAGGTGGGGGGTAAGACAGTCTAGGTCTGTTAGGTATGGAAGGTGGGGGGTAAGACAGTCTAGGTCTGTTAGGTATGGAAGGTGGGGGGTAGACAGTCTAGGTCTGTTAGGTATGGAAGGTGGGGGGTAGACAGTCTAGGTATGTTAGTTATGGAAGGTGGGGGGTAGACAGTCTAGGTCTGTTAGGTATGGAAGGTGGGGGGTAGACAGTCTAGGTCTGTTAGGTATGGAAGGTGGGGGGTAAGACAGTCTAGGTCTGTTAGGTATGGAAGGTGGGGGGTAAGACAGTCTAGGTCTGTTAGGTATGGAAGGTGGGGGGTAACACAGTCTAGGTCTGTTAGGTATGGAAGGTGGGGGGGTAAGACAGTCTAGGTCTGTTAGGTATGGAAGGTGGGGGTAAGACAGTCTAGGTCTGTTAGGTATGGAAGGTGGGGGGGTAAGACAGTCTAGGTCTGTTAGGTATGGAAGGTGGGGGGTAAGACAGTATAGGTCTGTTAGGTATGGAAGGTGGGGGGTAAGACAGTCTAGGTATGGAAGGTGGGGGGTAAGACAGTCTAGGTCTGTTAGGTATGGAAGGTGGGGGGGTAGACAGTCTAGGTCTGTTAGGTATGGAAGGTGGGGGGTAGACAGTCTAGGTCTGTTAGGTATGGAAGGTGGGGGGTAACACAGTCTAGGTCTGTTAGGTATGGAAGGTGGGGGGGTAACACAGTCTAGGTCTGTTAGGTATGGAAGGTGGGGGGTAAGACAGTCTAGGTCTGTTAGGTATGGAAGGTGGGGGGTAACACAGTCTAGGTCTGTTAGGTATGGAAGGTGGGGGGTAAGACAGTCTAGGTATGTTAGGTATGGAAGGTGGGGGGTAAGACAGTCTAGGTCTGTTAGGTATGGAAGGTGGGGGGGTAGACAGTCTAGGTCTGTTAGGTATGGAAGGTGGGGGGTAGACAGTCTAGGTCTGTTAGGTATGGAAGGTGGGGGGTAAGACAGTCTAGATCTGTTAGGTATGGAAGGTGGGGGGGTAGACAGTCTAGGTCTGTTAGGTATGGAAGGTGGGGGGGTAGACAGTCTAGGTCTGTTAGGTATGGAAGGTGGGGGGTAACACAGTCTAGGTCTGTTAGGTATGGAAGGTGGGGGGTAGACAGTCTAGGTCTGTTAGGTATGGAAGGTGGGGGGTAAGACAGTCTAGGTCTGTTAGGTATGGAAGGTGGGGGGGTAGACAGTCTAGGTCTGTTAGGTATGGAAGGTGGGGGTAGACAGTCTAGGTCTGTTAGGTATGGAAGGTGGGGGTAGACAGTCTAGGTCTGTTAGGTATGGAAGGTGGGGGGGTAGACAGTCTAGGTCTGTTAGGTATTTAAGGTGGGGGTAGACAGTCTAGGTCTGTTAGGTATGGAAGGTGGGGGGTAGACAGTCTAGGTCTGTTAGGTATGGAAGGTGGGGTGGGGGGTAGACAGTTTAGGTCTGTTAGGTATGGAAGGTGGGGGGTTAGACAGTCTAGGTATGGAAGGTGGGGGGTAAGACAGTCTAGGTCTGTTAGGTATGGAAGGTGGGGGGGTAGACAGTCTAGGTCTGTTAGGTATGGAAGGTGGGGGGTAAGACAGTCTAGGTCTGTTAGGTATGGAAGGTGGGGGGTAAGACAGTCTAGGTCTGTTAGGTATGGAAGGTGGGGGGTTAGACAGTCTAGGTCTGTTAGGTATGGAAGGTGGGGGGTAGACAGTCTAGGTCTGTTAGGTATGGAAGGTGGGGGGGTAGACAGTTTAGGTCTGTTAGGTATGGAAGGTGGGGGGTAAGACAGTCTAGGTCTGTTAGGTATGGAAGTTGGGGGAAAGACAGTCTAGGTCTGTTAGGTATGGAAGGTGGGGGTAAGACAGTCTAGGTCTGTTAGGTATGGAAGGTGGGGGGTAGACAGTCTAGGTCTGTTAGGTATGGAAGGTGGGGGGGTAACACAGTCTAGGTCTGTTAGGTATGGAAGGTGGGGGGTAACACAGTCTAGGTCTGTTAGGTATGGAAGGTGGGGGGTAAGACAGTCTAGGTCTGTTAGGTATGGAAGGTGGGGGTAAGACAGTCTAGGTCTGTTAGGTATGGAAGGTGGGGGGTAAGACAGTCTAGGTCTGTTAGGTATGGAAGGTGGGGGGTAAGACAGTCTAGGTCTGTTAGGTATGGAAGGTGGGGGGTAAGACAGTCTAGGTCTGTTAGGTATGGAAGGTGGGGGGTAGACAGTCTAGGTCTGTTAGGTATGGAAGGTGGGGGGTAAGACAGTCTAGGTCTGTTAGGTATGGAAGGTGGGGGGTAAGACAGTCTAGGTCTGTTAGGTATGGAAGGTGGGGGGTAGACAGTCTAGGTCTGTTAGGTATGGAAGGTGGGGGGTAACACAGTCTAGGTCTGTTAGGTATGGAAGGTGGGGGGTAGACAGTCTAGGTCTGTTAGGTATGGAAGGTGGGGGGTAAGACAGTCTAGGTCTGTTAGGTATGGAAGGTGGGGGGGTAGACAGTCTAGGTCTGTTAGGTATGGAAGGTGGGGGTAGACAGTCTAGGTCTGTTAGGTATGGAAGGTGGGGGTAGACAGTCTAGGTCTGTTAGGTATGGAAGGTGGGGGGGTAGACAGTCTAGGTCTGTTAGGTATGGAAGGTGGGGGTAGACAGTCTAGGTCTGTTAGGTATGGAAGGTGGGGGGTAGACAGTCTAGGTCTGTTAGGTATGGAAGGTGGGGTGGGGGGTAGACAGTTTAGGTCTGTTAGGTATGGAAGGTGGGGGGTTAGACAGTCTAGGTATGGAAGGTGGGGGGTAAGACAGTCTAGGTCTGTTAGGTATGGAAGGTGGGGGGGTAGACAGTCTAGGTCTGTTAGGTATGGAAGGTGGGGGGTAAGACAGTCTAGGTCTGTTAGGTATGGAAGGTGGGGGGTAAGACAGTCTAGGTCTGTTAGGTATGGAAGGTGGGGGGTAACACAGTCTAGGTCTGTTAGGTATGGAAGGTGGGGGGTAGACAGTCTAGGTCTGTTAGGTATGGAAGGTGGGGGGGTAGACAGTTTAGGTCTGTTAGGTATGGAAGGTGGGGGGTAAGACAGTCTAGGTCTGTTAGGTATGGAAGGTGGGGGGGTAACACAGTCTAGGTCTGTTAGGTATGGAAGGTGGGGGGTAACACAGTCTAGGTCTGTTAGGTATGGAAGGTGGGGGGTAAGACAGTCTAGGTCTGTTAGGTATGGAAGGTGGGGGGTAAGACAGTCTAGGTCTGTTAGGTATGGAAGGTGGGGGGTAAGACAGTCTAGGTCTGTTAGGTATGGAAGGTGGGGGGTAAGACAGTCTAGGTCTGTTAGGTATGGAAGGTGGGGGGTAGACAGTCTAGGTCTGTTAGGTATGGAAGGTGGGGGGTAAGACAGTCTAGGTCTGTTAGGTATGGAAGGTGGGGGGTAAGACAGTCTAGGTCTGTTAGGTATGGAAGGTGGGGGGTAGACAGTCTAGGTCTGTTAGGTATGGAAGGTGGGGGTAAGACAGTCTAGGTCTGTTAGGTATGGAAGGTGGGGGGGGTAGACAGTCTAGGTCTGTTAGGTATGGAAGGTGGGGGGTAGACAGTCTAGGTCTGTTAGGTATGGAAGGTGGGGGGTAAGACAGTCTAGGTCTGTTAGGTATGGAAGGTGGGGGGTAAGACAGTCTAGGTCTGTTAGGTATGGAAGGTGGGGGGGGTAAGACAGTCTAGGTCTGTTAGGTATGGAAGGTGGGGGGTAAGACAGTCTAGGTCTGTTAGGTATGGAAGGTGGGGGGGGTAAGACAGTCTAGGTCTGTTAGGTATGGAAGGTGGGGGGTAAGACAGTCTAGGTCTGTTAGTATGGAAGGTGGGGGGTAGACAGTCTAGGTCTGTTAGGTATGGAAGGTGGGGGGTAAGACAGTCTAGGTCTGTTAGGTATGGAAGGTGTGGGGTAAGACAGTCTAGATCTGTTAGGTATGGAAGGTGGGGGTAAGACAGTCTAGGTCAGTTAGGTATGGAAGGTGGGGGGTAAGACAGTCTAGGTCTGTTAGGTATGGAAGGTGGGGGGTAAGACAGTCTAGGTCTGTTAGGTATGGAAGGTGGGGGGGTAGACAGTCTAGGTCTGTTAGGTATGGAAGGTGGGGGGTAACACAGTCTAGGTCTGTTAGGTATGGAAGGTGGGGTGGGGTAAGACAGTCTAGGTCTGTTAGGTATGGAAGGTGGGGGGTAAGACAGTCTAGATCTGTTAGGTATGGAAGGTGGGGGGTAGACAGTCTAGGTCTGTTAGTTATGGAAGGTGGGGGGTAGACAGTCTAGGTCTGTTAGGTATGGAAGGTGGGGGGTAAGACAGTCTAGGTCTGTTAGGTATGGAAGGTGGGGGGGGTAAGACAGTCTAGGTCTGTTAGGTATGGAAGGTGGGGTGGGGTAGACAGTCTAGGTCTGTTAGGTATGGAAGGTGGGTGGTAGACAGTCTATGTCTAAGGTATGGAAGGTGGGGGGGTAGACAGTCTAGGTCTGTTAGGTATGGAAGGTGGGGTGGGGTAGACAGTCTAGGTCTGTTAGGTATGGAAGGTGGGGGGGTAAGACAGTCTAGGTCTGTTAGGTATGGAAGGTGGGGGTAAGACAGTCTAGGTCTGTTAGGTATGGAAGGTGGGGGGTAGACAGTCTAGGTCTGTTAGGTATGGAAGGTGGGGGGGTAGACAGTCTAGGTCTGTTAGGTATGGAAGGTGGGGGGTAAGACAGTCTAGGTCTGTTAGGTATGGAAGGTGGGGGGGTAGACAGTCTAGGTCTGTTAGGTATGGAAGGTGGGGGGGTAGACAGTCTAGGTCTGTTAGGTATGGAAGGTGGGGGGTAAGACAGTCTAGGTCTGTTAGGTATGGAAGGTGGGGGGTAGACAGTCTAGGTCTGTTAGTTATGGAAGGTGGGGGGTAAGACAGTCTAGGTCTGTTAGGTATGGAAGGTGGGGGGGGTAAGACAGTCTAGGTCTGTTAGGTATGGAAGGTGGGGGGTAAGACAGTCTAGGTCTGTTAGGTATGGAAGGTGGGGGGGTAGACAGTCTAGATCTGTTAGGTATGGAAGGTGGGGGGTAAGACAGTCTAGGTCTGTTAGGTATGGAAGGTGGGGGGGTAGACAGTCTAGGTCTGTTAGGTATGGAAGGTGGGGGGGTAGACAGTCTAGGTCTGTTAGGTATGGAAGGTGGGGGTAAGACAGTCTAGGTCTGTTAGGTATGGAAGGTGGGGGGTAAGACAGTCTAGGTCTGTTAGGTATGGAAGGTGGGGGGTAAGACAGTCTAGGTCTGTTAGGTATGGAAGGTGGGGGGTAAGACAGTCTAGGTCTGTTAGGTATGGAAGGTGTGGGGGGGTAGACAGTCTAGGTATGTTAGGTATGGAAGGTGGGGGGTAGACAGTCTAGGTCTGTTAGGTATGGAAGGTGGGGGGTTAGACAGTCTAGGTCTGTTAGGTATGGAAGGTGGGGGTAAGACAGTCTAGGTCTGTTAGGTATGGAAGGTGGGGGGGGTAGACAGTCTAGGTCTGTTAGGTATGGAAGGTGGGGGGTAAGACAGTCTAGGTCTGTTAGGTATGGAAGGTGGGGGTAAGACAGTCTAGGTCTGTTAGGTATGGAAGGTGGGGGGTAGACAGTCTAGATCTGTTAGGTATGGAAGGTGGGGGGTAGACAGTCTAGGTCTGTTAGGTATGGAAGGTGGGGGGGGGTAAGACAGTCTAGGTCTGTTAGGTATGGAAGGTGGGGGGGTAGACAGTCTAGGTCTGTTAGGTATGGAAGGTGGGGGGTTAGACAGTCTAGGTCTGTGAGGTATGGAAGGTGGGGGGGTAGACAGTCTAGGTCTGTTAGGTATGGAAGGTGGGGGGTAGACAGTCTAGGTCTGTTAGGTATGGAAGGTGGGGGGGGGGTAGACAGTCTAGGTCTGTTAGGTATGGAAGGTGGGGGGGTAGACAGTCTAGGTCTGTTAGGTATGGAAGGTGGGGGGTAAGACAGTCTAGGTATGGAAGGTGGGGGGTAAGACAGTCTAGGTCTGTTAGGTATGGAAGGTGGGGGGTAAGACAGTCTAGGTATGGAAGGTATGGAAGGTGGGGGGTAGACAGTCTAGGTATGTTAGGTATGGAAGGTGGGGGGGTAGACAGTCTAGGTCTGTTAGGTATGGAAGGTGGGGGGTAAGACAGTCTAGGTATGGAAGGTGGGGGGTAGACAGTCTAGGTCTGTTAGGTATGGAAGGTGGGGGGGTAGACAGTCTAGGTCTGTTAGGTATGGAAGGTGGGGGGTAGACAGTCTAGGTATGTTAGGTATGGAAGGTGGGGGGGTAGACAGTCTAGGTCTGTTAGGTATGGAAGGTGGGGGGTAGACAGTCTAGGTCTGTTAGGTATGGAAGGTGGGGGGTAAGACAGTCTAGGTCTGTTAGGTATGGAAGGTGGGGGTAAGACAGTCTAGGTCTGTTAGGTATGGAAGGTGGGGGGTAAGACAGTCTATGTCTAAGGTATGGAAGGTGGGGGGGGGGTAAGACAGTCTAGATCTGTTAGGTATGGAAGGTGGGGGGTAAGACAGTCTAGGTCTGTTAGGTATGGAAGGTGGGGGGGGGTAAGACAGTCTAGATCTGTTAGGTATGGAAGGTGGGGGGTTAGACAGTCTAGTTCTGTTAGGTACGGAAGGTGGGGGTAAGACAGTCTAGGTCTGTTAGGTATGGAAGGTGGGGGTAAGACAGTCTAGGTCTGTTAGGTATGGAAGGTAGGGGGTAGACAGTCTAGATCTGTTAGGTATGGAAGGTTGGGGGGGTAGACAGTCTAGGTCTGTTAGGTATGGAAGGTAGGGGGTAAGACAGTCTAGGTCTGTTAGGTATGGAAGGTGGGGGGGTAGACAGTCTAGGTCTGTTAGGTATGGAAGGTGGGGGGGTAGACAGTCTAGGTCTGTTAGGTATGGAAGGTGGGGGTAAGACAGTCTAGGTCTGTTAGGTATGGAAGGTGGGGGTAAGACAGTCTAGGTCTGTTAGGTATGGAAGGTGGGGGGTAACACAGTCTAGGTCTGTTAGGTATGGAAGGTGGGGGTAACACAGTCTAGGTCTGTTAGGTATGGAAGGTGGGGGGGTAGACAGTCTAGGTCTGTTAGGTATGGAAAGTGGGGGGTAACACAGTCTAGGTCTGTTAGGTATGGAAGGTGGGGGGGTAGACAGTCTAGGTCTGTTAGGTATGGAAGGTGGGGGGTAGACAGTCTAGGTCTGTTAGGTATGGAAGGTGGGGGGGTAAGACAATCTAGGTCTGTTAGGTATGGAAGGTGGGGGTAGACAGTCTAGGTCTGTAGACAGTTTGGTATTGGATTTGGACGCTACGGGGGGGGGGGGGGGGGGGTACGACATATTATGTTTCTCAAAATGGCAGATATAGACACAAATAAAATATTTTACCCATGAAGAATCTACCCATTAGTTACCTCCCTGTCTCTTTCTCTTTCTCATTCTCTCTCTCTTTCTCTCTCCATCTCTCCATCTCTCTCCAACTCTCCCTCTCTCTCTCTCTTTCTCTCTCCCTCTCTCTCCATCTCTCTCTCTCTCTCTCCAACTCTCCCTCTCTCTCTCCATCTCTGTCTCTCTCTATCTCAATCTCTCTCTCTCGTTCCTTACCTCCCTCTCTCCCAGGGGCGGAAATCCCGGGGGGGACGGGGGACACACGACCCCCCCATCCTGGGAAAAATATGATTTGTCCCCCCCAATATATCACTGAAACATAACTATGTAATTTAAATAATATTAATAATACGCAATGAAAGCAATTGTGCTGATTATAGACACTTAAAAGCGCGTTTTTAAGTTTCAAAAGATTGCAACCCCCCCACCCTTTGCCTCACAATGGTTTGATCCACTGCCAGTTCCTTAGCTTGCTACATAACTGACGTGAGGTTAATCCAGTCAATCGCGCCCACACACTAGCTGAATATGCAGAGCTAGCGTGCAAATATTAATTATTAAGCTAGCTAGTACCTATTCCATTTATGTGGCATCGTCAAAGATGGATCAGCATGCAGATGATGTAAATTAGTGCTTCAAAGTCCCTGTGATAAGGTTAGCGATAAACTGAAATCCAAACTGAACAGAACTACACTCTCTTCTACCACTGTCTTAAATATATTTAATGGTCTCGTTGCAAAAGCTAAATTGTCGCAAGTGAACTTTTATTTATTTATTTTATTTCACTTTTATTTAACCCGGGTAGCAAACATTATAGCAAACACCACTGAAACTGAATTGGTGCTCGCTAGCTTTGCAAATTCAGCTATTGTTGGAAGCCAGCCAATATGAAACAAACTATTAAAATTACAAAAGGTTGCAGCATATGTTGTGTAAATGGTGAACTCATACAGCTGTCAACTCTTGTCATTTTAATCCGTTTCACATTTGCTACCTTTGAGATCGAAGCCCAAATAGAATGATTGAAGATGATAGAAGCCCATCTCCTACTGTAAATAACCTACACACGGTGTGTGTAGCCAGCCAGCCAGGTAGAAAAATGGCAGAAAAATAAAAGACGGACATCAGAGTATTTTTCAATACACCAAAACGCATAGTAAGAACCTTAGTAGCCTAATATCTCAAAGACTAGTTGATAAAATGTTCATAAGAAAGAAATGAAATTCTAATGGAAATGTTTCACAATGATGTTATTAGGCAGAGCAGGCTACAGATGGCACACAGACAGCAGAGTTGGGGACAGATATGCAGGGACAGACTGGCAGAGACAGGGAGTCTCAGGTAAGTTTGTTGAGTCTTTGTTTGGCAACATTATGAAAGGTTCTCAATTTTTTTTACTTGTAAAATAGGAACATAATTGGAAAATGCCATGGATACCCCCACTCTCAACTTAAACTGGTGACTGAACTAAGATTTGTTAAAGGCAATGGTATTGCTGTTGTGAGTAGTTGTGTAGTTTTGGGTACCGGTAGTTAGGAGTACGGCAAACACCTTATTTCTTTGGTTCCTCAATATACATTTACCATATTACAATGTAGGCTATGTGTTACAGCACTACTTTTGGTGTCCCCCTCAGGAATTGCTCTTGAGAAAATTTAATGTAATTGTCCCCTCCAAAGTTGATATCAGATTTTTCGCCAATGCTCTCTCCCCCTCCATCTCTCCCTCTCTCTCTCTCTCTTTCTCTCTTGCTCTCCCGCTCTCTCTCCATCTCTCTCTCTCTCTCTCTCTCTCTCTCTCTCTCGTTCCTTACCTCCCTCTCACCCCTGTGTACCACCAGTTTAACGGGGCCCTCCCAGTATGAAGCAGTTAGGTTCGTGATCCACCGCAAACGAGCAGACACTGTTACATTAGCTACATACCTACCGCAGAGTCTGAGAGAGAGAGAGAGAGAGAGAGACAGAGGGAACAGTTTATATAGCTGTCTAAGCCATGCTGTCAGGTCAATAGGTCTACCTACTAGAACAGAACAGGAAACCAACGCCCTTGAAACTCTCAAAAGACTACTCACTCACACACACACACACACACACACACACACTGTCCCTCCGTCTGTCCGTCTACCATGAGCATATCCTGTGTTTCTCACATTGACAGGATGTCCGGGAGGTCAGGGTTAAAGGTCAGGGTTAAAGGATTTTAAGGTTTCAGAACCCCCCCTCCCCTCCCTGAAACCTCTTTTGATGTGTGACTCATAACATTATCTCTCATACTGTAGGCCTGTGTTCTAGAATACACAGCAGAACAATGGGGCGTGTTCTAGAACACACTAAAACAATGAGAGGCTTTGTTGTGGGCGGCCATTTTTATTGCTGTCTATCCCAAGTGGACTTCACCTTGGGTTTTAGCACTTGACTTAAAAAGAGAGAGAGAAAGCAAGAGAGAGAGAGAGAGAGAAAGGGGAGAGCGGGGGAAATTATATATATATATATATAGAGAGAAAGGGCAGAGAGAGAGAGAAAGGGCAGAGAAAGAGAGAGGGGGAAGATAGATAGAGGGAAAGAGCAAAAGAGAGAGAGAGAGAGAGAAAGAGGAGAGAGAAGGGGAAAGAGAGAGCAAGAGGGGGATAAATAGAGGGAGAAAGAGAGAGAAAGAGAGAGAGAGCGAGAGCGAGGGGGATAGAGAGCGAAAGAGAGAGAGAGAAAGAGAGAGCGAGAGGGGGATAGATAGAGAGAGAGAGAGAGAGGGAAGATAGAGGGAAAGAGCAAAAGAGAGAGAGAGAGAGAGAGAGAGAGAGAGAGAGAGAAAGGGGGGAGAGAGAGAGGGAAAGAGGGAGAAAGAGAGAGCAAGAGGGGGGATAAATAGAGGGAGAGAGAGAAAGAGAGAGAGAGCGAGAGCGAGGGGGGATAGATAGAGAGAGAGAGAGAGACAGAGAAAGAGAGAGCGAGAGGGGGATAGATAGAGGGAGAAAGAGAGAGAGAGAGAGAGAAAGAGAGAGCGAGAGGGGGATAGATAGAGGGAGAAAGAGAGAGAGAGAGAGAGAGCGAGGGGGGATAGATAGAGGGAGAAAGAGAGAGAGAGAGAGAGAGAGAGAGAGAGAGAGCGAGAGGGGGATAGATAGAGGGAGAAAGAGAGAGAGAGAGAGAGAGAGAGAGAGAGAGAGAGAGAGAGAGAAAGAGAGAGCGAGAGGGGGATAGATAGAGGGAGAAAGAGAGAGAGAGAGACAGGATATGGTTTACGTTGTTGTCTTATTATAGCAGCCTTCATAATTCAGATTTTAGCACTTCATTCTAATCTCTGACGTAGTTTCAGCGCTTAACAGCAGTCACCTATTAACAGCAAGTCAAGGTTGCAGATGATATCGCAGGTGCAGTGAAATGCGTTACGTTTCTAGCTTCAACAGCAGTAATATCTAGCAACACAATAACAATACGCACCTTCTTTTTCTTACAACAGAACAAGCAATGAAAATATAAAAAAATATACACCGAACATAAATATAAACACAGCATGTAAAGGGTTGGTCCCGTGTTTCATGAGCTGAAATAAAAGATCCCAGAATTGTTCCATACGCACAAAAAGCTGACTTGTCTCAAATTAGTTTATATGCCTTTTAGTGAGCATTTCTCCTTTCACAAGAAAAATAAGTATCAGTAGTTATATAGATGGTGTGGAGACAGTATAGACAGTATAGACAGTATAGACAGCATAGACAGAATAGACAGTATAGACAGTATAGACAGTATAGACAGCATAGACAGAATAGACAGAATAGACAGTATAGACAGTATAGACAGTATAGACAGTATAGACAGTATAGACACTATAGACAGAATAGACAGAATAGACAGTATAGACAGTATAGACATAATAGACAGAATAGACAGTATAGACAGAATAGACAGTATAGACAGTATAGACAGAATAGACAGTATAGACAGTAGAGACAGTATAGACAGTATAGACAGTATAGACAGAATAGACAGTATAGACAGTATAGACAGAATAGACAGTATAGACAGAATAGACAGAATAGACAGTATAGACAGAATAGACAGAATAGACAGTAGAGACAGTATAGACAGTAGAGACAGCATAGACAGTTCAGACAGCATAGACAGCATAGACAGTTCAGACAGAATAGACAGCATAGACAGTTCAGACAGAATAGACAGCATAGACAGTTTAGACAGCATAGACAGTTCAGACAGCATAGACAGCATAGACAGTTCAGACAGCATAGACAGTTTAGACAGCATAGACAGTTTAGACAGTTTAGACAGAATAGACAGAATAGACAGTTCAGACAGCATAGACAGCATAGACAGAATAGACAGTTCAGACAGTATAGACACTATAGACAGTATAGATATTATAGACAGTAGAGACACTATAGACAGTATAGACAGTATAGACACTATAGACAGTTCAGACAGTATAGACAGTATAGACAGTATAGACAGCATAGACAGTTCAGACAGTATAGACAGTATAGACAGTATAGATATTATAGACAGTATAGATATTATAGACAGTATAGATATTATAGACAGTATAGACACTATAGACAGTATAGACAGTATAGACAGTATAGATATTATAGACAGTATAGACAGTATAGACAGTGTAGATATTATAGACAGCATAGACAGTATAGACAGTATAGACAGTAGAGACAGTAGAGACACTATAGACAGTATAGACAGTATAGACAGTATAGACACTATAGACAGTTTAGACAGTATAGACACTATAGACAGTTCAGACAGTATAGACAGTATAGACAGTATAGATATTATAGACAGTATAGACAGTATAGACACTATAGACAGTTCAGACAGTATAGACAGTATAGACAGTATAGACAGTATAGACAGTATAGACAGTATAGACAGTTCAGACAGTATAGACACTATAGACAGTTCAGACAGTATAGACAGTAGAGACAGTATAGACAGTAGAGACAGTATAGACAGTAGAGACAGTATAGACTGTATAGACACTATAGACAGTATAAACAGTAGAGACAGTATAGACAGTATAGACAGTATAGACAGTATAGACAGTAGAGACAGTAGAGACAGTATAGACAGTATAGACAGTAGAGACAGTATAGACAGTAGAGACAGTATAGACAGTAGAGACAGTATAGTATGCTCTTTCCCCTTCTCTCTCTCTCTCTCTCTCTCTCTTTTGCTCTTTCCCTCTATCTATCTTCCCTCTCTCTCTCTCTCTATCTTCCCCCTCTCTCTTTCTCTGCCCTTTCTCTCTCTCTCTGCCCTTTCTCTCTATACATATATATATATAATTTCCCCCGCTCTCCCCTTTCTCTCTCTCAGATGACTGTATAACCACCTAGTGATGACTGTTTAACCACCTAGTGATGACTGTATAACCACCTAGTGATGACTGTATAACCACCTAGTGATGACTGTATAACCACCTAGTGATGACTGTATAACCACCTAGTGATGACTGTATAACCACCTAGTGATGACTGTTTAACCACCTAGTGATGACTGTATAACCACCTAGTGATGACTGTTTAACCACCTAGTGATGACTGTTTAACCACCTAGTGATGACTGTATAACCACCTAGTGATGACTGTATAACCACCTAGTGATGACTGTTTAACCACCTAGTGATGACTGTATAACCACCTAGTGATGACTGTATAACCACCTAGTGATGACTGTATAACCACCTAGTGATGACTGTTTAACCACCTAGTGATGACTGTATAACCACCTAGTGATGACTGTATAACCACCTAGTGATGACTGTTTAACCACCTAGTGATGACTGTTTAACCACCTAGTGATGACTGTATAACCACCTAGTGATGACTGTATAACCACCTAGTGATGACTGTATAACCACCTAGTGATGACTGTATAACCACCTAGTGATGACTGTACAACCACCTAGTGATGACTGTTTAACCACCTAGTGATGACTGTATAACCACCTAGTGATGACTGTTTAACCACCTAGTGATGACTGTATAACCACCTAGTGATGACTGTATAACCACCTAGTGATGACTGTTTAACCACCTAGTGATGACTGTTTAACCACCTAGTGATGACTGTTTAACCACCTAGTGATGACTGTATAACCACCTAGTGATGACTGTATAACCACCTAGTGATGACTGTATAACCACCTAGTGATGACTGTTTAACCACCTAGTGATGACTGTATAACCACCTAGTGATGACTGTATAACCACCTAGTGATGACTGTATAACCAGCTAGTGATGACTGTATAACCACCTAGTGATGACTGTTTAACCACCTAGTGATGACTGTTTAACCACCTAGTGATGACTGTTTAACCACCTAGTGATGACTGTATAACCACCTAGTGATGACTGTATAACCACCTAGTGATGACTGTATAACCACCTAGTGATGACTGTTTAACCACCTAGTGATGACTGTATAACCACCTAGTGATGACTGTATAACCACCTAGTGATGACTGTTTAACCACCTAGTGATGACTGTATAACCACCTAGTGATGACTGTTTAACCACCTAGTGATGACTGTTTAACCACCTAGTGATGACTGTTTAACCACCTAGTGATGACTGTATAACCACCTAGTGATGACTGTATAACCACCTAGTGATGACTGTTTAACCACCTAGTGATGACTGTATAACCACCTAGTGATGACTGTTTAACCACCTAGTGATGACTGTTTAACCACCTAGTGATGACTGTTTAACCACCTAGTGATGACTGTATAACCACCTAGTGATGACTGTATAACCACCTAGTGATGACTGTTTAACCACCTAGTGATGACTGTATAACCACCTAGTGATGACTGTATAACCACCTAGTGATGACTGTTTAACCACCTAGTGATGACTGTATAACCACCTAGTGATGACTGTATAACCACCTAGTGATGACTGTATAACCACCTAGTGATGACTGTTTAACCACCTAGTGATGACTGTATAACCACCTAGTGATGACTGTTTAACCACCTAGTGATGACTGTTTAACCACCTAGTGATGACTGTTTAACCACCTAGTGATGACCTGGAGATAGAAGTTACAGCAGGAGTCTATGGTACGACTTGAGGTCGTTACAGAGATGCCGCTAAATCACGTAACAAAGTGTGTGTGTGTGTCTGTGTGTGTCTGTGAAGGCTAAACGATTCTGTCAGGCAGCAATACTGTGAAGACTAAACGATTCTGTCAGGCAGCAATACTGTGAAGGCTAAACGATTCTTTAAGGCAGCAATACTGTGAAGGCTAAACGATTCTGTCAGGCAGCAATACTGTGAAGGCTAAACGATTCTGTCAGGCAGCAATACTGTGAAGGCTAAACGATTCTGTCAGGCAGCAATACTGTGAAGGCTAAACCATTAACAGTATGTAATGGCAAGTTGTTCTAGTGAAGAGGTCCAGTCATCTTGGGGGGGGTAACAGCATTGGACTGACAGTCACTGAGGGTTTCAGGTCCTCATTCCAGCAGGATTGTCTAGGCTTTATAGCAAAATAGCTTTGCAGTAAAAGGTTTATCTATAAGGCTATTGGCAGCTACATATTTAAAGATACATACTGGGATTTTTGGGGGCAAAAAACACAATGATCACCAGCCACTTGTTTTGGGAAACAACCGAGGGTTTTTCCATAAGCCTTTGGGGGATATGCCTTCCACTTATTTAAGGCTATCTGTCTGTCTGTCTGTCTGTCTGTCTGTCTGTCTGTCTGTCTGTCTGTCTGTCTGTCTGTCTGTCTGTCTGTCTGTCTGTCTGTCTGTCTGTCTGTCTGTCTGTCTGTCTGTGTGTGTGTGTGTGTGTTAGTGTGTGTGTGTGTGTGTGTGTGTTAGTGTTTGTCTGTGTGTGTGTCTGTGTGTGTGTGTGTGTGTGTGTGTGTGTGTGTGTGTCTGTGTGTGTGTGTGTGTGTGTGTGTGTGTGTACATATGAAAGTAACAGAGTTTATTGCTATAATAATCAGTAACAGAGTGGATTGAAGATGTGGTGAGTTGGTAGTAATTCACATGAGCTCTTGCTCCATAATGCCATAATAACACGTGGTAATCAGTGCTAGACAATAGACAATTGTATTGTACTTAAACTACTGTATGGCGCAAAACAATGGATTGTAAACACGGTTCCTTAAGGCTTTAACTACTCTGTGGGTCTGGTTCGATGGCGTCTATGAATTCTAATGTTCATGATGTTGTTGATTGATGTCTGACCCTGTGCTACATGACATAATCAAGACTAGATGAACTAATTCACTTGAAATTATACTAAACATACAGTCCTGGGTTTAACGGCCCATACACACTCAAACTGTACAACTGACGTACAATGGATCTGACACGACAGTTATAATACAACAGAGAGTATTGGAGCAGACAGACAGACAGACAGACAGACAGACAGACAGACAGACAGACAGACAGACAGACAGACAGACAGACAGACACACGCACACACGCACACACGCAGACAGACAGACAGACAGACAGACAGACAGACAGACAGACACACGCACACACGCACACACGCAGACAGACAGACAGACAGACACACGCACACACGCACACACGCAGACAGACACACACACACACACACACACACACACACAAGTCATTCCCACAATGACCGTACGTACATATCCCAACCAACTAGAAGTAATGGATTACAGGCAACATATAAAATAAAATACATTTTACATTTTAGTCATTTAGCAGACGCTCTTATCCAGAGCAACTTACAGTAGTGAAAGCATACATTTCATATATTATTATTTTTTTATTTTTTCCCGTACTGGCCCCTTAGTGGGAATCGAACCCACAACCCTGGCGTTGGAAACACCATGCTCTACCAACTGAGCCACAGTTTTATTTGTCACATGCGCCGAGTACAACAGTGAAATGCTGAATACAACAGGTGTAGTAGACCCTACAGTGAAATGCTGAATACAACAGGTGTAGTAGACCTCACAGTGAAATGCTGAATACAACAGGTGTAGACCTCACAGTGAAATGCTGAATACAACAGGTGTAGTAGACCCTACAGTGAAATGCTGAATACAACAGGTGTAGTAGACCTCACAGTGAAATGCTGAATACAACAGGTGTAGACCTCACAGTGAAATGCTGAATACTACAGGTGTAGACCTCACAGTGAAATGCTGAATACAACAGGTGTAGTAGACCTACCAGTGAAATGCTGAATACAACAGGTGTAGACCTAACAGTGAAATGCTGAATACAACAGGTGTAGACCTCACAGTGAAATGCTGAATACAACAGGTGTAGACCTCACAGTGAAATGCTGAATACAACAGGTGTAGTAGACCTACCAGTGAAATGCTGAATACAACAGGTGTAGTAGACCTACCAGTGAAATGCTGAATACAACAGGTGTAGTAGACCTAACAGTCTACACCAAGGCTAGGGTTGTTCCTAGAGAGGTTATGATGATATACTATGTGGTGGAAGAGAGTAATCTTATTCGTCCACTAGATCTGAGTGTTTTCAAGGTCAGAGTATTAATGTTTTGGAGTGGATAGACTTTGCCTAGGCTTCATCTCAAATGACACCCTATTCCCTACAGGCATTTCCTACCAGGCAAATGTAGTTCACTACATACTGAAGAGGGTGTTGTTTGGGACGCAGTTCTAGAGTCTTAACTAACTAAATATTTGCATCCCGTAACAGTGTGCTTAGAGTCTTCCATGGATGCATCCCAAAATGGCAGCCTATTCCCTATTGTTATGGAATAGGTTAGGTAGTTTTAGACAGCACACTACAGCACACCACTTCCTGACTCCACCCCCCAGCAACCATGTCCAAGGTGATGGTCAGTGTGCCAGCCGTTTGGTGGCCATGAGGCCATGAGGTTTTTCTGTTTTAGTTTGGGCATGCCTTTTGTATTCTTTCCTTTTTGTACATATTTATGTTTGCTCACCATCTGAATCAACAATAATCCGCTTGGACTGGCTGACCAAGAGGTCAAGAAAGAGCTGGAAATGGACCCAAGGTAAGGTTGCAGGTCTCCCTGGACCCAAGGTAAGGTTACAGTCTCCCTGGACCCAAGGTAAGGTTGCAGTCTCCCTGGACCCAAGGTAAGGTTGCAGGTCTCCCTGGACCCAAGGTAAGGTTGCAGGTCTCCCTGGACCCAAGGTAAGGTTGTAGTCTCCCTGGACCCAAGGTAAGGTTGCAGTCTCCCTGGACCCAAGGTAAGGTTGCAGCCTCCCTGGACTCAAGGTAAGGTTGCAGTCTCCCTGGACCCAAGGTAAGGTTACAGTCTCCCTGGACCCAAGGTAAGGTTGCAGTCTCCCTGGACCCAAGGTAGGGTTGCAGGTCTCCCTGGACCCAAGGTAGGGTTGCAGGTCTCCCTGGACCCAAGGTAAGGTTGCAGTCTCCCTGGACCCAAGGTAAGGTTGCAGTCTCCCTGGACCCAAGGTAAGGTTGCAGGTCTCCCTGGACCCAAGGTAAGGTTGCAGGTCTCCCTGGACCCAAGGTAAGGTTGCAGGTCTCCCTGGACCCAAGGTAAGGTTGCAGTCTCCCTGGACCCAAGGTAAGGTTGCAGGTCTCCCTGGACCCAAGGTAAGGTTACAGTCTCCCTGGACCCAAGGTAAGGTTACAGTCTCCCTGGACCCAAGGTAAGGTTACAGTCTCCCTGGACCCAAGGTAAGGTTGCAGTCTCCCTGGACCCAAGGTAAGGTTACAGTCTCCCTGGACCCAAGGTAAGGTTGCAGGTCTCCCTGGACCCAAGGTAAGGTTACAGTCTCCCTGGACTCAAGGTAAGGTTACAGTCTCCCTGGACCCAAGGTAAGGTTGCAGGTCTCCCTGGACCCAAGGTAAGGTTGCAGGTCTCCCTGGACCCAAGGTAAGGTTGTAGTCTCCCTGGACCCAAGGTAAGGTTGCAGGTCTCCCTGGACCCAAGGTAAGGTTACAGTCTCCCTGGACCCAAGGTAAGGTTGCAGGTCTCCCTGGACCCAAGGTAAGGTTACAGTCTCCCTGGACCCAAGGTAAGGTTACAGTCTCCCTGGACCCAAGGTAAGGTTGCAGGTCTCCCTGGACCCAAGGTAAGGTTGCAGGTCTCCCTGGACCCAAGGTAAGGTTACAGTCTCCCTCGACCCAAGGTAAGGTTACAGTCTCCCTGGACCCAAGGTAAGGTTGCAGGTCTCCCTGGACCCAAGGTAAGGTTACAGTCTCCCTGGACCCAAGGTAAGGTTGCAGGTCTCCCTGGACCCAAGGTAAGGTTGCAGTCTCCCTGGACTCAAGGTAAGGTTGCAGGTCTCCCTGGACCCAAGGTAAGGTTGCAGGTCTCCCTGGACCCAAGGTAAGGTTGCAGGTCTCCCTGGACCCAAGGTAAGGTTACAGTCTCCCTGGACCCAAGGTAAGGTTACAGTCTCCCTGGACCCAAGGTAAGGTTACAGTCTCCCTGGGAACATATGCATCCAACACGGTCCTCTCAAACGCTGATTTCTGACATAAATGCACACATTCATTCAGTTTACAGACCATGTACCTAGGCCTAGGACCCCTAGACAAAGCGAGTGCAAAAAATATCTGTAGGTTAGTTATTGGTTTGGAAAACTGCGGGCCCCAAACTGGCGAGCCGACCCAATTCCAGGTTTACTTTATTATTTCCCTCCCTCCCTCCCTCCCTCCCTCCCTCCCTCCCTCCCTTTCTTTGCCCTTTCCTTTCCATTAGAATTTTCTAGTCTGGGCTTATCATGGCCGTGCCACCTATAAAAAAAATGAATGTTTTAAGACGTAACATTAAGGGCGGTTTTTGAAGGAGTGGCGGCGCATTAATCAAACGGTTGGCGTGCCGACTGGCGTTCTGATGTAATTTCCTGTCAGAACTTTTGAAGTGTGATTGGCTCTCTACCTCTCTCTCTCTCTCTTCTTCTCTTTTTGTTCTTAAACGTTTGTTTCCAGCCTTTACTAATGATGTCAAGCTTTCCCCCAAAATGTCCATATCCTTATTTTCACCCCTATAAAAGCGTGGAGGAAAAGGGATACACTGAAAAAAAATGTCAAAAACAATATTACAGCGTTTTTATGATGGTGATTATTATATTTCATAAAATAAATTCATTTAGCATTTGTGACCCGTGGGCTTTTCTTACTCTTTTTTCCATTCAGTGTGTGTGTGTGTGTGTGTGTGTGTGTGTGTGTGTGTGTGTGTGTGTGTGTGTGTGTGTGTGTGTGTGTGTGTGTGTGTGTGTGTACAAGGACACCCATGTGCGCTTGTGTGTGTGTGTGTGTGTGTGTGTGTGTGTGTGTGTGTGTGTGTGTGTGTGTGTGTGTGTGTGTGTGTGTGTGTGTGTGTGTGTGTGTGTGTACAAGGACACCCATGTGCGCTTGTGTGTGTGTGTGTGTGTGTGTGTGTGTGTGTGTGTGTGTGTGTGTACAAGGACACCCATGTGCGTGTGTGTGTGTGTGTGTGTGTGTGTGTGTGTGTGTGTGTGTGTGTGTGTGTGTGTGTGTGTGTGTGTGTACAAGGACACCCATGTGCGCGCGTGTGTGTGTGTGTGTGTGTGTGTGTGTGTGTGTGTGTGTGTACAAGGACACCCATGTGCGCTTGTGTGTGTGTGTGTGTGTGTGTGTGTGTGTGTGTACATGGACACCCATGTGCGCGCGTGTGTGTGTGTGTGTGTGTGTGTGTGTGTGTGTGTGTGTGTGTGTGTGCATGCCCACTACCCACCCATGTCTGTGTATGTTTCCATATTCCACAGTATGAGACTATGGAGGTTTTCATTGACATTTACTGATCCTATTTACCAACGCACTGCTGTCATACACACTCTGCGTTACTTTCTCTGTGTAAACACACACACACACACACACACACACACACACACACACACACACACACACACACACACACACACACACACACACACACACACACACACACACACACACACACACACTGTCTGTCTGTCTGTCTGTATAAACACACCATTAGAGCATTACATTGTGGACACAGAACACACAACACAAAGCCTGTTCCCGTTCTTAGAACATGTTGGCATTCTGGAACATTCTAGAACCCTAGCCATCGGAACGCCCTCCAGCAAGCCCACAGATCCTATTCAAAGGAGCCTGTCACAATTGAACCACACATTAGTTGTAATTCAATCACATATAAAGGTCTTAGTGTGTGAAGTTTTCCATAGTTTATACTTTATTTAAAAACACGTAACTGAAACACTTTCACTAAAGAGTTTTCCTTCTCCTCTCGGATCAAGATACAGCCTACCTGAAAGGTTGTTACGGATGCATCGCAAATGGCACCCTATTGCCTTTATAGTGCACTACTTTAGACTTGGTTAATTAAAAGTAGTGGATTATGTAGCAACACACTGGGCACACATGGGTTGAATCATATATATATATATATATTATTTTTTTAACGTCATTTCAATGAAAATAAGTTGAACCAACATGGAATTATCCTTGAATTGACGTCTGTGTCCAGCGGGGAAATATGGTGCTGTTTGGGACACACGCCGGCTCTTTTCACATCTGAACCATCTTCTGTAATCTATTTGTAATCCCTCTGCTACAGTTTAATAGTGGGAACCTGGTTACATATCTGGTAATGTCCTGCCTATGGGTTATATCTTCATTTTCTGCGCAATCACACACACACAAAACACACACACACACACACACACACACACACACACACACACACACACACACACACAGGTTTCAACAGCAGTCACTAGCAAACAGACACTACACACCCAAACAAGTCAAGCAGAGAATATGGCTTTTAACATGGGTGTTGAGGTTGTGTGTGTGTGTGTGTGTGTGTGTGTGTGTGTGTGTGTTGTGATGCCGACCCCCTGTGTTAGAGTAATAGCTTTAGCAGACGCTCACACTGGTTTACTGTACCCACACACACACACACACACACACACACACACACACACACACCGTGGCACCATTGTGTTAGCCAGTGTTTTATAGGCCTTGGGTACAGGGCTAACATTGCCTATTAACCAGGATACCAAAATATAATCATACAGCTAATGTTACTGTACGCTCTGCCATGCACACTTAAGGCTTTGTGTGTGTAAAGCTCCAGTAAGGGCCATGTAATTACAAGTACCAGCCATAAAAACAGATTAGGAATGGTAACAGCCCAACACACACAAGAGAGAGGGAGACAGAGAGAGCGAGACAGAGAGAGAGAGAGAGAGAGAGAGAGAGAGACAAAGAGAGAGACATAGAGAGCGAGAGAGAGAGACAGAGACAGAGAGAGCGAGAGAGAGACAGAGAGAGATATAGAGAGCGAGAGAGAGAAACAGAGACATAGAGAGAGAGAGACAGACAGAGAGAGCGAGAGAGAGCGAGAGAGACAAAGAGAGAGACATAGAGAGCGAGAGAGAGAGACAGAGACAGAGAGAGCGAGAGAGAGACAGAGAGACACACAGAGAGAGACAGAGAGACAGAGAGAGCGAGAGAGCGAGAGAGAGAGAGAGAGAGAGAGAGAGACATAGAGAGCGAGAGAGAGAGACAGAGACAGAGAGAGACAGAGAGAGACAGAGACAGAGAGAGACAGAGAGTGACAGACAGAGAGAGAACTACCGTTTAAAAGTTTAGGATCACTTAGAAATGTCAATTTTCTGTCGATTCAAATAACGTCAAATTGATCAGAAATACAGTGTAGACATTGTTAATGTTGTAAATGACTATTGTAGCTGGAAACGGCTGATTTTTTAATGGAATATCTACAAAGGCCCATTATCCGCAACCATCACTCCTGAGTTCCAATGGCACCATGTGTTAGCTAATCCAAGTTTAGCATTTTAAAAGGCTAATTGATCATTAGAAAACCCTTTTGCAATTATGTTTGCACAGCTGAAAACTGTTGTTCTGATTAAAGAAGTAATTAAACTGGCCTTCTTTAGACTAGTTGAGTATCTCGAGCATCAGCATTTATGGGTTCGATTACAGGCTCAAAATGGCCAGAAACAAATAACTTTCTTCTGAAACTCGTCAGTCTATTCTTGTTCTGATAAATGAAGGCTATTCCATGCGAGAAATTGCCAAGAAACTGAAGATCTCGTACACCGTTGTGTACTATTCCTTTCACAGAACAGCACAAACTGGCTCTAACCAGAATAGAAAGAGGAGTGGGAGGCCCCGGGGCACAACTGATCAAGAGGACAAGTACATTAGAGTGTCTAGTTTGAGAAACAGAAGCCTCACAAGTCCTCAACCGGCAAATTCATTAAATAGTACCCGCAAAACACCAGTCTAAATGTCAACAGTGAAGAGGTGACTCCGGGATGCTGGCCTTCTCGGTAGAGTTGCAAAGAAAAAGCCATATCTCAGACTGGCCAATAAAAATAAAAGATTAAGATGGGCAAAAGAACACAGACACTGGACAGAGGAAGATTGGAAAAAAGTGTTATGGACAGGCAAAAAACACATTTATTTCCACGGGACTGTGGGGTGAGACAAGGATGCAGCTTGAGCCCCACCCTCTTCAACATATATATCAACGAATTGGTGAGGGCACTAGAACAGTCTGCAGCACTCGGCCTCACCCTGACAGGCCTCACCCTACTAGAATCTGAATTCAAATGTCTACTGTTTGCTGATGATCTGGTGCTTCTGTCCCCAACCATGGAGGGCCTACAGCAGCACCTAGATCTTCTGCACAGATTCTGTCAAACCTGGGCCCTGACTGTAATTCTCAGTAAGACAAAAATAATGGTGCTCCAAAAAAGGCCCAGTTGCCAGGACCACAAATACAAATTCCATCGAGACACCGTTGCCGTAGAGCACACAAAAAAACTATACATACCTTGGACTAAACATCAGCGCCACAGGTAACTTCCACAAAGCTGTGAACGATCTGAGAGACAAGGCAAGAAGGGCATTCTATGCCATCAAAAGGAACATACAATTCGACATAGCAATTAGGATCTGGCAAAATTCTATCAGTTATTGAAGCCATTGCCCTTCATGGTGGTGAGGTCTGGGGTCCGCTCACAAACCAAGAATTCACAAAATGGAACAAACACCAAATTGAGACTGCATGCAGATTTCTGCAAACATATCCTCTGTGTACAACGTAAAACACCAAATAATGCATGCAGAGCAGGATCAGTCCGATACCCGCTAATTATCAAAATCCAGAAAAGAGACGTTAAATTCTACAACCACCTAAAAGGAAGCGATTCCCAAACCTTCCATAACAAAGCCATCACCTACAGAGAGATGAACCTGGAGAAGAGTCTCCTAAGCAAGCTGGTCCTGGGGCTCTGTTCACAAACACAAACAGACCCCACAGAGCCCCAGGACAGCAACACAATTAGACCCAACCAAACCATGAGAAAACAAAAAGATAATTACTTGACACATTGGAAAGAATTAACAAAAAAACTGAACAAACTGGAATACTGTTTGGCCATAAACAGAGAGCAAACAGTGGCAGAATACCTGACCCCTTTGACTGACCCAATATTAAGGAAAGCTTTGAGTGCTTCCTCAGTGAGCATAGCCTTGCTATTGAGAGAGGCTGCCATAGGCCTGGCTTTCAAGAGAAGACAGGCTATGTCAAATCAAATAAAAGTTTATTTGTCACGTGCGCCACCTCAACTGGTGTAGACCTTTCAGTGAAATGCTTACTTACTAACCAATAGTGCAATTTTTAGGTATAAAATGGTATTAAGTGAACATTAGTTAAGTAAAGAAATAAAGCCAACAGTAAAAAGACATTGAAAAATAACAGTAGCGAGGTTATATACTGTAGCGAGGCTATATACAGTAGAGAGGCTATATACAGTAGAGAGGCTATATACAGTAGAGAGACTATATACAGTAGAGAGGCTATAACAGTAGCGAGGTGTCACGGGCTGGCTCGAGGAACAACAGGAGAGGTAGAGTCAGGCGCAGGAGACAGAGAGTTCGTGACCACACTTCTTTATTTGAAGCACTGTATGTGGTCGACAAGGTATAGGGGCGCAGCCCTTAAAGATTCTGCAGTGGTGTACACAAATAAAATAAACCACTGGCAGAAGGAAAACTCAGTACACGTTCTTTTCGCACAAAAAACCCGGACAAGCAACACAATCACGTACAACCACATACATCCAACGCTAACCTAAATAACCCCCCCTTACTAATGACTAACCCAAAACAGGTGCGTGCCTACCTAGACCTAACCAAATGAAAGTGAAACAAAAAGGGATCGATGGTAGCTAGTAGGCCGGCGACGACGACCGCCGAGCTCCGCCCGGCCGAGGAGGGGCGCCACCATCCGTCACTGTCGTGACAGTACCCCCCCCCCCCCGACGCGCGGCTCCCGCAGCGCGCCGATGCCGGCCTCGAGGACGCCCCGGAGGGCGAGGCGCAGTGCGATCTGAATGGCTGTGGAACTCCCGGATGAGCGCTGGGTCCAGTATGTCCTCCACCAGTACCCAGCACCTCTCCTCCGGGCCGTACCCCTCCCAGTCCACGAGGTACTGCAGGCCCCTCGCCCGGCGTCTGGAGTCCAAGATGGACCGGACTGTGTACGCCGGGGGCCCCCCGATGTCCAGGGGGGGTGGAGGGACCTCCCGTACCTCATTTTCCTGCAGCGGACCAGCTACCACCGGCCTGAGGAGAGACACATGAAACGAGGGGTTAATACGATAATAAGAAGGAAGTTGTAATCTGTAACACACCTCGTTTATTCTCCTCGGGACTTTAAATGGCCCCACAAACCACGGACCCAGCTTCCGGCAGGGCAGGCGGAGGGGCAGGTTCCGGGTCGAGAGCCAGACTCTCTCCCCTGGGGTGAACACAGGGGCCTCGCTGCGGTGCCGGTCAGCGCTCGCTTTTTGTCGCTCCCTGGCTCGTTCCAGGGATTCCTGCACAGCGTTCCAGGTCTCCCTTGAGCGCTGAACCCCTTCCTCCACCGCAGGGGCCTCCGTCTGGCTCTGATGCCATGGCCCCAGGACCGGCTGATAACCCAACACACATTGGAATGGGGACATGTTGGTGGAGGAGTGGCGCAAAGAGTTCTGAGCCATTTCGGCCCATGGCACGAACCTTGCCCACTCCCCTGGCCGGTCCTGGCAGTAGGACCGCAGGAACCTGCCCACCTCCTGGTTTACCCTTTCCACCTGCCCATTACTTTCGGGGTGAAACCCCGAGGTCAGACTGACCGAAACCCCCAGTCGCTCCATAAACGCCCGCCACACTCGGGACGTGAACTGGGGGCCTCGATCTGAGACGATATCCTCGGGCACCCCGTAGTGCCGGAAGACGTGGGTGAATAAGGCTTCCGCGGTCTGCAGGGCCGTAGGAAGACCGGGTAACGGAAGCAGACGGCAGGACTTAGAAAACCGGTCCACAACGACCAGGATCGTAGTGTTGCCCTGAGACGGCGGGAGATCGGTCAAGAAATCCACCGCCAGGTGGGACCATGGTCGTTGTGGAACCGGGAGGGGTTGTAATTTCCTTCTAGGCAGGTGCCTGGGAGCCTTACTCTGAGCGCACACCGAACAGGAGGAGACATAGTGCCTCACGTCCCTCACCAAGGTGGGCCACCAGTATCTCCCACTAAGACCACGCACTGTCCGCTCAACCCCTGGGTGACCCGAGGAGGGAAGCGTGTGAGCCCACCGAATCAGCCGATCGCGAACACCGAGCGGAACGTACTTACGACCCAGTGGACACTGCGGAGGAGTAGGCTCCGTCCGTAACGCCCGCTCGATGTCCGCGTCCACCTCCCAGACCACCGGTGCCACCAGGCAGGAGGCTGGAAGTATGGGCGTGGGATCGGTGGACCGTTCCTCGGCGTCATGGAGACGAGACAGTGCGTTGGCCTTAGTGTTCCGGGAACCTGGGATATACGAGATGTTAAACCAAAATCTCGTAAAGAACATCGCCCACCTGGCTTGACGCGGATTCAGTCTCCTCGCCGCCCGGATGTACTCCAGATTGCGGTGGTCAGTCCAGATGAGAAAAGGGTGACGCGCCCCCTCAAGCCAATGTCTCCACACCTTCAGGGCTCTGACCACAGCCAACAGCTCCCTGTCCCCCACATCATAGTTACGCTCCGCCGGACTCAACTTCCTAGAGAAGAAGGCGCAGGGGCAGAGCTTTGGGGGGGCGCCCGAGCGCTGGGTCAGCACGGCTCCTACCCCAGCCTCGGACGCGTCCACCTCCACTATGAAGGGCAAAGAGGGGTCCGGGTGCGCCAGCACCGGAGCGTCGATGAACAAAACCTTCAGACGACTAAAGGCCCTGTCCGCCTCCGCGGACCACCGCAACCGCACCGGGCCCCCCTTCAACAGTGAGGTAATGGGAGCCGCCACCTGCCCAAAGCCCCGGATAAACCTCCGGTAGTAATTGGCAAATCCCAAAAACCGCTGCACCTCCTTCACCGTGGTGGGAGTCGGCCAATTACGCACGGCTGAGACGCGGTCACATTCCATCACTACCCCTGATGAGGAAATGCGATACCCCAAGAAAGAGACGGCTGGTTTGGAAAACTCACATTTCTCAGCCTTGACGTATAGGTCATGCTCCACCAGTCGCCCAAGCACTTTACGCACCAGAGACACATGCTCGGCACGTGTAGCGGAGTAGACCAGAATGTCATCGATGTACACCACTACACCCTGACCGAGCAGGTCCCGGAGAATCTCGTCCACAAAGGATTGAAAGACTGCGGGAGCATTCTTTAACCCATACGGCATGACGAGGTACTCATAATGGCCAGATGTGGTACTAAATGCAGTTTTCCACTCGTCCCCTCCTCAGATACGCACCAGATTATATGCGCTCCTGAGATCCAATTTCGTGAAGAAGCGCGCCCCGTGAAATGACTCCATCGCCGAGGCGATGAGAGGTAGTGGGTAACTGAAACCCACTGTGATGGCATTTAGACCTCTATAGTCAATGCACGGGCGCAGACCTCCCTCCTTCTTCTTCACGAAAAAGAAGCTTGAGGAGACGGGTGAGTGAGATGGCCGAATGTATCCCTGCCTCAAGGACTCAATGACGTATGTCTCCATAGCTGCTGTTTCCTCCTGAGACAGGGGATAAACGTGACTACGAGGAAGGGCAGCGCCCACCTGGAGGTTTATCGCACAGTCTCCTCGTCGATGAGGTGGTAATTGGGTCGCCTTAGTTTTACTGAAGGCGATAGCCAAATCGGCATACTCTGAGGGAATGTGCACGGTGGAGACTTGGTCTGGACTCTCCACCGTAGTCGCACCGATGGAAACTCCTATGCACCTGCCCGAGCACTCATTTGACCACCCCTTAAGAGCCCTCTGTCCCCACGAAATCTTAGGGTTGTGAGTGGCTAGCCAGGGAATCCCTAGAACCACTGGAAACGCTGGGGAATCGATGAGGAAAAGACTAATCCACTCCTCATGACCCCCCCGCATTACCATGACCAGAGGCACAGTGACCTCCCTGACCAGCCCTGACCCTAGTGGTCGACTGTCTAGGGCGTGCACGGGGAAGGGTTGGTCCAACTGGACCAGGGGAATCCCTAACTTAGCCGCGACCCCACGGTCCATAAAACTCCCTGCTGCGCCTGAATCGACTAGCGCCTTAAACCGGGAGTGAGGGGAGAAACCAGGAAAAGACACTGACACATACATGTGACGGACAGGGGGGTCTGGGTGAGGCTGGTGCTGACTTACCTGAGGTGTCAAAGGAGCGCTCTGCCTGCCTTCTGGACTCCTAGGGGAGTCTCCCCTGCACCGGTCCACATTAGAGTTTTGGCAGAACTTTGGAAGTATGCTTGGGGTCATTGTCCATTTGGAAGACCCATTTGCGACCAAGCTTTAACTTCCTGACTGATGTCTTGAAATGTTGCTTCAATATATCCACATAATTTTCCTCCCTCATGATGCCATCTATTTTGTGAAGTGCACCAGTCCCTCCTGCAGCAAAGCACCCCCACAACATGATGCTGCCACCCCCGTGCTTCACGGTTGGGATGGTGTTCTTCGGCTTGCAAGTCTCCCCCTTTTTCCTCCAAACATAATGATGGTCATTATGGACAAACAGTACAATTTTTGTTTCATCAGACCAGAGGACATTTCTCCAAAAAGTACGATCTTTGTCCCCATGTGCAGTTGCAAACCGTAGTCTGGTTTTTTTATGGCGGTTTTCGAGCAGTGGCTTCTTCCTTGCTGAGCGGCGCTTCAGGTTATGTCGATATAGGACTTGTTTTACTGTGGATATAAATACTTTTGCACTTGTTTCCTCCAGCATGTTCACAAGGTCATTTGCTGTTGATCTGGGATTGATTTGCACTTTTCACACCAAAGTACGTTCATCTCTAGGAGACAGAACGCGTCTCCTTCCTGAGCGGTATGACGGCTGTGTGGTCCCATGGTGTTTATACTTGCGCTATTGTTTGTACAGATGAACATGGTACCTTCAGGCATTTGGAAATTGCTCCCAAGGATGAACCAGACAATTTTTTCTGAAGTCTTGGCTGATTTCTTTTGATTTTTCCATGATGTAAAGCAAAGAGGCACTGAGTTTGAAGGTAGGCCTTGAAATGCATCCACAGATACACCTCCTGTTTAAAGGCACAGTCAACTTAGTGTATGTAAACTTCTGACCCACTGCAATTGTGATATAGTGAATTATAAGTGAAATAATCTGCCTGTAAACAATTGTTGGAAAAATGACTTGTGTCATGCACAAAGTAGATGTCCTAACCGACTTGCCAAAACTTTAGTTTGTTAACAAGAAATTTGTGGAGTGGTTGAAAAACGAGTTTTAATGACTCCAACCCAAGTGTATGTAAACTTCCGACTTCAACTGTAAGTATGGGTAGACCACGTATTTAATGCTGTCTGGACCAAAAAGACTACGGCATGTCATACTATACTAAGCTTGTTGCCTACATTCCTCCCATTGTTGGAGGCGGAGACCATCAGTCAATCAAATGTATTTATAAAGCCCTTTTAACATCAGCAGATGTCACAAAGTGCTTATCCTCTATGGGACCGGCGGGACGAATTCGTCCCACCTACGTAACAGCCACTGCCATCCTGTGGCGCGATTTTCAAAATCTTCAAAATCCTATTACTTCAATTTCTCAAACATATGACTATTTTACAGCCATTTAAAGATAAGACTCTCGTTAATCTAACCACACTGTCCGATTTCAAAAAGGCTTTACAACGAAAGCAAAACATTAGATTATGTCAGCAGAGTACCAAGCCAGAAATAATCAGACACCCATTTTTCAAGCCAGCATACAATGTCACCAAAACCCAGAAGACAGCTAAATGCAGCACTCACCTTTGATGATCTTCATCAGATGACAACCCTAGGACATTATGTTATACAATACATGCATGTTTTGTTCAATCAAGTTCATATTTATATCAAAAACCAGCTTTTTACATTAGCATGTGACGTTCAGAACTAGCATACCCCCCGCAAACTTACGGGGAATTCGCTAACATTTTACTAAATTACTCACGATAAACGTTCACAAAAAGCATAACAATTATTTTAAGAATTATAGATACAGACCTCCTCTATGCACTCGATATGTCCGATTTTAAAATAGCTTTTTGGTGAAAGCACATTTTGCAATATTCTAAGTACATAACCCAGGCATCACGGGCTCGCTATTTAGACACCCGGCAAGTTTAGCACTCACCATAATCATATTTACTATTATAAAAATGTCATTACCTTTTGTTGTCTTCGTCAGAATGCACACCCAGGACGTCTACTTCAATAACAAATGTTGGTTTGGTCCAAAATAATCCATCGTTATATCCGAATAGCGGCGTTTTGTTCGTGCGTTCCAGACACTATCCGAAATAGTAAAGAAGTGTCGCGCGCATGGCGCAATTCCTGACAATAAAATTCAAAGTATTCAATTGCCGTACGTCGAAGCATGTCAACCGCTGTTTAAAATCAATTTTTACGTCATTTTTCTCGTAGAAAAGCGGTAAAATTCCGACAGGGAATCTCCTTTTCGGCAAACAGAGGAAAAAATCCCAAAGGCGGGGGCGGTCGGGTCACGCGCATAAGGCCAGAGTCCCTTGATCGGCCACTTGAGAAAGGCGATAATGTGTTTCAGCCTGGGGCTGGAATGACGACATTCTCTTTTTTCCCGGGCTCTGAGCGCCTATGGACGACGTGGGAAGTGTCACGTTAGAGCAGAGATCCTTAGTAAATGATAGAGATGGCAAAGAAGTTCCAGAAATGGTCAGACAGGCCACTTCCTGTAAAGGAATCTCTCAGGTTTTGACCTGCCATTTGAGTTCTGTTATACTCACAGACACCATTCAAACAGTTTTAGAAAATTTAGGGTGTTTTCTATCCATATGTAATAAGTATATGCATATTCTAGTTACTGAGTAGGAGTGGTAACCAGATTAAATCGGGTATGTTTTTTATCCAGCCGTGTCAATGCTGCCCCCTAGCCCTAACAGGATATTATACAGAAACCCCAGCCTAAAAACCCCAAACAGGAAGCGATGCAGATGTAGAAGCACGGTGGCTAGGAAAAAAACTCCCTAGAAAGGCAGGAACCTAGGAAGGAAGGAACCTAGAGAGGAATGAGCATCTCGTCATTATATGCAGATCTCTGAATTTCAGCTACTTTCGAATTGGAAAGGAAAGTTGTCGAGTGCACTGTTCGAATGCTGGCTTCTCCTAAAGTAAATTGATGTTTTGGCAAAGTTATAAAATTACCCATGTCTAAGTAAAAATCCATTTAAAATACTACACCAGATAACATGATTTAGCCACAGGAGAGCTTCTTGAATTGTTTAAATCATAAGTGCGTAGGCCTATTTGTTTCATTTCATTCATTGCTTGCATTTGATTGTTTATTTTTTTTAATAAATTCTCCATTACTTATGTCACCAGTAGTCCTAGTAAATGTTATTTAAGCTGTCACGTCCTGACCAGTATAGAGGATATTTTGTTATTGTAGTTTGGTCAGGACGTGGCAGAGGATAGTTTATTTATGTATTACGGGGTTTTTGGTCACTGGTCTGTGTTTGTATTTCTATGTGTATATTCTAGGGTAGTTTTTCTATGTGTAGGTTGGGTGCTGGACTCTCAATTGGCGGCAGGTGTTTCTAGTTGCCTCTGATTGGGAGTCCTATAAATAGGTGTGTGTTTTGTTTGTCACTTGTGGGTAGTTGTTTGAGAGCACTGCTTTTGTTGAGCCTGCTTCTCTGTTCCTGTCGTTAGTTTGTTTATTGTTTTTCCGTGGTGTTCGCATTATTATAAATAAATATGTTGAGCATGCAACCCGCTGCGCCTTGGTCCCATTCTCTCTTCCACGACAGCTGTGACAGAACTACCCACCACAACAGGACCAAGCAGCGGAGGAAATCTGGCGAGGACCGGGGTACACGGCTGGTAAGGGAGCCCGAGAGGCAGCCTCAAGATTTTTTTTGGGGGGGGGCACAAGGGCAGTTTGGCGGGGCGAGGATGGAGCCCCAGGCCAGCTCCCCGTACCCTTTTTGGGCAGAGACATACTGGACAGGTCCCGTGCTTTGGGTTGATGGGTGCTGTGGCGAGGCCGGGTATTTTCAGGCCGGTACGCGCAGTACCAGCGCCCCGCATGTGCCAGGGGAAAGTGGGCATCCAGCCAGTAGGGGTGATGCCAGCCCTGCGCTCGAGACCACCAGTGCACCTCTACGGTCCAGTGTTTCCCGCTACACGCACTAGCCTTGAGGTGCGTGTCTCCAGGCTGGCACGTCCAGTACCAGCCCCACGCATCAGGCTTCTAGTGCGTCAACCCAGTCCGACTCGGCCTGTTCCCACTCCCCGCACTAGCCCTGAGGTGCGTGTCTCCAGACTGGCACATCCTGTACCAGCCCCACACATCAGGCTTCTAGTGCGTCAGCCCAGCCTCGCCAGTCTGGTGCCGCCTGAGCCGCCCGCCAGTCAGGAGCCGCCAGAGCCGCCCGCCAGTCAGGAGCCGCCAGAGCCGCCCGCCAGTCAGGAGCCGCCAGAGCCGCCCGCCAGCCGGGCGCAGCCAGGGTTGCCCGTCAGCCGGGCGCAGCCATCGCCGGGCGCAGCCATCGCCGCCCGCCAGCCGGGCGCAGCCATCGCCGCCCGCCAGCCGGGCGCAGCCATCGCCGTCCGCCAGCCGGGCGCAGCAAGGGTCGCCCGTCAGCCGGGCGCAGCCATCGCCGCCCGTGCTGGACTCTCAATTGGAGGCAGGTGTTTCTAGTTGCCTCTGATTGGGAGTCCTATAAATAGGTGTGTGTTTTGTTTGTCACTTGTGGGTAGTTGTTTGAGAGCACTGTATTGTTTTTCCGTGGTGTTCGCATTATTATAAATAAATATGTTGAGCGCGCAACCCACTGCGCCTTGGTCCCTTTCTCTCTTCCACGACAGCTGTGACATAACCTTTATTTTACCTTTATTTAACTAGGCCATTCAGTTAAGAACAAATTATTTATTTTACAATGAAGGCCTACTTCGAACCAAACCCTAACCCGGACGATGCTGGGCCAGTTGTACACCGCCCTATGGGACTCCAAAATCACGGCCGGTTGTGTAACAGCCTAGATTCGAACCAGGGTGTCTGTAGTGACACCTCTAACACTGCACCACTCGGGAGCCTGTATCAATGTCTCCATATGGCAGAGGCTATATATATTTCTTAACTTTTCATTTTGATCTTTTTACATTTTTTACTTTAAACTCACTATAACACCCTCTTTACTACCCCTGAATGCTGATTGGCTGACAGACGTGGTATATAAGACCGTATACCATGAGTATATAATCTTTACTTTAACAACCCCCCAGAACAGAACAGGAGGTCCAGTGTCCGTCTGAGGAAATCAAATGCCCATCCAACTGATTCCATCTGGCGCCTGCACTTATATATATATATATATATATATACACACACACACACACACACACACACACACACACACACACACACACACACACACACACACACACACACACACACACAACCAGCCATTTACCCATTAGGTTAACTATGTACTGAGCCATAAATGCCTGTTATAGGAGCCACCAGACTTTATAGGGGTGTGTGTGTGTGTGTGTGTGTGTGTGTGTGTGTGTGTGTGTGTGTGTGTGTGTTACAGTGTGTGTGTGTGTGTTACAGTGTGTGTGTTTGTATGTGTGAGTGTGTGTTACAGTGTGTGTGTTTGTATGTGTGAGTGTGTGTTACAGTGTGTGTTTATGTGTGTGTGTGTTTATGTGTGTGTGTGTTTATGTGTGTGTGTGTTACAGTGTGTGTTTATGTGTGTGTGTGTTACAGTGTGTGTTTATATGTGTGTGTGTGTGAGTGTGTGTGTTACAGTGTGTGTTTATGTGTGTGTGTGTGTGTTTGTGTTACAGTGTGTGTGTGTGTGTTTTAGTGTTCGTCAGTCTCTGTTTATGTTCCCTGTTCAGCTTGGAAACTGTATAGGTTTAATTTGTTATAAATGTTGTTGTTACTATAAATACTATATGTTGTAAATATTGTTGTTGCTATAAATACTATATGTTGTAAATACTCTATGTTATAAATGTTGTTGTTACTATGTTACTATACATACTATATGTTGTGAATACTATATGTTGTAAATGTTGTTGTTACTATAAATACTATATGTAGTAAATATTGTTGTTACTATGTTACTATAAATACTATATGTTGTAAATACTATATGTTGTAAATGTTGTTGTTACTATAAATACTATATGTTGTAAATATTGTTGTTACTATGTTACTATAAATACTATATGTTGTAAATACTATATGTTGTAAATGTTGTTGTTACTATAAATACTATATGTTGTAAATGTTGTTGTTACTATAAATACTATATGTTGTAAATATTGTTGTTACTATGTTACTATAAATACTATATGTTGTAAATACTATATGTTGTAAATGTTGTTGTTACTATAAATACTATATGTTATAAATGTTGTTGTTACTATAAATACTATATGTTATAAATGTTGAAGTTACTATAATACAATATGTTGTAAATACTACATGTTGAAGTTTTTAAATATATTTTTTACAGTCATTAAATGATCTTATTTCGCATAATTATACAGTAAAAGGTTAATTTCCACTTGTGATCTTTGGAATACTTAAAAGTTTGTAAAGAAAATATTTTTGAAAAGACCTTTCCAAGAAACTTCTAAACACAAAATGTTTGGTAGATGACTGCTGTTATCACTAAATCATAGACTAAAGTTGGAGCGAAGGGTGTGTGTATGCGTGTCAGACTGTGTGTGTGTGTGTGTGTGTGTAAGAATGTGTGTGTGTGTGTAAGAATATGTGTGTGTGTGTCAGAGTGTGTGTGTGTGTGTGTCAGAATGTGTGTGTGTGTCAGAGTGTGTGTGTGTCAAAGTGTGTATCAGAGTGTGTGTGTGTGTGTGTGTGTGTCAAAGTGTGTGTGTGTCAAAGTGTGTGTCAGAGTGTGTGTCAGAGTGTGTGTGTGTGTGTGTGTGTGTGTGTCAGAGTGTGTGTATGTCAAAGTGTGTGTCATAGTGTGTGTGTGTAAAAGTGTGTGTGTGTGTGTGTCAGAGTGTGTGTGTGTGTGTATGTGTGTGTGTGTGTGTGTGTGTGTGTGTGTGTGTGTGTGTGTCAGAGTGTGTGTGTGTGTCAGAGAGTGTGTCAGAGTGTGTGTGTCAAAGTGTGTGCCAGAGTGTGTGTATGTGTGTAAGAATGTGTGTGTGTGTGTCAGAGTGTGTGTGTGTGTGTGTGTGTGTGTGTGTGTGTGTAAGAATGTGTGTGCGTGTGTGTGTGTGTCAGAGTGTGTGTGTGTGTGTGTGTGTGTGTGTGTGTGTGTGTGTGTATGTCAGAGTGTGTGTGTTACATTGTGTGTTAGAGTGTGTGTGTCAAAGTGAGTGTCAGCGTGTGTGTGTGTTTGTCAGAGTTTGTGTGTGTGTGTTTCAGAGTGTGTCTCAAAGTCCTTGTGTGTATCAGAGTGTGTGTGCGTCAGAGTGTGTGTGTGTGTGTGTTACAGTGTGTGTGTGTGTGTCAGAATGTGTGTGTGTTTCAGAGTGTTTGTGTGTGTGTGTGTGTGTGTGTGTGTGTGTGTGTGTGTGTGTGTGTGTACTGTGTGTGTGTGTGTGTGTGTGTGTGTGTGTGTGTGTGTGTGTGTGTGTGTGTGTGTGTGTGTGTGTGTGTGTGTGTGTGTGTGTGTGTGTGTGTGTGTGTGTGTGTATGTGTTACAGTGTGTATGTGTAACAATGTGTATGTGTGTATGTGTTACAGTGTGTGTGTGTGTGTGTGTGTGTGTGTGTGTGTGTTACAGTGTGTGTGTGTATGTGTAACAATGTGTGTGTGTTTGTTACAGTGTGTGTGTGTTACAGTGTGTGTGTGTGTGTGTGTGTGTGTGTGTGTGTGTGTGTGTGTGTGTGTGTGTGTGTGTGTGTGTGTGTGTGTCAGCACATTCCTTGTTTTCTATTCCACCTTATGAAGGTCAGGAGACTCATTACACTGCAGATATTATTACAACTAGCAGCAGGGCTGAGACATTACTGAGTCTGTGTGCAGTATGAATGACGTGTCTCTCAGGGACGTCTTATGTATTACAACAGTCAGCCTTTGGCCTCCACACACACAGGGTCAAAACAAGTGCTTTGCCTATTCCTCGCTCTTCTGGATGGAAGACAGAAGGAGATGACGGGAATGTAAGTTCGCTGTGTATACGGTGTCAGTTTCAATACCATATTTACAATGCAGGGCTACTGTGGAGGTTGGGTTAGATGTGTCGGGGTGACTAGGCATCAGGATTTATGACGAACGGAGTAGCAGCAGCGTATATGATGACTGTACGAGTGTGTGTGTGTGTGTGTGTGTGTGTGTGTGTTGGAGTGTCAATGAGAGTGTGTGTGAGTGTGTGTGTTGGACTGTCAATGAGAGTGTGTGTGTATGAGTTTCCATAGAGACAGTGCTAAAATACAATATAATATACAAGAGCCAATGCAGATTCTGGTAGACATTTTGTTATCTATTTAGCAGCCATTTTGTAGCCATTTTGTTAACTATTTAGCAGTCTTATGGCTTGGGGATAGAAGCCAGTTGGCGTCAGTCTTGATGCTCCGGTACCTACATTTACATCATATTTACATTTTTAGACATTTATCAGGCGCTCTTATCCAGAGCGACTATACAGTAGTGAATGCATACATTTCATAAATTTTTTTTCCATACTGGTCCCCCGTGGGAATCTAACCCACAACCCTGGCATTGCAAACAACATGCTCTACCAACTGAGCCACACGGTACTACCTCTTGCCGTGCGGAAGCATAAAGAACAGTATATGGTTCGGGTAGCTAGAGTCTTTTACAATTTTCCGGCCATTTCCTTTCACACCGACTGATATTGTGGTCCTGGATGACAGGTAGCTCGGTACCAGTAAAGTACTGGGATGTCCACAGTCCCCTCTGTAGCGCCATGCGGTTGAGGGCGGTGCAGTTTCCGTACCAAGCAGCGACAGCAGCCAGTCAAGATGCTCTCAATGGTACATCTGTACGAGGCTCTGTCATGCCTTCTTCACAACTTGTTTGTGGTGGTTGGAGCATTTGAGTGATTTAGACATACAGGACTAAAGCACAAACCCCTGTGAGGCCCCTGTGTTGAGGGTCAACGTGACAGAGGTGATGTTGCCTACCCTCACCATCCGGGGTCGGCCCGTCAGGAAGTCCAGGTTCCAGTTTTCAGAGGGAGACGTGCAGTCCCAGGGGGTCCCAAGCTTGTTGATGAGCTTGGAGGTCCACTATGGTGTTGAACGCTGAGCTGTAGTCAATGAACAGCATTAATCACCTAGCTATTCCACTTATCTAGGTGGGTGAGGGCAGTGTGGAGAGCAATTGAGATTGTGTCGTCTATCTGTTGGGGTCTGGGATGATGACGTTGATGTGAGCGCTACAGGGCAGTAGTCAGTAGAAACAGGAATGATGGTGGTCAGCTTGAGAATTACTGCGTTTCCTCTTGGACAGCCCGAAAATTGGGTTGGAATTTGGATTGGGGACTTCTGGTCCCCACAAGAACAGCCCAAAAAAACGTCCACCACACACACATACACACACACACACACACACACACACACACACACACACACACACACACACACACACACACACACACCGGAAAACACTCACTGTACCTGAGTCTTATTTTAGTCTGAGTCCGTACAGTCACACAGACAGCCCAATGTGCTGCCGGCGGAGAGAGGGAAGGAAGGAGGGAGAGAAGGCTTGAACCTTGGGTTAGCTCTTTTTTAGACCTGCAGCCACGACAACCCGACTCAACAACGCCCACTCATGCATGATTAGAGAAATATTTCTCCCTCCCTCCCGCCATCCTTCCCTCCTACCTTTTGTTCTGTAGAATATAAAGCAGAGAGGTAAAGTGAAGATAAACTGATTCTTTTACTGTGGTAATCACTTATTTTGTGTCCCAAATTGCACCCTATTCCCTATTTAGTATGAAAGGTAGTTCACTGTCCCTTGTTTTTCTTCCTTTATTTCACTCTCTCTCTCCTGTTTGCTGTCCAGGAGTTGAGGAGAATGCTTTTACCATGTTTTAGGGAGACAAGGCTTGCCAGAGGGAGGGAGGAAACATGGAAGAAGGGATGGATGGAGGGTGGGAGGGAGGGAGGGAGGGTGGGTGGTAGCCACCCACGCTAAACGAACACTAACATCACAGAACTAGAACAAGAACACCATTCTTCACCCCAGAACTCTCACTTACAGTATATCATGTGTACTGTGTTTATAGCTGTCTGTGTTGAAGGTCCAGAGTTCAAGAGTTCTAGAGTTTTAGAGTTTTAGAGTTCTAGAGTTCTACTGGGGGGAAAGGGGGAAATCTATACAGGACTTTACCTGGGTTGAAATGTACATTATTAAATGTGTTGGAATGACATACACTGAGTCTACAAAACATGCTCTTTCCATGACATAGACTAACCAGGGGAATCCATCCCTTATTGATGTCACTTTAAATCTACTTTAATCAGTGTAGATGAAGGTGAGGAGTTAGGTTAAAAAAATATATATTTTTTTAAAGCTTTGAGACATGAATTGTGTCAATTGTCTCAATTTAAAATCTTTGGAGTCAACATGGACCAGCATACCTGTGGAATACTTTCGACACCTTGTGGAGTCCATGCCCCGAAGGATTGAGGCTGTTCTGAGGGAAAAAGGGGGGGGTGGAATGAACAATTAATAGATGAATAGATGAATGTCTACAGAGTGGTTCCAGAACACAGGACAGTTTATGGGTGTAATTGTGGAGGTGTTTCTAACTGTTATGACTAATTGCTGGTAACACGGCTTGTTTTTTTTCTTGTTGCTTATAGCAACAATCTTTCTCGTGTTCAACTAATTCCTGACACACGTGCACTCACACACGCACACACATACACACATACACCCCCCCCCCCCCACCATACGTCTCTTTGCCAGCCCTGGCGGTGTGTGAGAGGTGGTGTACCCCCCATTGTGACACGCCCCAGTCCTGTGTAACCCCCTTGTTTTTAGGGGTGAAGGGAAACCTTATGACCGTGGTTAAATGATCAGACCTGAAATAGGGTCATATATTCATACCTCTATGACACACACACACACACACACACACACACACACACACACACACACACACACACACACACACACACACACACACACACACACACACACACACCTCCGTAAGTGCCAAAAGCATTCCCTTATTCTAACACGTTTTTCTCCCTCTCTCCTTTTCCTCCAGTTTATAGGACTCTTGTAAAGCCATTACAGTGTGTGTGTGTGTGTGTGTGTGTGTGTGTGTGTGTGTGTGTGTGTGTGTGTGTGTGTGTGTGTGTGTGTGTAGGAGCTGTTTCCAATCAAAAACAGGACATTTTCCCACGAGGCTGTCCCTCTCCAATCTCTCCTCTCTCCTCCTCTCCTCTCTCCTCCTCTCCTCCTCTCCTCTCCTCTCCTCCCCTCTCCTCCTTTCTTCTCTTCACCTCCTCTCCTCTCCTCCTTTCTTCTCTTCACCTCCTCTCCTCTCCACTCCTCTCCTGCTCTCCTCTCTCCTCCTCCCCTCCTCCTCTCTCCTCCTGTCCTCTCCTCTCTCCTCCTCTCCTCTCCTCCTTTCCCTCACTCTCAGCATCATTTTCTAACTGTGTTTTTCAAGCTTGTTGTGTTTTTCAGTAAGGCCTTGGATTTTCCACCTCTCAGAGAAGAAAGCAGGAGAGGCTTTCCACGCGCAAGCACACACACACACACACACACACACACACACACACACACACACACACACACACACACACACACACACACACACACACACACACACACACACACACACACACACACACACACACACACACACACACACAAAATCAAAGAGTAGCCCTAACCCTCTGCCCTCCACTTGACCTTATGCCCAGCTACACTGTAAACACAGTGTACCCCCATCCCAGGCCCTAGCTCCTGACCAAACCCCAACCCTGCTGAGCCTATGCCCAGTTCCAGAGCACCCTCTTGGGGTTCCCCGGTGCCGGGCTCTGGGTCTGGGTCTGGACCAACTCGTTGCACTACATTAGTGCCCACAGAACTGATCTGTCAATGTGTTGTAACCAAACGGGTATGTGTGTGTGTGTGTGTGTGTGTGTGTGTGTGTGTGTGTGTGTGTGTGTGTGTGTGTGTGTGTGTGTGTGTGTGTGTGTGTGTGTGTGTGTGTGTAATATTCAACATCTATCCAGGTCCCCAGGACGTCTGGAGATGCCTTCTAAACAGTCCACTAGTGGCAAAGGTGAGTGCTTCTAACATCAAGTGGCACGTAGTGGACAGGGTTGGTCGATGGGCATAAACCGGAAGCTCCGGCTCTGAAGGTCACATGTTCAATTCCAGTGCTAGGCAGTAATCCCAAACCTTAACCCTTAACTCGGGATTAATGCCTAAACTTTTACCATTCAAATTCTACCCCCCCCAAACAAACGAATACTGGAGTCTAACCGTGTCTAACTGTGAGAAAAAAAAATTTTGAAAAGAGAGGGAGGAACAAATGAAAGAGTGCATATTGAGGTTTTAGTTAGAAGAAGCCTAAAGACATGAGCAAGTACTGACCACGCATTAATATAACCCATTATTGAACACACACACACACACACACACACACACACACACACACACACACACACACACACACACACACACACACACACACACACACACACACACACACACCCTACATAGGTCTGAGATTCCCTGCTCAATCTTGAAATATTGAGGGACTCCACTCCAGAATCATTAGCTGTCAATCACCCAGGGAAATGAGATGGTAAAATCTGAAATAATCTCAGAACACTGTGCAAAGATGGATTCCTCTGGTTTGACAGACAGACCGTTAGGAAAATCACTCCGCTTCTCCTTTTTCTCAGATATAATGCATCACCTGTGATACAAGTCAGTATTCAACATCCATCCACGTCTGAGGACATCGGGAGATGACATGGAAACCTTCAAGTAGGGTTTTGACTCTGATTCCAAAGGTTGCAATTTCAAAATCCAGTGACAGAAAGTAGTTTTTTTTTATATTTTTGTTTTGAATCTATCCCAAACCTTAACCCTTATCTTAATCATTCTGAGTTAATGCCTAACCTTAAGATGTAGGAGTACATGCCTAAACTTAACTTTAAACACCTAGAAGTTTGACGTTTGAAACAACTTTGATTTACTTATTTATTAAACACAGATGAAAGTCAACGTGCCAAGCAAAGAGGCACTGAGTTTGAATGTAAGCCTTGAAATACATCCACAGGTACACCTCCAATTGCCTCACATTATGTCAATTAGCCTATCAGAAGCTTCTAAAGCTATGACATAATTTTCTGGAATTTTCCAAGCTGTTTAAAGGCACAGTCAACTTAGTGTATGTAAACTTCTGAACCCACTGAAATAATCTGTCTGTAAACAATTGTTGGAAAAATACTTGTGTCATGCACAAAGTAGATGTCCTAACCGACTTGCCAAAACTATAGTTTGTTAACAAGAAATTTGTAGAGTGGTTGAAAAATGTTTTCCTTCGTATGATTGGATGATAGTCGTTCAATACATTCATTCAATGAGAAAGGCCCTGTCAATATTTTTTTGCCAAAGATGAGTCACTCAATGTTTAGTTTGCTAGGAATCTGACTACTTTTAACCTTTTAACACAATTGTAATATCTTTCCCTTTTCTCTCTACTTTTGCTATTTACCTCTTCACTTTCCTGAGTTCTCACTCTCTCTCTCTCTCTCTTTCAATTTTCTTTCTCTCTCTCTCTCTTTCTCAATTTTCTCACACTCTGTCTCAATTCAATGTTCTATCTCTCCATTTCCATCTCTCTGCCTCTTTTCACCTCTCCATCCATCCATCCATCCCTCTCTCTCTCTCTCTCTCTCCATCCATCTCTCTCTCTCTCTCCCTCTCTCCATCTCTCTCTGCCTCTTTTCACCTCTCCATCCACCTCTCTCTGTCTCCCTTTCAATTTTATATTCTATCTCCAGATGTGTGTATGGTCTGGAAAGAGGATGATTTCCTTCAGTCGTTAGTCCCCAGACAGACTCACGGAAACCTGGGCCGGGTGAAAAGTGCAGCAGACACAGACTTCATTAATAATTGATGACGTTTTGTATTTGTTTTTTGCTGCGTTCATGTCTGAAATGTGCTACGTAAATAAAGCTTGATTTGGTTTGATTTGCTTAGTCCCCTCATTTTACATTTTTATATTTTAGTAATTTAGCAGACGCTCTTATCCAGAGCGACTTACAGTAGTGAATGCATACATTTCAGACATTTAATATGTTTTTTCTCCGTACTGGTCCCCCGTGGGAATCAAACCCACAACCCTGGCGTTGCAAACACCATGCTCTACCAACTGAGCCACACGACTGTGGCCACACACACGACTCCAACACCATCATTAAGTTTTGCCGATGACACGACGTGGTGGGCCTGGTCACCAACGACGATGAGACATTCTGTAGAGAGGAGGTCAGAGACCTGGCAGTGTAGTGGCAGGACAACAACCTCTCCCTCAACGTCAGCAAGACAAAGGAGATGATCATGGACTACAGGAAATGGAGGCCGAGCATGCCCCCATTCACATCGACGGGGAACGACAGCTCTACTTCCCTCTCAGGAGGCTGAAAAGTTTTGGCATGGGCCCTCAGATCCTTAAAGAGTTCTACAACTGCACCATTGATAGCATTTTGACTGGCTGCATCACCGCTTGGTATGGCAACTGCTTGGCAGTACTTCACTGGGCAGTTCCCTATCATCCAGAACCACTGTACCAGGCGGTACCAATGCACCAGGTCTGTACTTCACTGGGCAGTTCCCTATCATCCAGAACCACTGTACCAGGCGGTACCAATGCACCAGGTCTGGAACCAATAGGATCCTGAACAGCTTCTTCCCCCAAAGCCATCAGACTGTTAAATAGTTAGTTAAATAGTTAACCAAATAGCTACCCAGAACATCTGCATTGACTCTTTGGTGTCGTCACATACGCTGTTGCTACTGTTTACTAGCTACCCTGTTACCTAGTCACTTTATTCCTAGTTACATATCTACCTCCGTTACCTTGTTCCCCTGCACATGGACTCGGTACTATGTGTATATAGCGATGTTATCATTACTCATGGACTCGGTACTGGTACCCTTTGTATATAGGGAATGTATTTTAGGGAAGTTAGGAACCAATATACACAGGCAGTTAGAAAAGCTAAGGCTAGCTTTTTCAAACAGATATTTGCATCCTGTAGCACAAACTCCAAAAAGTTCTGGGACACTGTAAAGTCCATGGAGAATAAGAGCACCTCCTCCCAGATGCCCACTGCACTGAGGATAGGAAACATTGTCACCACTGATAAATCTATTATAATTGAGAATTTCAATAAGCATTTTACTACCGCTGGCCATGCTTACCACATGGCTACCTGACCCGGTCAACTGCCCTGCACCCCCCAAAGCAACTCGCCCAAGCCTACCACATTTCTCCTTCACCCAAATCCAGATTGCTGATGTTCTGAAAGAGCTGCAAAAACTGGACCCCCCTCTTCAAAGGGGGGGGGGGGACACACTCTTGACCCAAACTGCTACAGACCTATATCTATCCTACCCTGCCTTTCTAAGGTCTATGAAAGCCAAGTTAACAAACAGATTACCAACCATTTCGAATCCCACTGTACCTTCTCCGCTATGCAATCTGGTTTCAGAGCTAGTCATGGGTGCACCTCAGCCACGCTCAAGGTCCTAAACGACATCCTAACCGCCATCAATAAGAGACAGTACTGTGCAGCCGTATTCATTGACCTGGCCAAGGCTTTCGACTCTGTCAAACACCACATACTTATCGGCAGACTTAACAGCCTTGGTTTCTCAAATGACTGTCTCGCCTGGTTCACCAACTACTTCTCTGATAGAGTTCAGTGTGTCAAATCGGAGGGACTGTTGTCCGGACCTCTGGCAGTCTCTATGGGGGTGCCACAGGGTTCAATTCTCTCTTCTCTGTATACATCAATGATGTCGCTCTTGCTGCTGGTGATTCTCTGATCCACCTCTACGCAGACGACACCATTCTGTATAGTTCTGGCCCTTCTTTGAACACTGTGTTAACTAACCTCCAGACGAGCTTCAATGCCATACAACTCTCCTTCCGTGGCCTTCAACTGCTCTTAACCTCTCTGGGGTATGTGGGACAGCCAGTGAAATAGCAGGGCGGCAAATTCAAAACAACAAAAATCTCATAATTCAAATTTCTCAAACTTACAACTATTATATCCCATTTTAAAGATACACTTCTTGTTAATCCAACCACATTGTCCAATTTCAAAAAGGCTTTACGGCAAAAGCATAACATTAGATTATGTTAGGACAGCGCCAAGACAAGAAAAACCACACAGCCATTTTCCAAGCAAGAAGAGGCGTCACAAAAACCAGAAATACAGCTAAAATTAATCACTAACCTTTGATGATCTTCATCAGATGGCACTCATAGGACTTCATGTTACACAATACATGTATGTTTTGCTCGATAAAATTCATATTTATATCCTAAAACCCCATTTTACATTGTCGTGTAATGTTCAGAAATGTTTTGCCTCCCAAAACTTACGGTGAATGAGCACATCAATTTACAGAAATACTCAACATAAACGTTGATAAAATATTCAACAGTTATTCAAAGAATTATAGATACACTTCTCCTTAATGCAACTGCTGTGTCAGATTTCAAAACAAGCCATTTTGGAGTCAACAGAAATGACAAAAATTGCATTATAAATATTCACTTACCTTTGATGATCTTCATCAGAATGCACTCCCAGGAAGACCAGTTCCACAATAAATGTTTGTTTTGTTCGATAAAGTCCATCATTTATGTCCAAATACCTCCTTTTTGTTCGCGCGTTTAGTCCACTACTCCAAATGCAGGAAGCGTGCGCAAAATGTCACGACGAAAAGTAAAAAAAAGTTATATTTACGTTCGTAGAAACATGTCAAACGATGTATAGCATCAATCTTTAGGATGTTTTTATCATAAATCTTCAGTAATATTCCAACTGGACAATTCCAATGTCTGAAAAAAAGAAAAGGAACAGAGCTAACTCTCAGATGAGCGCGTGCCTCTGAGCTCATGTCATTTTCTCACTCATCTACTTCCAGGAGCTCTTATTCTCTCCCTATTCACAGAAGAAGCATGAAACAACGTTCTAAAGACTGTTACCATCTAGTGGAAGCCTTAGGAAGTGCAAAATGAACCCTAAGTCACTGTATACTGTATAGGCAATCACTTGAAAAACAACAAACCTCAGATTTCCACACTTCCTGATTGGATTTTTCTCAGGTTTCTGCCTGCCATATGAGTTCTGTTATACTCACAGACATCCTTCAAACAGTTTTAGAAACTTCAGAGTGTTTACTATCCAAATCTACTAATAATATGCATATCCTACCTTCTGAGCCTGAGTAGCAGGCAGTTTACTACGGGCACGCCTTTCATCCGGACGTCAAAATACTGCCCCCTACCCTAGAGAAGTTAAATGCAAGTAAAACTATATGCATGCTCTTCAGCCAATCGCTGCCCACACCTGCCCGCCCGTCCAGCATCACTACTCTGGATGGTTCTGACTTAGAATATGCGGACATCTACAAATACCTAGGTGTCTGGTTAGACTGTAAACTCTCCTTCCAGACTCACATTAAGCATCTCCAATCCAAAATTAAATCTAGAATCGGCTTCCTATTTCGCAACAAAGCATCCTTCACTCATGCTGCCAAACATACCCTCGTAAAACTGACCATCCTACCAATCCTTGACTTCGGCGATGTCATCTACAAAATAACCTCCAATACCCTACTCAATAAATTGGATCTAGTCTAACACAGTGTCATCCGTTTTGTCACCAAAGCCCCATATACTACCAACCATTGCGACCTATACACTCTCGCTGGCTGGCCCTCGCTTCATTCTCGTCGCCAAACCCACTGGCTCCAGGTCATTTACAAGTCTCTGCTAGGTAAAGCCCCGCCTTATCTCAGCTCGCTGGTCACCATAGCAACACCCACCCGTAGCACGCATTCCAGCAGGTATATCTCTCTGGTCACCCCTGAAGCCAATTCCTCATTTGGCCGCCTTTGCCTTCCAGTTCTCTGCTGCCATTGACTGGAACGAACTGCAAAAATCACTGAAGCTGGAGACTTATATCTCCCTCACTAGCTTTAAGCATCAGCTGTCAGAGCAGCTCACAGATCACTGCACCTGTACATAGCCCATCTGTAAATAGCCCATCCAACTACCTCATCCCCATACTGTATTTATTTATTTATCTTGCTCCTTTGCACCCCAGTATCTCTACTTGCACATTCATCTTCTGCACATCTACCATTCCAGTGTTTAATTGGTATGTTGTAATTACTTCGCCACCATGGCCTATTTATTGCCTTACCTCCCTTATCTTACTTCATTTGCACACACTGTATATACACTTTTTCTACTGTATTATTGACTGTATGTTTGTTGTACTCCATGTGTAACTCTGTGTTGTTGTATGTGTCGAACTGCTTTGCTTTATCTTGGCCAGGTCGCAGTTGTAAATGAGAACTTGTTCTCAACTGGCCTACCTGGTTAAATAAAGGTGAAATATCAACAACAACAACAAGAGGCATGTTTTCATTACTAATGGACTAGGTACTGGTTCCCCGTGTATAAAGCCATGTTATCATTACTCATGGACTCAGTACTGGTACTTCCTGTATAAAGCTATGTTATCATTACTCAGTACTGGTACAGTCAAAACTGTTCGCTGCTCTGGCACCCCAATGGTGGAACAAGCTCCCTCACGACGCCAGGACAGCGGAGTCAATCACCACCTTCCGGAGTCACCTGAAACCCCACCTCTTTAAGGAATACTTGGGATAGGATAAAGTAATCCTTCTAACCCCCCCCTTAAAAGATTTAGATGCACTATTGTAAAGTGGTTGTTCCACTGGATATTATAAGGTGAATGCACCAATTTGTAAGTCGCTCTGGATAAGAGCGTCTGCTAAATGACTTAAATGTAAATGTAAAGCCATGTTATCATTACTCATTGACTCAGTACTGGTACCTGTGTATAAAGCCATGTTATCATTACTCATTGACTCAGTACTGGTACTTCCTGTATAAAGCCATGTTATCATTACTCAGTACTGGTACTTCCTGTATAAAGCCATGTTATCATTACTCATTGACTCAGTACTGGTACTTCCTGTATAAAGCCATGTTATCATTACTCAGTACTGGTACTTCCTGTATAAAGCCATGTTATCATTACTCATGGACTCAGTACTGGTACCCTGTATAAAGCCATGTTATCATTACTCAGTACTGGTACCCTGTATAAAGCCATGTTATCATTACTCAGTACTGGTACTTCCTGTATAAAGCCATGTTATCATTACTCAGTACTGGTACCCCTGTATAAAGCCATGTTATCATTACTCAGTACTGGTACCCCGTGTATAAAGCCATGTTATCATTACTCAGTACTGGTACCTGTGTATAAAGCCATGTTATCATTACTCATTGACTCAGTACTGGTACTTCCTGTATAAAGCCATGTTATCATTACTCATGGACTCCGTACTGGTACCTGTGTATAAAGCCATGTTATCATTACTAATGGACTCAGTACTGGTACTCCCTGTATAAAGCCATGTTATCATTACTCAGTACTGGTACCCCTGTATAAAGCCATGTTATCATTACTCATGGACTCAGTACTGGTACTTCCTGTATAAAGCCATGTTATCATTACTCAGTACTGGTACCCCCTGTATAAAGCCATGTTATCATTACTCATGGACTCAGTACTGGTACCCCTGTATAAAGCCATGTTATCATTACTCAGTACTGGTACTTCCTGTATAAAGCCATGTTATCATTACTCATGGACTCAGTACTGGTACTTCCTGTATAAAGCCATGTTATCATTACTCAGTACTGGTACTTCCTGTATAAAGCCATGTTATCATTACTCATGGACTCAGTACTGGTACTTCCTGTATAAAGCCATGTTATCATTACTCAGTACTGGTACCCCCTGTATAAAGCCATGTTATCATTACTCAGTACTGGTACCCCGTGTATAAAGCCATGTTATTATGCTTCAATTATTTCTCTATTTTCTTTCTCTTTGCTTTGTTGGGAAGGATCGTAAGTCAGCATTTCACTGTTAGTCCTGTTGTTTATAACTTTGATTAGATTTTGTTTAGACACACACACACACACACACACACACACACACACACACACACACACACACACACACACACACACACACACACACACACACACACACACACACACACACACACGCTAAATAACAAACAGTGAGAACAAATCATTCCTCTCGTTTAATACGGCCGCAAAACACAGTTTAACACAGTTTAGATTTTGTTACCTTTTAAAACTCCCTATTATGACAGAACAAACACCAGTACCTCTGCCCTCTCTCAGGGTGTGTGTGTGTGTGTGGGGGTGGGTCTGCTCTCCTCAACCCTTTGAGTTAGGGGAGCATTAATAAAACTTTTAAAACCTAAAACCTCCTAAACTCTGGAGCATTTTTAACCAACAATACATCGGCCTGGAGAAGGAATGAGACGTTCTCTTGTTAGCATCACATTGGAACCCTGCCAGCTAGTTAACATTCCATCAACCTTTTGCCAGATCTTGAACCTTCCTCCATATACCTTCTTTCACTCCTTCCGTCCCTCCATCTTTCCTTTTATGGATCAGTGAAACAAAGTTAGATGTTTTCCTGTGTTTCACCAGGTTAGTTAGCTGGGAACAGTATTTATACTAGTGACCTGAGGAGCGACCCTGACCTGTAGGACGGTGCCCTGGGCTACTCTTGTTTCACCAGGTTAGTTAGCTGGGAACAGTATTTACCCTAGTGACCTGAGGAGATAATAATAATAATAATTATTATTATTATTATAATAATTTATTACATTTCTATAGTACTTTTCATAGCATCTCTCATAGAGGCCAAGTCGTTGAGGGTCAGTTAAAGGCGAGGGAGCTGGACAGAGGATGGTAGATGATGGTCTTGTAGTAGGGCAAGTCTGGGAACCAGCCTGACTCTTTTAGACACCACAGGACTTCTCCTCTTCCACCCTGTGTAGCAGCCACTTGGCTGATGCCTCAGCAGCTCTGGGCGCCAGAAAGATCACCACACAGAGTTCAGAAATAGTAGCCAGTCGTCCTCTCTCTCTGAGCCCTTCTGCCTCATTTCCCATTCCTTTCATGCTTCGGGCGACTCCTCAAATTATGTCCTCAAAAAGATCAGGAATTGGCCAGCTGGATAAAAAAAAAAGAAAACAAAAAAAAAATGGTACTATGTCCAGATGCATTTTTCAAACAAAAACATTAGCTAGCTAGCCAAGCGAAAAGAAAGTGTTACCAGATGAGGTACACTTTTATGAGTTGATTTTACTCCTGTCTCAGAGTTTGGCTGATCAGTGTCTTAACAACATTATCCTAAAACCTACTCTGAGCTGGGAGTTGTTGTTGTTGTTGTTGTCTTAAAATTAGATTTGAACAGGATTCCTAGGACATTTTCTGAGATGCTTTTGTGTATATGGCCCCAGGTCTCTTCCCGTCCATTAATAATCTGATTAATTATGATCTAAAAGGCCAAACTGATCCTAAATCAGAACTCCTACTCTGGCCATGATTCCTGGAACATTTCACGCTTCTAAAAATCATCCGAGGTTGTGACACGCACACACACAGACACAGACACACACACACAGACACACACACACAGACACACACACACAGACACACACACACAGACACACACACAGACACACACACAGACACACACACACACACACACACACACACACACACACACACACACACACACACACACACACACACACACACACACACACACACACACACACAGAGTCCAAAGGGTGTGTTACAGATGTTGGAGCGTTGAGCGGTCTGACCCTGATGTGATCTGATATCTGAGATTGATTATCCAGGTCTTTAAGTCTGTTATCTGGGGTTGATTATGCAGGTCTTTAAATCTGTTATCTAGGGTTGATTACCCAGGTCTTTAAATCTCTTATCTGGGATTGATTAACAAGGTCTTTAAATATGTTAACTGGGGTTGATTACCCAGGTCTTTAAATATGTTATCTGGGATTGATTACCCAGGTCTTTAAATGTTGTTCACTAACAACGTGCCTTAAGGGATGTTAGGATGCTACGCTGTAAAACACGCTAAAACACTCTAAAACACGCTAAAACACAATAAAACACTCTAAAACACGCTAAAACACTCTAAAACACGCTAAAACATAATAAAACACAGTAAAACACGCTAAAACATGCTAAAACATGCTAAAACATGCTAAAACACACTAAAACATGCTAAAACACACTAAAACACGCTAAAACCCACTACACTTTAAAGCACACATACACACACACAAGCTAAAGCACACACACACACACACACACACCTATATACACACACACACATATATACACACACACAAATACATGTTGTGTTGTAATGTTACGATGTTGCGATGTAAAAACAACGCTCCTAGAACATTCCTGCTGAGATTCAAACACAGACGCCGCCAGGAGAGATCGGAGGATTTATGTTGAATTAGACACCGCCAGGAGAGATCGGAGGAATTATGTGTTGAATTAGACACCGCCAGGAGAGATCGGAGGATTTATGTTGAATTAGACACCGCCAGGAGAGATCGGAGGAATTATGTGTTGAATTAGACACCGCCAGGAGAGATCGGAGGAATTATGTTGAATTAGACGCCGCCAGGAGAGATCGGAGGATTTATGTTGAATTAGACGCCGCCAGGAGAGATCGGAGGATTTATGTGTTGAATTAGACGCCGCCAGGAGAGATCGGAGGATTTATGTTGAATTAGACGCCGCCAGGAGAGATCGGAGGAATTATGTTGAATTAGACGCCGCCAGGAGAGATCGGAGGATTTATGTTGAATTAGACGCCGCCAGGAGAGATCGGAGGAATTATGTTGAATTAGACGCCGCCAGGAGAGATCGGAGGAATTATGTTGAATTAGACGCCGCCAGGAGAGATCGGAGGATTTATGTTGAATTAGACGCAGCCAGGAGAGATCGGAGGAATTATGTTGAATTAGACGCCGCCAGGAGAGATCGGAGGAATTATGTTGAATTAGACGCCGCCAGGAGAGATCGGAGGATTTATGTGTTGAATTAGACGCCGCCAGGAGAGATCGGAGGAATTATGTTGAATTAGACGCAGCCAGGAGAGATCGGAGGAATTATGTTGAATTAGACACCGCCAGGAGAGATCGGAGGAATTATGTTGAATTAGACGCCGCCAGGAGAGATCGGAGGAATTATGTTGAATTAGACGCCGCCAGGAGAGATCGGAGGAATTATGTTGAATTAGACGCCGCCAGGAGAGATCGGAGGATTTATGTTGAATTAGACGCCGCCAGGAGAGATCGGAGGAATTATGTGTTGAATTAGACGCCGCCAGGAGAGATCGGAGGATTTATGTTGAATTAGACACCGCCAGGAGAGATCGGAGGAATTATGTGTTGAATTAGACACCGCCAGGAGAGATCGGAGGAATTATGTTGAATTAGACGCCGCCAGGAGAGATCGGAGGATTTATGTTGAATTAGACGCCGCCAGGAGAGATCGGAGGATTTATGTGTTGAATTAGACGCCGCCAGGAGAGATCGGAGGATTTATGTTGAATTAGACACCGCCAGGAGAGATCGGAGGAATTATGTGTTGAATTAGACACCGCCAGGAGAGATCGGAGGATTTATGTTGAATTAGACACCGCCAGGAGAGATCGGAGGAATTATGTGTTGAATTAGACACCGCCAGGAGAGATCGGAGGAATTATGTTGAATTAGACGCCGCCAGGAGAGATCGGAGGATTTATGTTGAATTAGACGCCGCCAGGAGAGATCGGAGGATTTATGTGTTGAATTAGACGCCGCCAGGAGAGATCGGAGGATTTATGTTGAATTAGACGCCGCCAGGAGAGATCGGAGGAATTATGTTGAATTAGACGCCGCCAGGAGAGATCGGAGGATTTATGTTGAATTAGACGCCGCCAGGAGAGATCGGAGGAATTATGTTGAATTAGACGCCGCCAGGAGAGATCGGAGGAATTATGTTGAATTAGACGCCGCCAGGAGAGATCGGAGGATTTATGTTGAATTAGACGCAGCCAGGAGAGATCGGAGGAATTATGTTGAATTAGACGCCGCCAGGAGAGATCGGAGGAATTATGTTGAATTAGACGCCGCCAGGAGAGATCGGAGGATTTATGTGTTGAATTAGACGCCGCCAGGAGAGATCGGAGGAATTATGTTGAATTAGACGCAGCCAGGAGAGATCGGAGGAATTATGTTGAATTAGACACCGCCAGGAGAGATCGGAGGAATTATGTTGAATTAGACGCCGCCAGGACAGATCGGAGGAATTATGTTGAATTAGACGCCGCCAGGAGAGATCGGAGGAATTATGTTGAATTAGACGCCGCCAGGAGAGATCGGAGGATTTATGTTGAATTAGACGCCGCCAGGAGAGATCGGAGGAATTATGTGTTGAATTAGACGCCGCCAGGAGAGATCGGAGGAATTATGTTGAATTAGACGCCGCCAGGAGAGATCGGAGGATTTATGTTGAATTAGACGCCGCCAGGAGAGATCGGAGGAATTATGTTGAATTAGACGCCGCCAGGAGAGATCGGAGGATTTA